>NC_056038.1:34001197-34601197 GCF_004379255.2 Salvia splendens
ACGCATCGCTTTTCCCTGCAAACCACAGCATAAATGTAAGAACTATTATTAGCAATTGGGCCGAGCTTTTTTTTCATTCTTCAAACTTTTTATTTTTAATATTAGAAATATGAATGACACCTATCACAATGTGGCAAAGCATGGTCTCGTTTCGGGTCTTTCATGTTACCAGAACAGAACTTAGAAGTCGCATGGATATTTGAAAAACCATGGGGAAGTGGTGCAAACACAAATCTTAACAGAGTCTGGTCTTGTGGTCACGGACCTATATATTAAGTACTATCTTATTCAAAAATTCTTACAGATGCCTGTCAGTATTGTATCTGGAGGGCCAAACAGTTAAGGGGGTGAAATGACTCATAACTCATAAGCATCCTACAATCTATCTTCTGGCAGTTCCAAACAAATTGTAGTGACAGTTAACTCCTAGAACAAATTGATAATAAAACAACTAAAGTAAGGAACCACTACCAAATAAACTAACTCACCTAGTTGAGAGATCTTTAGCTTTAGAAAGGATGTGTATAACGTTTTGAATGAACATCTCCATTGAATGATCAAACGAACATTGCGGCATGCAACTGCATGTTGTCTGAAGGATCCTAAAAATGCTAGAAATGTCTTTGTTGTCTGAGATACAATTAAAAACTTTGGAGTCTCACCACAAAGATGCACTTCCGTTTTCACATGATTCAATAGTTTTGTTTCCAGAACCAGTAAGATAGGGCATTCCCACTTCCAACTTGAAACATGGTTTCTTGACAATGGAGTATCACTTGCTGCTAGTGGGGTTGTATCTTTCGGAAAGTGGTCAGAATTATGCTCCATTTGCCAACAGTGATGGAACAGAGGCCGCCGTTAGATACAAACTAGTGAGATTCTTTTCCGTTTCAATAACGGTTATAACTACTCACATTTGCACCCCTCTTGGGAACTCTCACGTACCAGCATCTCAGAAGCTAACTACTTCAACCCCAGGTAGAGTAGGAGATAGGGGCCTGGCAATCGCTCTACAATAGGATTCTTCATCAGCAGTATTGTCCATCTCTAGCAACTTCATATAGTCACCAGTGACCATCTGGTCAAAATCTGGAGTGGACAGGTTGTGTCCAGAAATATTATTTGTTCCATCCCTCAAGACCAAATCAGATCTGACTGCATCAGACCCTGGTGATGAAGCAGGTATACAAGCATCTGAGTTATTGATATCAGAATCAGGGATGCCTTTTGACTGCCAGAGTCTTGCGGATGGTGAATAATTACCATTCCTTCTGAAGAGGTTTTCCTCTTCTTGAGTGGTCTGAAAAGCTCTGTCGAAGTTCCTTTCAGACTCTCTTCTCGAGGTTCATCCATTTGACCATTGAGAATATCATGCAGTAAGGGTAGTTTTTCAGACACCTGTTGTTGCAACTTCTCACCCGTAACATACAAATTTTCTACGGGCTTTGCTGCACCAAGAATCCTCTTCTTCTCACGCAAGACAACTCTTCTTTTACTAGGACTGTCTTTCAATGGAGTCCTAGATCTGTTATCAGCTTTAGAAACATTTAGCTTGTTTTGCATCTTACCAGAGATCTTTGGAGTGAAGTTTGACACATCCTCCCCCAGGTTAGCTGATGTCATAAAAGATAATGTGTCTCTTTCTGTGATCCCACCAAGGGTCGATCAGAAAAAGATGCCGAACTGGAATATAAGGCAGAACCCTGTAA
Source organism: Salvia splendens (assembly GCF_004379255.2). NCBI lineage: Eukaryota > Viridiplantae > Streptophyta > Magnoliopsida > Lamiales > Lamiaceae > Salvia > Salvia splendens. The sequence goes on from NC_056038.1 coordinate 34,002,907, forward strand.
GATTTTTCGGTTGGAACCTCGATATGGAGGGTCCATCCTAGAATCTATACCTGACATGAGTAGCCTATGATCCCCATCGATGCCTAATATTTCCATTTCGGTGGTCTGACCGCTAATCTGAAAGTAACATAAACGAGCCAATTAGCACCAGTCCACACATGAGGGCACGAATTAGGACTATAAATATGGAGTCGTATGTGTACAATTGACACTAACAAAAGTCAGGGTACTATTTCTCAAGCACTTTAAAAGACTAAATAATACTTAGACAGGTCTTTAACCTATACATTCACACTGCCATACAATTGTTTATTGCCAAATAAAAAAGTCCTGGAGAGAGTTGAGACTCGACACGTGAGATGTTGGAATGCTTTATATAGTACATCAACCAATATAAAAATCTATCATCAACATAAATATTATCATCACCATATCATGCATGCAAAGATAAAAGTCTACTTTATTAGACACTAGAAATCAGCTGTCATTTGCATTATCTTATCTTATATCTCATAGATTCACACACGAGCCCAGTGAAACATAATACTGCTAAACTAAAAACAACAATAAAGGACCACCAAAGTTCAAACCAATGCACAAATAGAGCTACAGTAGTGATTACATGAACAGAGCAGTAGAAGTAACTAGCCATGATGGCTTTATTTCACAATTTTATGAGCAAAAAGTAAAGCTAGTGATAATGATGTAGATTGCTGCAATCAATTATCTCAACTACAAGAAATAGACAAAAAGAAAAACACAAATATGCAAGAACTCTTTCTATAAATTAAGAAACAAGATATACAGACTACACATTCCTGATTAATAATGAATATGAAAGCGTTTAACGATTATGAGTGAGAAAACTAACCCTTTTCAACTGATCTATGCCTCCAGAGCCATGCGACAAACTTTTATCTAGCTTATTCAAGTGTTGTTGGAATTGGTGACTCTCCTGCTTTAGGCGACATAACTCTTGTTCTAGTACCTTGTTACGAAAAGCTTCTATCTTTGCTTGCTTGTTGCATGTTTTGCAAGCAACTTTTCTAGCTCCAATTGTTTCTTTAGAAATTCAACTGAATCAGTTTCAAAATTGATATCATTGTTTGTTATGGGAGAAATACCAGTATAATTTCTCCGTGAAATGAACTCCTGCATTTCCTTCTGCAACCCTTCTAACCTGAGCTTGTAATTCTCTAACTGCTCAGATAGTTGATCGGCCCGGTGTTTTTGTTCCATGGACATCTTTTTGTGTTCCTCTGCAACTTTTGTCTGTTTCTTTGCTTTCTTTTTTGCTGAATCTGCCCGCCTTTTCTCCCTAATAATAGTATGGTCTTTCTCCAAAAGCATTTTTTCCACCCACTTAGAGAATTGGGTGTCATGCTTTAGCATTTCAGTACATGCATCAGTGGCTAGAACTGCATTCCTGCTGGGACTGGATTTATCAACCCTATTCTTAGCCTCTTCCAATTTCTGATTCAAATCATCTGCTCGAGTTTTCTCAGACATAGCCCTCTTCATATTCATTTCAGACAGTTTCTGTTGCTCTTTAAATTTGTCCGCCACCAACTTTGCCCTTTTCCTTTCTTCAGTGGCTTTCTGTTTCTCCACCTCCACTTTTTTCTGAGCAGCTTCAGATTTAAATTTCTCCAATGCCAACATTGACTTTAAATCATCAGTTTCCTTCTTAAACTTCTCCAACAAAAGCCTATCTTCAGATTTTTCAGAGCATTTATTTTTAAGCAACTCACCCTCTAATTGCTCAACCCTATTTCTAGCTTGTTCCAACTTCTGATTTAAATCACCCGCTCGAGTTTTCTCGGACATGGCCCTCTTCAGATTCGTTTCAGCCAGTTTGTTTAGCTCTTTAGATTTGTCCATCGCCAACTTTGCCCTCTTTCTTTCTTCAGTGGCTCTCTGTTTCTCCTCCTCCACTTTCTTCTGCGCAGCTTCAGATTTAGATTTCTCCAAAGCCAACATTGACTTTAAATCATCAGTTTCCTTCTTAAACTTCTCCAACAAAAGCTTATCTTCAGATTTTTCAGAGCATTTATGCTTAAGCAACTCAACCTCTAATTGTTCAACCCTATTCCTAGCTTGTTCCAACTTCTGATTCAAATCATCTGCTCGAGTTTTCTCAGACGTGGCCTTCTTCAAATTCATTTCAGCCAGTTTGTTTTGCTCATTAGATTTGTCCACCGCCAACTTTGCCTGTTTTCTTTCTTCAGTGGCTTTCTGTTTCTCCACCTCCACTTTCTTCTGAGCAGCTTCAGATTTAGATTTCTCCAAAGCCAACATTGACTTTAAATCATCGGTTTCCTTTTTAAACTTCTCCAACAAAAGCTTATCTTCAGATTTTTCAGAGCATTTATGTTTAAGCAACTCACCCTCTAACTGTTCAACCCTATTCTTAGCTTGTTCCAACTTCTGATTTAACTCATCTGCTCGATCCTTCTCCAAACTTGTTTCAGTAAGTTTTTGCAACTCTTCAGATTTAGCCACTGCCAAGTCAGCCTTTTTTTCTTTCACTAATGGATTTCTGTTTCTCTGCCTCCAATTTCTTCTCAACATCTTCTGATCTAGATTTTTCCAAAGCCAACATTGACTTCATATCATCAGTTTCTTTTTGCAACTTCTCCACATAAGTTTATATTCCTCAGCATTTTTCCTATATACAATAGCAGCCTTCTGCAACTCACAAATCTGATTTCTTCCCTTCTCTAACTTCTTCAAAGCTTCATCAGCTTTCTTCTTCTCCAACTCTGCGCTCTTCTTTTCGGAAGCTGCCTTCCCCCTCTCTTGGTCCAGAAGCTTGTTCAATTGCTTAATTTCTGCTTCAGACTGAGCAATGCGTTCTTGAAGCTGTTCATCTTCTTGGTGAGAAGCAGAGCCGCTGCTTTGCTTCAGCAATTGAATCTCATCTTGAAGAGCCGAAACCTCATCCTCAAGATCAGTACACCTACCATCCACTTTATCTTTCTCATCTTTCCAAAAATCAACCTGCAATTTGAGTTCTTCCAATTCTGGACGAAAGAAAATTAAAAGATCATAAGAAGGAAGGAATAACAATGATTAACTAATAATAACAATAATAGATACAAAAAAATAATAGAGAGGTACGCAAATCACCTTTCCTCAGACTCTTATTAGCTTTCTCGACCTCGTCATATTCCTTCTGCAACCCTTTCGCGCAGTCGCGAAACTGGTTCTTCAACAAATCAATCTTCGCAAACCTCTCCGACAGCTTTGAGTACTTCTTTTGCAACTGCAAGAATCCACGGAATTTAAAACCACTAAAAATAACTCTGCAAATAAAACTCCCATCACAAAACCACAAACCGGGGAAAATAAAACTAAGATTACCGTGGCACAGCAGGCACCGGAAGGCTTGTCTTCCTGCACCACCACATCCTGCGGCATTCCTTCAGAAGCGTTAAATGACACCCTTAATTTCTAGAAAAATTAAAATCCACGCGGGGATTGTATCCCACCGATTGGAAGCGGAATCTAGCATTGTAAGAGAGAATGAAGCGGCCATTGGCTTAATAAACCCATGAAAGCGACGCCGTTTAATGCGCGTCAATGGAAGAGATGAAGCAAGTGAGGATCGATGATTTCGTAACAGTCAAAATATTACCCTTTCTTGCTCCCAAAACCCCCCAATATATTCTGCTGTTTCAGATAAACCCTAGAATCAGATATAGAGTAGTAGTAACAAATTGTATTTTAAAATAAACAAAAAATAGAACTTAAATATGCCCTTTTAAGAGCATCCACGCTATTGCGGTAGCCTAGCCGAGAGGACGAAAAAACACGCCGTAGAGCTAGGGCGTGATGAGTGCGCTAGCCGCTTGCTAGTCCACTAATGCGCGGATAGAGCAATCGGCTAGCCGATCTTTTTTCAAAAAGTTCTATGAAATACCTATTCTTATTTCTCTTTTTTCTGTGTTTTATTTTTCCAACCATTTCGTTATTGTTGTTGTTTATTGTGTTTTTTTCTCGAGAGGGCTAGGGCATTGACTGTATATTGCTAGTTGTTGTTTGACTAAGCAATTACCTAGATTGTGGGAAGGGCATAATATGGGTCATGAGGAGTTTTTGATTGGGCTATTGCTAGGACGTGGCTAAGGTGCGATTATTGTGGATAATCTTTAAACGGTTTAGATCTAAAATTTTATCGGTCGTAATTTAACATTTTCCATTTACCATTTTAACACTCCCAAATTTAGGGGTTATGAGTCTAAATGTGCTTTTATTAATTTTAATTTGTAATAGTATTTCACTAAGTACTTTTCTGTATAAATACTTATTGCATTCATTAAAGACTCTTAACAACCGTTATTTCCTAAATTGGGATTTCGTAGATAGTTTAGAGTGATTTTTATTGGGCTTTTTTTGGGCCCAATTTGAGATGGTACAGCCCAATTGAAGCCACCGACTTACCGATTTGAATTGACTCTGAAACTGAAGATGAAAACCCATTTTGCCCCGGAACCTTTTGATCTTATTTTTATTTTGTTATTTTGTTTGATTCTACTATTATCATAAGTCACGAATGTGATCAAATGTAAACTCTAAATATTGTACAAACTTCAAACTATGATCTGGACAGTTAGAAAATATAAATAGATGATAAAATAACAGCAAAAAAAAGTGGCAACACAATGTCAACGGTTGATGTTGTGTTGACATTGTATTGACATTGTGTTGACATCAAAATCTTGAAATTTTACACTGTGGTGGTGTTTGGTTTGCAAGATAAAATAATGTCAATATACAATCTATGATTGAGTTGTGATATTATTTTAGTCATAAGGGGTTAGGTATGACAAATTATCTCATGATTATCCATCTAGGATTGAGTTTTGGGTTGAATCTCATTAACCAAACACACAACAAATTTAGTCACGGATACAATCTTGCAAACCAAACACTCATTGTGTTGACATTGTGTTGACGTTGTGTTGATACTATATTGAAATGTTTGAAGATTGTATAATATATGAGTTTGTATTTTATCACTACCCTCATAAGTCATAACAATCTAAAATTTTTGTTTTTATAATTTTGCATTCTTCAATTAAAAGGTTATAGAATTGTAACACATGTATCCTTCGTTGCAAATTTATTAACTCAATCACAACAAATAAGTTACATTTATGTTTCATTTATTATCATTAAGGAATCAACAGCTAAGCATTACATGATGTTCGTATTTATGAAAAAAATTAAAAATATGTTGTATGTCACCTACAAATTGGACGACGGAACTCGTGCTCATGCAACGCCCCATGCTCACCGCTTTGCAATGGCATGCTCTATCAGCAGCACGAACGCTCTTATCGAAAAGTACTACGACGCAGAAGCTCTTATATAAATTACATAATTTTGGAATAGCTTTTTCATGCAACATTTCAAATCCCTAATATTTGAAATAGCCAATATAAAAGTACTCACTTGAGATATTCTTACAAGTTAGTACAACACATGATTTTATGATCAAAAGATTGTGAATGGAATTTGGCTTGAAATTTTCACATCAAGGATCCGCAACGCCAAGGGCAAAAACATAATTTGAGAGTAGAGAAGATCTAGATAAAGTTAAGATTCCAAAGTGACGATCAAATTAAGATTCCCAAGAAGCTAGCCAGTTAAAGTTGACATTGACACTCACTCACAGATTCACAGCCACTACAATCCAATGAGCAAGAACAAAATCATGAGCACATCAAGAAAAGCCATGGCTTTGCCGATGGGGCTGAACTTTCTCCTCCTCCTCGCCATGGTCGCCACCAACATCCTCTCCCTCTACCACCTCTCCTCCACCATCCAATCCACTCCCCCTCCCCTCCCCCGTCCCCGACCACCTCATCCGCCAGCTCTCCACCATCCGCGCCACCATCAACCACCTCCGCCCCTCCAACAATCCCCCCTCCTCCTCCTCCGCCGCCGCCGCCCCTTCCGATCTACTCCTCTACACCCGCTTCTCCCCCATCGCCTCCTCCTGCAGAGACAACCCAATCCTCCTCCACAACTACATGAACTACACCCCTTTCTCCCCTGCCCTGATGATTCCCCCTTAGCCGAGGATCTCATCCTCAGAGGCTGCCACCCCCTCCCCCGCCGCCGCTGCTTCTCCAAAACCCTCCCTCCCCTTCTCCCCCTCTCCCCTCCGACCCCTTCTCCCCCCTCCCCGATAAAACCGCCCTTTTCACCCACTACACCTGCAAAACCTTCTCCTGCTTCGCCAAGCAGAATCCGGAAATGGGATTCGACATGCGGGTCGAGAAATCGAGGTATTTGACTTCCGAAACGGATCTGGATCTCTCAATTCCGCAGCTTTTTAAGCTGGCGGAGTCCGCCAAGAGCGTGATCCGGCTAGGGCTCGACGTCGGCGGCGGGAGCGGGACCTTCGCGGCGCAGATGAAGCTGCGGAATGTGACTGTGGTGACGACCACCATGAATCTCGGGGCGCCGTACAGCGAGGCCGCGGCGGCGAGGGGGCTGGTGGCGCTCCACGCGCCGCTGCAGCAGCGGCTGCCGGTGTTTGATGGGACTATTGATCTCGTGCGGTGCGGCCACGCCGTGAACCGTTGGATTCCCGTGGCGGCGATGGAGTTCTTGTTTTTTGATGTGGATAGAGTGTTGAGAGGTGGGGGGTACTTGTTGTTGGACCGTTTTTTCAGTAAAAGATTGGATCTTGAGAAGGTTTACGCGCCGTTGATCGGGAAATTGGGGTACAAGAAGGTGAAGTGGGCTGTGGCTAGCAAGAGTGATAAGAATGGCGAGGTTTATTTGACTGCCCTCTTGCAGAAGCCATTGATTAGATCAACCTCCGAATAAGGTAGTAAAAAAAATTAGACTGATTGTGTAATTATGACTGCTTCAATGCTTGTCTGGGGTGGAAATTGGGTGTGCAAGTCTTCTGATTAGGCATTGTGTTATATCTAGTGTTTTTGATGCTCTAAGGCCATCCGCAATGGGCGGACGATGGCACGCCCGATGGCGCGCATCGTCCGCGCCATCGATCATCCGCGCCCATTGCGGATACGGACGATAGGTCGCGGACGATCGTCGCGGCCGATACTAAGGGCGCGGAGGATGGCGCGCCCGATGCCTATCGTCCGCGCCATCGTCCGCCCCATTGTGGCGTACACGGACGATGGCTGCGGACGATAGGCATCGGGCGCGCCATCGTCCTCCCCATTGTGGCGTACACGGACGATAGGTCGCGGACGATGGCACGCGGTTTGGTTGTTTTATAAATAGAGTTCATTCGTTTTACATTTCATTTCACAATTTCACTTTCGAAACTTACATTTACATAATTACTACGAAATGGCTTCAAGTCCAAATAGTCCTATGTTTAGTGGAGATGCGCGTTGGCCGGGTACAGAACCCGGCCAATATCGTTCGTTCGACACCAACGCCCAATACGATCCCGATTTCAGTACGGACTCGTATGGGTTGTCGGACATGGAGCCGTCTCCAACCCGACCAGTCGCCCCCTCCCGACGTGACGCCGCAGCGGCCGATCCCGACCCCGCCGCGACCGCTTCCGCCCCAGCCAAAAGAAGCGGAACCGGCAGCGGGCGCAGAAGTTGCCGCCTCCCGGTGATTGCGATGAGTACGCCCCCGGTCGTACAAACTACACCGACGAGGAAACTCTCATTTTGGCCCGGTGTTGGGTAGATATATCGGAAGATCCGATATTCGCGAACAACCAGAGGCAGTTCGCGTACTGGGAGCGCATCGCCGACCTCTACAATGCGGCCAAGCCGCCGAACGCGTACAAGCGCAAGCGTGAGCAACTCCGCAAGCACTGGGATCAAGTGAAGAAGCAAGTGAACTTGTACGCGGCGGAGTTCGAGAAGTGCGCGCGGGCACAGGGAGCGGCGAGAGCTGGGAAGACGTGCGTGCTAAAGCGATATTGTCGTACCGGTCGATGTTCGGCGAGTTCAAGCACGAGGCCATCTGGACGCTTTTGAGGGACAAGCAGAAATTCCAAGGTGGAATTCTGCACACTAGTGCGCCAAAGAGGATGAAGACCACCGAAGTTGGTGGTTACACGAGCAGCGGCAGCGGCAATCAACCGGTTGACCTCAACCGTTGTACGTGGACGACAGCGGTTCCGGCACACCGATGTCCTCCCGACGTCCTCCCGGCGTCAAGGCTGCGAAGGCCAAAGGGAAGGCGGCCGCGACCTCATCCTCGACCGCTGCAACCCACCTCCGCTCCCGGAAATGCTCCCGCCCCAGGCAGCCGAAGTGTATTCGTCGTTGGCGACAGCGTCGATGGCGAGGACGTTGTTGGAGACGCACAAGGCCCTCAAGAAGTGTACCGACCCCGACGAAGCCGAATACCTCCGGGCATTGATAGATGAACTGCGTCGGAAGTTGGGAATTGCACCGACTTAGTTTTTTTTTTGTAAGTTGAACGGTGTAACTTCTTTTTTTATTAATGTGTCCCCGTTTGTTATTTCGACCTTTTTATTTACTCGTTATTAATTGTTAGTTGAAAACATTTAAATCAATTAAACAAATAAATAAAATGATGATGTGGCGCGCCATAGGGCGCGCCTTAGGGCGCCCCACTGCAGGTGGGGAGGTAGGAGGATAAAACTGCTGACGTGGCGCGCCATAGGGCGCGCCTTAGGGCGCGCCTTAGGGCGCCCCATTGCTAATGCCCTAATTTAGATGAATCTTGCATCTGTAGTTGCTAAACATTAGCACTGAGTTTAAAGATCAAGTAGTGATATGATTATAGTGTTCTTGGTTGGAAGTTGAGAATGTTTCTGATTCAGTTATGACTTTTGCTCATGATGAAGTGAACTTCTATTGTAATATGTTTCTGCTTCATAACCTTTGTTAGTACATCATCAACACAATCCGTTCTTGGAAATGTAGCATCTGTGGTCTGATTTGAACATCTTATCCTTTTACACAGTAGTCTGGTTTAAACAATGCAAAGATATAGCTTTTGTGCTGCATTTATATCATGTGATTCCCTATTCTTAGAACCACTCACCTTTTCTCCTTGCTTCCTACGCGTTCTTCTGCTAATGTTCTCGCGCTGCAGGTGGTCCGTGCTAATTTTTTTACTTCGTCTCCAAATGTTGATTCTTCCCTTTCGTCCGGTTGGATATATATACACATACAGGCAGATAGTTCGATTTGTCAGCAAATCCATTTTTAGATTCAGGCAACCAAATAAGGCGATTGTTGGAGCAAGTGTACAAGGTACATTTTCAAATTTCCGACAGATTAGAACTGGCAACCGCAAAAACCAACATGTGCTATTCTGGATTATAGGTTGATAGAACAGGGGATGCTTATTTTCATACAGTGTTGCAAGAAAATCAGCATTTGATAACTTTTTTTCTTTTCCCTCCAAATTCCCACTGTATTTTTTGAAGTTATTTTAGCAATTTCAGACACTGTATCTGAGTGTGTAGTAATGTACCCCTAATGATTAATAATTTGATACACTTTCTTGATAGTGAATATTATACATATTTTATACTACTACTATACTGTATTACAATGAAGTAATGATGATTGATGGCAGTTATGTAATTCGGTTGTTCTCGAATGTTTATAACCTTATCTGATGCTGTTGTTTTCATGCTTATATTCTTCTTTCCGTTAATGTAAGAGTATCCCCATTCATGCTCTTGCCAAAGAGCATGAATGTAGGCCCGGACTCACTTTTATTAATTTTTTACTTTTTGCTCTTTTTCAAGAGCACAACACCCATGCTCTTCCGCAAGGACATGCTCAAAGGTCCTACCATTCCATTATTTAATTTAAATACTTCAATTACTAAAAACATTTCTACAATATAAAAATATATTAAAAATACTCGAACTACTATTACAAATTTAAAAAATATAAAAATTACATAATTAAATCCTAAAAAATAAAAATTACGAACTTAAAATCCTAAAAATTAAGAATTACAAACTTAAAATACTAAAAAATAAAAATTACTGCCTAATTAAAATCTTAAAAAATAAAAAAACATAATTAAAATCCTACAAATTAAAAATTACATAATTAGAAGGCTAAAAAATACCTCCGTGGAAGACTAGTTCTCTGGCCCTATTCCCACTGTTTGTCGGAGACCTCGTATCATTGCCGAAGCGCTTCAAGTTGCTCGGGAGAAATGTGAGACGTCTCGGCCATAGTTGAGCCAAGAGGGTCCACAACGAGTTAGTGGGAGGTTGAGGTGGCACAAAGGGAGCGGGAGCAGGAGTGTACGGGGTGCGGACGTGAGTGTCACCGCCACGACCCTGAACATGAACACCACGAGGAGTAGGAGTAGGAGGAGTTTGAGTGCCGCCGCTCCCTCCCGATCCGGGTTCGGGTGCCCACCCGTATTGCCCATCGGGGGCATCTTGGTCGTCCACCGGGTAAGGCCGGTAGCCACCCGGAATTTGAGAACCTTGGGTTTGAGGAGGGCCCGAAAATTGCGTTTCCGGACTAGGGAATGGTTGTGAGTCGAACCATTTGTGGTTCCAACCGCGGGAGTCGAAGGGGTGATCGTCAGAGCCGGACATTTTTTTTGTAAGAGTGAAAGATTGAGACATGATGAGAGAATTTAGATGAGAATTGTGTAGTGTGGTGAGAAATTTTTTGTATGGAAATGGGGGTGTTTATAGATGAAAATGTGAATTTTAGGGGAAAAATTGAAAAATAAATTAAAAGTGGTGAGAAAACAGATATAATTTATTGGGAAGTAGGAAGATATATTTTTTAATTTAAAAATGATTTTTTAAATTAAATTCATTTTTTTTAAATGAAAAAAATAAAAAATGCCAACGGTTATGCCGTTGGCCAATCCCGTCTTGCCACGCCGGCCTGCTCAGCGGCACGGACGTGCTCGATGCATCGAGCATTGCCGTATCAGCGGCGGACAGCACAAAGCCGCGCCAGCGGCCAGTGGCGGATCCAGAAATTTTGATTCGGGGGTACGATATTTAACAATAGAGACATAGGGTTTTAAAGTTTAAAATCGATAAGTTTTCTTCTACTACTAATTTTAAATATTTTATACCAATAGTTTGTGAGTTGTAAATGTCTTATATATTTATTAGTTGTGAATGTCGTATATAAATATAAATGTAAAAATTACATAAAATAAATGAATTTCTTTGAAAGAACACAAAATATTTGAGCAGAGAGAAATATAATAACTACCATAAATTATTTGTTATATATGAATTAGTTTAATATTTTGCTATACAGTAACAATTATACAGTAAATAGGGAAAGATCTAAAAATAATTAAAAAGAGCAAAAATAAGTGTATAAAAAAAGTATTAATATAGAACCGCAGCTTCTGGGAATCGATCCCAAATGTTTCACATAACATTAGAGCTCGAATACCACTGCACCAATTCGGTGTCAGTATGAAAAATGTTTACATATATAATTAAATAGGAAATATTTGGGGGTACAGTTGTACCCTCTTGTTATACATTGGATCCGCCACTGCCAGCGGCACGAATGTCGTCCTTCAGGGAAAGCACCGATGCGGATGCTCTTAATCGGTCACTTTTTACTTTTTGATATTTATGTATAAGAATATGTATAATTAAGCAATTTTGAATAATAATAGTCTACACATCCCAAATAATAAAATTCCAATTACCGTACATACACGGAAGAAGAAAATTAAAAGGAAACCAGAAATTATCAAAATAAACAGTGTCAACTACTGTATTTTTAATAATTCAAAGGCAACTTTCTCCAAAATAAATTAAAGGCAACTTTCTCCAAAATAAATTAAAAGACAACTTTCATCGTAACGAGGAAACCAAATAACAAACTCTTAATTAAGATTAACATATAACTAAAACAATATCGTAGAAAGTTTATGAACTTTGCACGTTTAATGTCTTTTCACAATTTTGGACATTTTAAAACTAAAATAGCAATCCTCGTCAGAATTATTAACACCAATCTGGAATATGCCAACCTCATGAGTGTTTTTTACTTAATTTTCGAAATTATCGAAATCAATCCGGAATATGCATTTAACAACAGGCGTGACCGCGTGGAATTCGTGTAAATAAATTTCCATTTATGCTTTCATTATTTTGTAAAGCTTTCAACTTATAAGGCCACCCACAGTTGGGCGGACGATAGGCCACCCGATGCCTCTGGCGCGCCATCGTTCGTTACTGTGGGTGCGCAGACGATGGACGATGCGTCGTCCTCACCCGACAGATAGTCCGCGGAGGAAGCGCGGACGATATGACATCGTCCGCGCCATCGTCCGCCCACTGTGGGCGACGCGGATGATGCAACGCATTTTTGTTTTTTTTTCGAATTTTGTCTATTTATTAAACCTCGTTTCTCATTCTATTTTTCATACGAACATTTCTCGCATCTCTCATCTCTCACATTTCTCCATCTCTCACAAACCAAAATGAACCATGACGACGACCGGAGTTCCTCGGAGGGCGGTAGTCCGATCTTGACTCAAGCCTTAAATGCAGCCGTTCAAGACGCAATGGCGGGCGGAATGCTTAGCCGAAATGCAGTGCGAGGAGGCGGAGGCGGCGGCGACAGCGAGGCGCCCTTAGGCGCAACCAACAAGACCATGCTCAGCTCATGAACGACATGATTGAAGAAGTGTAGGCTCGTAACCGTCGTCGCTGAGTTTGCGTATTTTTTTAATTCGTATTGTAATGTATTAATTTTATAAATGAAATGAAGGTTTTTCCCAATTTTTATATTTATTTAAATATTCAAATAAAAGAAAATGCTTAGAGTCGTCCCTTAGGGCGGCTCGCCGCACTGCAGGCGAAAGTGTAGGAGGATAAAATGATGACGTGACGGTGCATAGGGCGGGCTTTAGGGCGCGCCACTGCTGATGCCCTAAAACAAAAGAATTGAAATATAAAATCACAGCGAAGGCATTCAAATAACTGAATATTCATAGTGCGTCGGATGCATTTTCGACATACTATATAATAGAGTACTCCATTTAATGTCTGCCTTTTACTTGTCTGGTGGAAATTAGGTGTACACCTCTTCTAATATGCATTGAGACGTTAGAACTGAGTTTGATGATCAAACATATGGATTTCATAAACTTTGTCCAAGTGGAGACTTCATTCTTTTTAGTTGGAAATTAATCTAGCTAAATGTGAAATGTTCTATGCAGCATACTAAAATTTGAAATTAACAATTTCTCGGTATAATTATATTGATCTAGAGTTATTTAGCAATGAAATAATTAAAATAGAATTTTGTTTTTCTCATATATTTGGCCATGCTCTATTTCATCCAATTTCGTGAACCATGGCCAAATTTAAATTTCGATCTATTTCATAATAACAATTACGAAATCGAACTGAATTTGATAATTATATTGTTTGATCAAATATATTCCTGTATTTATATTGTTTGAACTTCTAGGTAGTAGTCAAAGGCTGGAATCAACAGAAGACGAGAGAAAGAAAATCAGAACCACCAATCTGCCAAAGAGTTGGAACTAAATCCAGAGTCATGCGTGCCTACCTCCATTGCCATATTTTCAACTGCAAGCCAAGAAAAGCAAGCCTTATTTTATGTTTGATATATAAGAAAAGCTAAAAAGAAATTTGTTTTTTAACTTCACTTCACTATCTTACCATTTCTCAGTTTATGAATCAAATGAAACCTGAAAGGGCTTTCATGACTTGCCCGCGCGCACTTTTCAATGCTTCACCTATCGTCTGCATAGGAAGAAAGAAACTAGCATCACAACTGGAGCAAATACAGTCCATAAACATGATTGTAGAGGCCATAAATAAGTTGAAACCAACCACATACCAGCTCTTCTGCCCCAGGATCAAGGCTAACACCTGTTGCTTTACGTGCAATGCTCTTTGCATCAGTATCTACAATAATGCTACACATGATATAGAGAGAACATCAACAAACTTGTAGCTTATGTATCTTAGAGCGATAAATAACGAATCTTTAATTGATTTCGAGTGATGATGCCTACCCGCCATCAATAGTTTCATCAAGGCATAACAGAACGAGGTCCAGATGTGTGAGCGCCTCCATCTTGTTAACCTTTTTCCTGCATGAAAAATATAGCAAAAAAAGTTTACTTGCACAGAACAGAGAACACAACTAGTGAACATCCCCCATAGGCAAACGAGATACGTTACTTGAGTACAATAAAAATGGCACCAAGCACTGCCTCAAGCACAGTGGCTAACAGAACTTCATTTTCTTCTTCACCCCCAGTAACATAAAAGTGCAGGTCTTCGATAAACTTGTATACAACGATTTCGTCCTTAAAGATAGTTACCTCAGCTGGCAACAAGTCACCAAAGGCTAACCATTAGTATAAGAAGCTAAGCTATCTCTATCTACTAGCCTTGACACATATGAAAACAACATAAAATTTGTACAAAAAAGCACCTTCAGTTCGGGCATTTTTCATGTGAGTCATGGAGAATACATTCTTCTCGAAAGTTCGCCTCTCTTCATTAGTAGGCCAGTCATCTGAATAGAACTTGCTTGCTACACGCTTCCCTTCTAAATCAAGAATGAGAATGCTCTTCACAAAAGGCCCAAATTCCTGCAAAACAAGAAAAGCCAACCCACCATATATTACTAGTGTACAAGAAAACAAGAGTGAGGATCATCCCACATTGTGAGAATATGAGAGGATTGTTTTCAGTCATACAGAAAATCTGGCCAACAATAAAGAAAACTACATGCCCTCCATGTTTATGTGTTCAGAAATTTCTCTCCAACCCAACAAAATATCTGATCACTACTCATTAGTTTTCATGATTTATCATTTTGATCTATTTCTTTTATGCAATTTGAAGCTCTGCCCACAAATGCATCACAGAGCTGCAAATATTTCCATTTTAAGTAAAGGGTTCAATGAAAACCTAATAATCAATACGCAAAATCGCTCATCAATTAAAGAAAAACATTAGGTAGTCTGTGTTTGATGAGCACGATCATTTATACAATTCAATCTAAGAATCACGAAATTGGCAAATCTGCAATGAAGAACCCTGGTTTGTGTGTGTGTGTGTGTGTGTGTGTGAGAGAGAGAGAGAGAGAGAGAGAGAGAGAGAGAGAGAGAGATTTACCATGGCTGATGGGGAAAAGCTCGCGAAGATCGTGCCTTGAACTAAGTTCAGAAACGAGTCTCTATACTTTCAGCAGTAGAAAAAAATTTCACTTGTTTCTTGTAAAATGGGGAGAACAAAAAGGCGATATTTAAGCATTCATTGTTTGAGATATTACCGTAATGCGATTAAGCAAATTAGGTATAAAAATTTTGTATTTGTATGCAGCGATGATCTTGATACAATATTACAGTAATACGGACATATCAGTGATTATGCAAATTTCATACAATAAAATTTAGTATTCCTATAAAGCATTAATCTTGGTATATAAGGTCATCCGCAACGCTGTCTCTTAGGCCATCCACAACGCTGTCACTATACCGTCCATTAATTGTCCCTTAAAACATTATTTACGGGTCTCACTGTACTTTTTTACCCCATCCCCATCACTGTACTTTTTTTTATTTTTTTTTCCACCAAATTCAATTAATAAAAAACACACTTCATTAAAAATAAAATAACATTACAACATAAAATAAAAATACAACTTAAAATTCAAAAAAATAAAAAAAACATAATTAAAATCCTAAAAAAATAAAAATGACATAATTTAAAATACAATTTTATAGAAAATAAAAAACTACTCCGCCGGCGAATCATCTCCTCGAATGCGGTGGAGGTGCCCTGAGGCCACTTGGAGGCGGGATGCCAAGTTGTGCCGCCATAAACAGGACTCTGTTAAGCCATGCTTCGTATTGGTTGGGCGTAAAGCGGGAAGTGCCCGCCATTGTGGCGGTCATGTGCATGGACATAAGGGAGTTCGAGGGTCCCCCCGAGCCCGAGCTTGCCTGGCTTGATTCGGCTGGGCCCCTCCTCTCTCTAGCTGCCTTTGCCGCATTTCTCCCTTGCGGCCGACGGCGCCCACGGGAGGACCCCCCGGCATCGTCTATCGGGGTCTCCTCCTCCTGCGAGGCAAACTCTTGTGGCCCGATGCCCGAACCGCCCTCACCAGACCGAGCTGGACCGCACACCGCCGGCCCACCTTTCCTCGTCCCTGACGACCTCCCAAACATCGGCATATTTGAATTGTTTGCCGGTGTCTTCGTAGTAGACCCGCAAAGCCGACCTCAAAATGTCGGCTCCCGTGGCTCCGCTTTGGTACTGAGCCGCTTCATTCTTGTAGATGCCGCAGAATCGTTTGACCTCTCTGTCGACTCGGTCAAAGTGAGCGCAGAGCATCTTATATGTGCGGCGGTGGGTCTTTTTCGGCTTAATCTCGTGGTAGGCCTCGGTGACCTTTTCCCAGAAGTACTTCCGGGGTTGTTGATCCCCGGCGATGGGATCGTACGAGACGCTGATCTAGGCGTTGTACATCGCTAGCGTTTCTTTGGGGCCGTACGGATGCCGGCCTAGATCCTCCTCCTCCGCCTCCGCCTCCGCCGTGGAACCTCCTCTGCCTCGGCCTTCTTCCAGAGTAGGTTGAACCGGATAATCCTCCCGAATCTGGGATAATCCCTGCGAAAACTGCGGGGCGGAGGACGGACGTATGCATCATCATCAAAATTGGGTGGTTGGTACCCCCCGGCGTGCCCGAACCCTGGGTGCTCGGCGTCGACGAACCGGAACCACCCAATGTGTTGTACATGCTCCCCCAGTCGTCGAACGCGTTGAGATCCCATGTGCCGGAGCCGCCACCGCCGGAGTTTCCGTCGCTGGACATTTTGTGATTAGATGTTAGATGAAAATTGGAGAGGAAATGGATATGAATTTGGAAGAATAGATGTGTAGTTGTGTGTGAAATGAGGAAGAATTAGGAGTATTTATAGAGTATAAAAATTAAATAAAATAAAAAATTAGAAAACGGTTCTTTTAAACAGTAACATTACCGTTTCCCTTTTTATTTTTTATTTTTTGTATTTAATTTGATTTTTTTTTAAAAATTAATTATTGCGTCAGCATGACTAGGCCCACTCGCGGGCCGGCGAGTGGGCGTCACGCAGGGCCTGGGAGCGCGCCACGGCGACGTGGCGCGCTGTCACGCGTTACGTCCCGGCGGAACGGGTTTCGTGACGAGATGATGACGGGCTGGGGACTAGACGGGACGACAGCGCGATGTCGTCGCGTCCCTGCGTGACGAGTTCCGGGCCACCCGCTTGACGAGTTGCGGGTGGCCTTATCCGTCTCTTAACCGTCTCATCTGTTAACTATTCATGGGCACACTGTACTTTTCACTCCATCTCTTAACTAATAGAGAGAACCTGCAACCCTCCATCTCTTGTCTGTCTCTTAACCATCTCTTAACTTACTATTCATTCAATTTCATTTTTTATTTTTTTTTCCAACAAATTCAATAATAAAAAACACACTTCGTTAAATAAAATAAAAATACAACTTAAAATCCTAAAAAAATACATAATTAAATTCGTGGCAAAATAAATAAAAACATAATTCAAAATATAATTTTATAGAAATTAAAAAAACTACTCCGCCAGCGAATCATCTCCCGAAGACTGTGGCGGTGCACTCAAGCTACCTGGAGGTGGAATACCAATTTGTCTTGCCATATACTCAATTCCGGCAATATGGGCTTGGTATTGTGGAGGCGTCATGCGGGAAGTGTCCGCCATCGTGGCGGTCAAGTACATGGACATGGAAGTGTCCGCCCGAGACTGAGCCCGAGCCCGAGCCCACCTGGCTTGATTCGCCTCGGCCCCTCCTCCCTCTAGCCGCCTTCGCCGCCTTGGTCCCTTGCGGCCGACAGCGCCCACGAGAGAACCCCCCGACATCGCCTGTCGTGCCCTCAACCTCCTGCGAGGCAGCCTCTTGTGCAGCGCTGCTCGAACCGCCCCCACTAGACTAGTATTGGCCACCTGCTTGTGCTTCGTGCGCTTCGAGGTCGAGACCGAGCTGGACCGCACACCGCCGGCCTACCTTTCCTCGTCTTTGACGGCCTCCCAGACATCGACATGTCTGAATTTTTTGCCGGTGTCGTCGAAGTAGACTCGCAAAGCCGATCTCAGAATGTCGACTCCCGTGGCTCCGCTTTGGTAATAAGCCGCTTCGTTCTTGTAGATGCCACAGAATTTTTTGACCTCCCTGTCGACTCGGTCAAAGTGAGCGCAAAGCATCTTCAATGTGCGGCGGCGGGACCCTCTTGGCTTGATCTCGTTGTAGGCTTCGGTGACCTTTTCCCAGAAACACTTCCGGGATTGTTGATTCCCTACAATGGGATAGTACGAGACTCTGATCCAGGCGTTGTACACCGCCATCGTGTCCTTGCGGTTGTACGGATGTCAGCCTACACCCTCATCCTCCTCGGCTTCCACCGCCTCGTCCTCCTTCCGGATGGGGTTCATTCGGATAATCCTCCAGAATTTGGGATAATCCATGCGAATACCTCGGGGCGGAGGGACGAGCGTATGCATCCACATCAAAATGGGGTGTTGGTACCCCCGGCGTCGACGAGCTCTGGGTGCCCGGCATAGACGAACCGGAACCGAAACCACCCAACACGTTGTACATGCCCCCCCAGTCTCCAAATGCGTTGATGTCAAACCCGCCAGAGCCGCCACAACCAGAGTTTTCGTCGCCGGACATTTTGTGATGAGAGGTTAGATGAAAATTGGAGAGGAAATGGAGATGATTTGGAGGATTTGATGTGTATTTGTGTGTGAAATGAAAATGAAATAGGAGTATTTATAGAGTAAAAAAAAAATAAAAATAAAAAAAAGGAAAACGGTCAAAAAACGGTAATATTACAGTTTTTAATTTTTATTTATTTATTTATTTTTAATTAAATTCGATTTTTTTAAAAAAAAAAATGATTTATTGCGTCAGCGTGACGAAGCTCACTCGCGGGCCGGCGAGTGGGCGTCACACATGGCGCCGGAGCACGCCACGTCGCGCAAGCGCGTGGTGAGACAGCCCGCGAGGTGTCTCAGTGGGACGGGCGTCTCGGCGCGACCGGGACGAGACGGGGCTAAAGAGATTTTTAAAATTCACCGGATAAAATCGTACCGTTAAATATTTACTAGTATCTTTCTCCCGTGGGATGCAAGATTCAAGTAATTTTTTTAAATTTAATTTAAAATATCACTTTATCATTAATTTAATTTGAAAACTAAAACAAACTAAGCTTGCAAAACTTAACATCTACAAAATATTACAAAATATATTCGCATTAGGCGTATATATAGACTACATATGTATATGTTCTAAAGTTTCCATCCTATTTTTTCTCTTCTAGAATTCTCTACTTTTTTCTTACACTCCATTTTCTATTTATTCCTAGATATTTCTATTATAAATTATCTATAAATTTTAATTACAATTTATTCCTAGATATTTCTATTATAAATTATCTATAAATTTTAATTAAAAAACCAAGCTTATGGTTTATTTAAACACATTCCGTACAATAAAACATACTAAAATAAAAAGACGATGAAGTGTAGTTCAGTTGATAAAACATTTTTTCTCAATCCAATAGGTTAGGATTTAAGTCGATAATTAAATAGAGAACCATTATTGATCATTTTTTCGATAAAATAAAATAAAAAATGTAGATTTAGTAGGTTTTCAAAAGCATATAAACTTAAGAAGGTTTCTATCTCAAATATATGCTACCACTTCAAAGTTATAAACACTGCCTCTATCTCAAATATATGCTACCACTTCAAAGTTATAAACACTGTCTCACTCTCCGCACCTCCGCCTCGCCTGCCTCATCGCCATTCCTTGTAGCATTGTCACTCGCCGGCCTCGCCTGACAGTGGCGTATCCAGGATATTTGATTCGGGGGTGCGGAATACATGACCAATAATTATGTAACACATTAAATTAAGATAAAGAAAGAGAAATGGAACATAAAAAATAAATGAACCAAAACTTGAGAGTGGTAGGACTCGATCTTTGGCCTACCAAGTGAAAATGTTGTTGCTCTGCCACCTGATCTCTTGCAATTTTAGTTAATTATACCTCAATACTAGTGTTAAGTACGAAATTTTGGGGGTACAGTTGTACCCCCAAATTACCCCTGAATACGCCACTGTCGCCAGATCTCCTTCCACACCTTGCTGTCTGCTTGCTTTGCCGAGCTTGCTATGGTGTGCCCCCAAATTACCCCTGAATACGCCACTGTCGCCAGATCTCCTTCCACACCTTGCTGTCTGCTTGCTTTGCCGAGCTTGCTATGGTGTGCTGCAGTAATTATTGATTTTCTTCAATTCAAATATTCTAATTTTATTGTTTATATTCAAATTGATTTTGTTTCTATTATAGATTAAGTTACTGCTTATGTTCGTATGGTAATAAAATTAATATCTCTCCATATTTAGATATACATAATCACTCATGTACATAATTAAGGTTCTCACTAGAGTTATAGAGGCCATCTGACTAGCTAAGATAATCATCAGATTTGATAAAAAAAAACATCAAACCTAATTTGATTACTTCAAACAAGAATCTAAATACAAACACTTGACATCAATGGAACTATTGTCCCAAAATTTTCCACTAATGAGAAAAGTGTCTCTTTTTTACCCTGATGCATTCCCCATTACTGCTCTCTCATATCTTGATCACTAGCGGCCAGATTCCCTGCTTGTCCTTCGTTTGATTGTTGAACTCCGGTGTTCACGTTGACTGGAACATTTTTTTGGAGGACCTGCAACAGCAGCAATGAGATGAAAGCATGCTAAAGAAAAAACTAGCAAAAAGATGGTTTGCTTTCTGGGGAAGTATTGAAAACCAAGAAGCAGCAATTGGTATGTGCTGATGATTTGATAGTTTTGATGTTGGTGATGTGATTAACAAGCATAATGTTGGTTTTACCTTATTGTTGGACTCCAGGAATTCTGAATCAAAGAGAATCGGCCTGCAGTGCTTATCTTCGTTCATCAAAGTCGTGTGCTTGAAATGGGCAACGAGGGCAGCCTTCCCTTGAATTCGAGCATATGCCAAATAAGCGACTTTTTCGCTGTTGAATTTCTCCCACCTCTTTCCATTGAATGCCTGCACAAAGCAAAATTTGGGAGTGATGACTATCTACCATACAATCAAATGATTGGCCTTATTCAACGCAAAATTCTTGACAGACCTCATAAAATGGGATAATGTTTAATGGAGACAGAAGGTTGATAAATGCGTAACCAACGTTGCATTTATTCTGAGAAGAAATGAAGTGTTGTGTGAGGCATATTGCAAGGAATAAATAATAAAGATGAAGTAGCCACAACTGGCAAGAAAGTTGACCTGGAAATCAATGGGCAAATAGAGAAAATCATAAGTTCCTTTACAATGTTCATCAATGGTAGCCAGTAACATCTTTGATGTGTATCTAGAAAAAAATCCATGAATGTCAAAATTCTTTAGCAACAAAGAAGATGTAGCGAAAGCATTAATTTAAGGGACGTACTTGTTGGGGATATTTTTTATCATCAGAGTTGTTCGAGTGTCTTCACCAGTTCTAATCTTGTCGATATCAAGTTGAAATTGATTCTTGTTATTTATTTGGATCCCATTGGTGTCAATGAGTCGAGACCTCCCACGTTCGGCCAAAGCCTCCCAGTTTGACGCTGCAGGTCCGGGGAAACGAGCAATACCATGAAACACATGACTCGGTCTTGCAGATGATATCATGCTAGAAACAGGGGATCCTTCTCCCACTGATACTGACTTCATCAAAGGAACAGTGGAATTGGTAACATCACGATAGCTGAAATCATTTAAGTCGCCCAAGTAAGCAGCACGTGCACAACCAGGTCTAGCAAATGATGATCTGGGCGACTCATGAAAATAGCCGAATTTTTGTTGGAGGGGGCCAGCAGATGGAGCAGATCCAGCATGGTAGCAGTGATGATGCTGCTGGATTTGAGACCAGTTGTAAAGACTCCCGTGATTACCACCAGATATAAAAGGATTCCTTACAGCTTGAGTTATCGGTGTAGAATTGGTCTGTTCGGATGAACTTCCCCAGTAAAGCTCTGGACCAGAAAATGGTACGGAAGTGGATCCATTGAAAGTCGAAGAACCAAAGAAAGAATCAGACCTGACAAACTGACTCGACTTCTGCTCTGGAAGTGAATGAGACAGTTCAAAGGTATCTTGCCTGCCCCAACAGCTACCTGCTGAACTAAAACCAGGTGATTTACTTAAGTTTAGCAGAGGACTTCCAACATTAGGGCTGCTGAGGTGAGGCCACGTAGCTGCACGAACACAGTAAAAGTGTCAAAGATAACTAGCAAAATAACTACCACTGATCTGAGCACCTATGAGCCATACCAGAGGGCGAATTCCCAAGAGGCAAGCCTACTTTGTGCAAGGTCCTTTCATCTTTCTCAACCTCGTGATTCATATGCAGCAGCAAACTAATGGTACAGACAAGGTAACGTAAAGTTAAAGAATTCAACTTTTACTGCATGAGAAATGTATGTGAGAGGAAGAAACAGTCGCATATCAATATATAACCTTCTACGTGCCCCACCAGGCCGACTAGGTTCCACCTTTATACGTTTTCCAGCTAAATCGCTTCTATTCAGGGATTTAAGGGCAGCTTCTGCAGCTCTGACATCATAAAATTCAATAAATTTATGATGTTTCTTATGTGGCGTTTCCCTTATCTGTTTAACACAGAGATGCAAAAGTTCCCTATTCATATCAAGTTTTTTCACAGGCATGTGTAGAAATATGTAGTGGAAATAGGCAAAAGACTACCTCTTTGACCTCGCCATAAGCCCCAAAAATTTGTAGAAGGTTCTCGTTGGTGACTGATGGGTCCAAATTAAATACTACCAGAGTTCCTTGGTTTATTTCCTTGTCAGAAGGGTTCTCCTGGATTGGAGAGTTTGGGAGGACTGTCAGAGACAACGATACAATACAAGAATGCAAGCGAAGCATATACATCAAACCTTGGGAATTGAGAAATGAATATCTAGCTTTCTTCTCCGGAGTGGCTTGTTTTGCAATGCTCGCATGGCAGTTCGAGCAGCACGAATATCGTAGTAAGAAACCATCACAAAACCCCTATGTTTAGATGCAGTGTACAATGTTCTGATATCACCATACAGCTGAAAATGATGAAACAGAAATGAGAACGCAGGGAGAGTCCATTAGGTGTTTCATTTTCAGAAGTCCCGGTGCTTACAACTAACATCTCAGACTTTCTTAGTTAGACCATATGTGATAGCTATAATCAAATTAAAGCCAATGGCAACCGATGCAGGAAAAACAAGAAATACCAAAACCTGGGCATTGAATACAGATATTGCAGAAATATACAAGAAAAAAAAACAATTTTATTGTAATGAAAATTGTAAAAGAAGAAAATACCAAGAATCCAAGATATCCACTGAGGTAGCATGAATACCTCAAAGAGTGTTCTAAGTTCTGCATCCTCAATGTTACTATTGATATTGCGAACAAATAATGTTCTGGAAGGATGCTCTCCTAGAGGGTGTTCCCCAGCAACTGTGCCCACGCCATTAGTTTGATTGGAATGAGCCACTGTGTTGCCAATGCCATCATTGGATAAACTAAGAGTAAAAGAACCTACTCTCGAGTTTTCTTGGGGATCGGATTCCAATTCTAGACCTCCTCCACCAAAAAGATCGTATTCCTCTGTATCATCTACTATATTGGGCAACCAATTGGCCTCAAAATCATCCATTATCCCAGCTAGGAGTTCATCCTCATCATCGGGGAGCAAGCTTCCAACCGCATAATTACCCTTTAGCTCCTGATCAATATCATTTAAGCTGCTGGAGGTATCATGCATGGACTGAATATCACTCTTCCCTTCACTGCTACTCACTGTGAAGAATCAAACACGTAAAGAAATAAAATACTTACTACTTAATTCTTGAGAGGTTAAAAAGGTACTGCAGCTGAAAGTATGTCGGGTGCTTACACTTGACATTGGCAAGAACAGGCAACGAAATTGAGTGAAGTGAGGCATCACTTGGCACGCGATAAGAATGAGATTGGGGAAAGAGCTCCCACGAACTAGTTCCCATCTTGTCAGATAGATCTTTTAAGCACCTGGCACAATTTGACCTCATGGCTATCAGGGATGACTATATAATTTTTTTTCTCATGAATTGTTCTAAAATCCACCAAAATAAATTCTCCACTTTCTAGATATTGCTAAACCAAAAAAATGAAACAGGCATGAGATGTTTACATGATAAAGCATTAACTGAACACGACTACGCGAGCTTTGGATTCCATATAGATGAGCAACAACATTATAAAAGTAAGCTCATGAATTCTTCACAATATCTAACTGATATAATGCAGCTACTCAAATAATATGCAACATACAAAACAATCACATATTGCTGGAACAGTGAACTTAGACATTTCTTAAACTGTTATACAATCACTATTGATCTCCAATGTCCATATATGCATCTCTATAAGCACTACCCCTCACTCATACAGAAAGAGGGGGAAACACAAACACCTGATAACTCTCCAAAACAGCCCACATAAAAAATTCCAGAGCCAATCGATATCAAGCAATAAACATAGTGCATTTATAAGAGCAAAAGAATACCTGAGGATAAGAAGTTCAAGGAGCCCACTGATATCAGTGAAGAAACACCAAAAGCATTAATTCTGGGCCGAATATTGCAAGCAAAAGGGGAGCGCATGAAAGACAAAAAACAAAAGGAACAGAAACGTGAACAGCAAGAACTCCTCAACCTTCTTCCGTCTTCGTTTTCATTTCCCCCTTTTTCCCCACTCAATTAATACACAAACGACATAAAATTAACACACATTGATCGCAGGAATGCAGTGAGCACCAATGATTTGACGGCCGAAAAATTTAATGGACGATTTTATTTTGATTGAAATCAATTTCAACTGCTATTAAATGTTGATTTGATATCCACGTGCATATACATACGCACACATAGAATCCAAAAAAACAAATGAGAAAAATGGAATTCAAATCAATAAATTAATATATGTTCCAAGAATCTTTTGTGGGAGAAAGATGAAGACGACAGAGTGTGCAGACAATAATATAATCCCTGTTTAGGATTAATACGAGGATTAAGAAATGGGCATAGAGGATTAGTTTGAATAGATTAAGAGGTATTGTTTCACTTTTAAAAACTTTTTATAGAATATGATAATAACTTGAGTGTGTGCTGAGTTGTACGTTTAATGCGGATTAAAAATGGAAATAAATTTGTTTGAAGTTCCTATTCCTAAAATAGAATATTTTGATTTAGTGAAAGTTATCTGATGTGAAGACTCAAGAGAATTGCGGCGGCGCTGGCTGCAGAATGACGTTTGATTTTGGTGTGCTTTATCCTTTTTTTCTCCATCAAATCTATACTCCCTCGATCCCCGCATACTTGAGTTCAGATTTTAAAAATTGATAAAATTGTCAATTAAATCCCAATTTTTAGTTGATTTATTTATGATTTTGTCCCACTGATTATTAAAGTTAACTAACATATCCTCCCTTCCGTGCAAAAAATAAGAATAATTGAGACGGTAAGAAATTAATATAGCATATACTTTCTCCGTCCTATAATAAGAGTTACTATATTTTACTTTATAATAAATAATAAATAAGTATCACATTCCACCAACTCATTTCACTCATATTCTATTATAAAATTAATATAAACAAATTGACCATATATTCTACTAACTTTTCCAATTCGTTATTCTTTACATTTCTTAAAACTCGTGCCCCTACTAAATGTGACTCATATTGTGGGACGGATGGAGTAATTGGTAAAGTAAGAGAGATGATGAGAAGTGTAGTTTAAATAATGTTAGTGGATAATGCGACTCTCATTATTATTATTATTATTATGGTGGGTCCTAGTGATATAAATTATAAATAAATCGATATATATGGGTAATAGTTTGGTAAAAAATTTCAGAATTGGAAATAAAATATTTTTATGGGACGGACGAAAAAAGAAAAGTGTCCTTATTTTTATGGGAAGGAGGGAATAACACTTTCGCGCTTGTCCCATAACTTAAAATTTTCGGCTATTATGTGGTACCGTGGATGCCCTTGTTTTCCTACGTGGACATAAACATCGTTTATTTAAAACGACGTTGTCTTAAACACCTCTCAAAACGATTTCTTTCCATTCCATCATTTTTAGATTTGGGTGTTTTTTCAAAAGAAAAACATACTTGGTTCTTCATTTCATCATTTTTTTAAAATTATGTAATATCACATCAGAATGTCATGTCATTAAATAATGACAAACTTAAGTGTCATGGACTAAATAATGTCACGTACTCGGCCGAAAATTTTAAGTTATGGTTTAGTTGCAAAAGTGTTATATGTTATGATTTAATTAGCTAACTTTGTAAGTTAGGAGATAAACCAAAAGTTTTGATTTAATTGGCAATTTTTTCTTAAAAAATTGATATTTAAAATTTTTAAAAGTTAAATAAAGATAGAGTATAGTATGAGAGAGAAAAATGAGAGGAGTGTAGAGAAAATTAAGTAGGTGAGAGAATAAAATATGAGAGAGAAAATGTATTATTTTTGCTAAAAAGAGAAATAATTTACTTATAATTGGACATCCTAAAAAATGACTCGCTTATGATGGGGTGGAAGAAGTAGCAGAGTACATTTATTTATGAATTGAGTTTTAATTTCCTTCTAAAAATAAGTTGTTTTTTTAAATTATTTTTTTAGTAATTTATTTTCTTTTAATTATCTATTTTTTTCTATCTCCAATTAACTTACCAAAGTACTACCTTCTTTCATTTATTAAAAAGTAATTTAGTTATCTTTTAATGCTCCCGTGCAGCCGTGTGACGCCCACTTGCCGGTCCGCAAGTGGGCATCGTTTATATCCGTTGAAAAAGTGTTTTTTTTTTAAATTCTGAAAAAAATTAAAAAATGTAATATTAGGATTTCAATCAATTGTAATATTAGGATTTCAATTATGTATTTTTTCATATTTTCGGATGTTGTAATTTTCGTGGGTTTTAATGATTTTATGAATTATTAGTATTAATTTAATATTTCAATGAAATATTAATTGAATTTGTTGGAAATAAAAATAAAAAATGAAATTAAATGAATAGTTAAGGGATGAGATGGTTAAGAGATGGAGGGTTGCAGCCTGCAGGTGTTGTCTCTTAATTAAGAGATGGGTAAAAAGTGCAGTGGGACCCATAAATAGTTAAGGGATGAGATGAGACGGTATTGAGACAGAGATGTGGATAGCCTAATAAGCTTGCTCGTCTGCAAAGCCAGGAGGATGAATGAGCAATTTAAGATCTCGGGTTTTCTGCATTACGATACTGATCAAATGTATTGCTTTGCTAAGTTTTGCTACGTAGCTCTAAATCTATTTTTATTAATTTTTTAGGCATTACAATGACTTATTTTCCTTTTTCCAAGTTTTAGAAATTAGAAGTAAATGTTTGATTAACTTAGTACAGTGAATCATCTTGTTATCGGTTGCTCGACTGATTTTATTTCAATGAATTTTGATCAAGATTCTAACATATAGTAGTAGTAGTACTTAATATGACTGATGGAGTCTTTATTTTTTTTATAAACCTTGTGATTCATGTCTGTTCCATTATTTCCTTTAGAAGGAAACAAAGAAAAACATTTAGTAAAACTGAGAGGAGAGAAATGAATTTGTTGGTATTTTGTATTCCCTGCCGTGAACACAAAGCATCATCATCATCATCATCTTTACAACCCCACACAAAACCTTTTACTATATCCAACGTTACAAGAAAAGAACCCTCATGACCACCACCACGCTTATAAGCTTCCTTCGGCTTACAAATGTTGCAGCAATCTTCTTTCACTTCCAAGAATGGCGCCGCCGCTGCAAAACCTACCGCTGCTGCTTCTGTGTCTCAACTTCTGCATGTACGCCATCGTTGTGGGCATCGGTGCTTGGAGCATCAACAGAGCTATCGACCACAGCTTCATCATCGGTAACACATATCAAAACTCAACCCACAGCATATCACTTTTCTCACTGACTCTTCGTTTCCTCCCTACAGAGAAAGGCTTTGTTCTGCCTGCGCATTTCTCGCCTATATACTTCCCCATGGGAAACGCGGCCACTGGATTCTTCGTCATCTTCTCTTTGATTGCCGGGGTTGTGGGAGTTGCTTCTGCCATCTCGGGACTCAACCATATTTGTTACTGGGGCATGGATAGTCTCCCTGCAGCTGCTGTCGGCGGCACCATTGCCTGGAGTCTTACGATTCTGGCCATGGGGTGATTCATAGTTATCCTCTAATCATCTTTCTTCCTTCCTTTTGCTTTTATGGGAGCTAATGGTGTCTGTTTCTTTGACAGGTTTGCGTGGAAACAGATCGATTTGACCCACAGAAATAGCCGTTTGGTGAGATGAATAAAAATCGGATCTTTACATTTATATTTTGAATGGTAATGTTTTGTTTATGGGTTGGATTTTTGGCTGGTTGCAGATGACAATGGAAGCTTTCATCACAATCCTGTCAGCTACTCAGCTCTTCTACATCGCCCTCATCCATGGAGGCGCTGTGGAAGCGAGGGGAACAAAATCCAAGGAGGCGACAGGAAAAACATCTGCAGAGGCAAGGGGATGAACATGACAATCGATGTTGACATTTATATGCTGTTGTGGTTCTTGTTCTTGTTTGATCTTTGTTTCCAGGAGTTTTTTCTTTTTGTTTGTGTTTGATTGTACAAATAGAGATGGATTGCTTTGAGTAAATCAAATCAAATAAAAAGGAGTGAGTGCATGAATTATGTTCAATCGTTTTGGCAGCTGTTGCAAAATACTTCACAGTTTTATTAATTAAGGGGCAGTTGAAGAACAATAATTCACAAGAAAGTGTATGTCTATATTCACTGCTAAATCAACATGAAAAGGCAGAACTAACTCTTTGTTTTGATGGTGGAGATCTTCATTGACATCCTCCACAACTTCCCTCAGCCACAATGTCTGCTTCTGCTTTAGCAAGATTCTACAGCTATGAAATTTTGAATCAGAATCTACAACAAATGAAATTTTCATATTTTTTGTGCTATTCAACTCAACCATAGACCAAAAGGTGAACTGCACAAACAAATAGCAGAAAGCCAGAAACTGTTTATCCAACAAATTGTGAATAAGAAAACACAGATGTGTTTACCTTTGATTAATCACCAGACCCCGAAAACATTTCAAACAATCCACAGCAACTTTTCCACGTCGTTTTTTGAACTGGATACGGAGAAGGAGCCACCACCAGCTGCAGAAGAATAGAAAAAAGGACCTAATTATAGCATGAAGTGTATTCCAGATTACTTGAATGTGTTCAAAGGGTTCAGACGCAACACACACCTGTGTAAAGTTAGAATCTTTAACGCATTGTGCTCCATTATCTAAAGCAACTCTAGGAAGTGTTAATCTATCATCATTTTCTTGTGTAACACATTCTTTTGGATCTAAGGTTTTTGGAGTGATCTCAGCAGATCCAACAACATCTGCTTCTTCAACTGAGGTGCAAATTCTTTCTTCGACCGAGCCAAGCTTTTTCCCCTCATTCCCCTCTAGTGTACACTCAACAACAAGAGGAGCCACAGAGATGTCAGCTTGAGAAAGCACATCAGATTCTATGGCTGCAGCGATGCTTTCCGCAGTTGAATCACAAACAGACTCAACTGGCTTTCCAGATAAAGAATCATCCACTCCCACTGATACCTCGGAAGCAATGCTTGACTCAGCTTCCCCTTTCTTGATTCCACTGTTCTCATCATCTGAGCTGCTGCTGCTGCTGCCACAACTCCCAGATGAACCTCCATCATAAGGCTTCCTGTTTTCCCCATTGTGGTCGATGATGCTATCGTTCACACCCGATTCATCCTCAATCTTGATATCCTTCTCCACCCCAACTCGAGATCCTTCCGTGGAAGAAGCACCTCCGGCCTCTGCTTCGGCCAGAAGCTTCTCGTGCTTCACATCATCATCCCCTGCTATACATACATATGAGTCACTTGAAAAACAGTTCAACACAAAATCCTTTGACTCTGAGATCCATAGAGATTTTCAAATCTTAAGAGACTAAAAGAAAAAGGGAAAAACACCATTTCCCCATTCAACATTGATCCATGGCATTCAGCCTTTCACCAATCACCATAAACATCACATACATATAATTTTCAGTAACTGAAACAAAGCTTAGCAACAACCCCACTTCCAATTATTGCACAAGGCACAAACACAACAATATACTATCTCTTTAATTATTAGTAGTAGTAATATTTTTTGCAAGAATTACCAAAAACAAGATAAGCCCACAATAAGAAACCAATAACCGACACAATGCTTTGCACACATTAGACAAATAAAGTAAAAAAGAAGGAATTTTTAAAAGATTTGTGCGTTCTAAAAACAAAGTATCCGAACCGTGAGAGTGAGCAGGAGCAGAATCAGAGTGATTGTGGGACGGATTTGGATTCTCCTTCTTCTTCTTGGCAGCTTTTCGCTTCTTCGCACCTGACGGCATGATTAGTGACTGTCGGATTAGTTAAATCTACAGCAGCTATGGATCAAATCAGATTGCTCTCTCTCTCTCTCACAACTAAAACTGTAATTTCCAAGTACAGCTTTGCTGGCTCTTTGGGCTTCTATGGTTTTGATTTGAGAAGGGAATTGTGTATGAAAAATGGCAGTAAATAAGACAAAGGTTTGAGAGAGACTTTAGAGGTTGGTAGGGGCAAGCATTGTGAAGAACTGTCCATACATATAAAATAAATAATTGAAGGAAATATACATGTCATGAATTAAATGGTGTAGGGATCTTGTGAATCAGATTGGGGTTGGAGATTGTACGTAAGTTGGTTGGCCAAGGAGTGTAGTGGTAATGTCCAAGATCAAAGATCTCGGGTTCGAGTCTATGCTTATATAAATTAGATTGAGTTGGAGCTTATGTCATAGTATGACACTCCATTTGCTTTTCAGGGCACTTAGATTGTGGATTGGACCGTTGTGCTGACCGCATAACGGATTATTCTTCGGGTGGCATGAAATCGGTCAAATCCACGAGCGCTATGTAGCACCAACTAAGTTTTGAATTTTAAATTTTTTCGTTTTTCTTCTAATTTTAACTATTTTTATGATTAAGATTTACTAAAATCTAATTTGAAAAACTCCACTTAAATTCCAATTTTTGAAAGTCATGAAATAGATCCACTCATTTGAGAAGAAGATAATGATGATACAATTTAGAATAATAGTTGGGTTTTTTCTCGATTACTAGCTAATTTACAAACATTATATTGATGAAGTGTAAAAAAGTAAATCAATGAATCTTGTTCGAATCGAATGAATAATATATATAGGAAAAACTTTGGATGCACTCGGAATCATAAATCAACCCAATGATTTAACAACCTTGTCTATTATTTATTGTGACAGTCAATTTTAAACGTTTTTATAAGTATTTTAATTTACAATAAATTATGCGTTGCATGTACTATGTAACAATTCGCATAATGTTATTTAGCATATAACATATTTCTATATCCTAATACATTTCGTTTACGACAAATGCATTTCACCCTATTCAAATTTGTAATTTACATAATAGTAAAATTTATATTTACATGTAAGACTAAAACGGCATCGTTTAATGATGGAATTGAAGGACACCATGATAATAGTTGGCTATGAATTGTGGACGAGTGGGAAACGTCAATGGTATGTAAGCATTGAATGGTGCTCTCAATGAAGAGGGACAAGTGTTGTGGATAATGTCATGTACTCCCTCCGTCCACGAAAAATAGGACACATTATGAATAATATTAGTTTTAATATGAAATTAATAAAGTAAGAGAGAAGAGAAAAAATTAAGAGATAAATAGTATTCGTGGAATGTGAGGTCCATATTATTAGTAAGAGAGAAGTAGTGTTAGTGGAACGTGTGGTCCATATTATTATTAAGAGAGAAAAGAAAAGAGTAAGATATAATTTATTGAAAACTTTCGTTTTTAAATATGCTCTATTTTTCGTGGATAACCAAAAATGTCAAATATGCTTTATTTTTTTGTGGACGGAGGGAGTAAATAAATTTGCAGTGCAAAACTAAGTTGGTGACATTAATGAAAAGTTGAAAATCATCAACTTTCAATTCATGGCTACCATACTGTGCCAACTGCCAAGCTAAGTTCAACCAATCTAGACGCTGTGCTTTAGGAATCGGATTAATAAGCAAATCTAGAAAATAATTGATTCATGATTTAGAGCATCTTCCACCATTATACTAAACTCAAACTCATTTTAATATAAATGTCATACTAAATATTAATTTTACTCCAACTATTTACACTAAACTCAAACCCAAAAAATTATTCTCCCCTCACTAACTTTTTATACTTTTCAATCATACCTATATATTTTACCTAAATTACGTACTGACAGTCTGGAACAATTCTATTTTTGTTCTAGAGAACTAATGGAATTCCATTTTAATGAAGGAAATTAGATTTATTCCGAATGGGGGAGTGACGCACAAGGGTTATGCGTCGTTATTATTGAACGACGCACAACCCTTATGCGTCGTTAATGTCGTTAATTAACGACGCACAAGGGTTATGCGTCGTTCAAAGACGCATAAGCATTATGCGTCTTACCCTAATGACGCATAACCCTTATGCGTCACACTGGTAAACATTCCAGCCTGTCACCCGGGTGACCCGGGTTCAATCCCTGGCAACGGTGCACTTTTTTAAGTGATTAGTATTTGATAAAAATGAGTTATTCTAAACATTTGTTTTTGGCAAATAGATATTACTCTTATAAAAGAATTAATTAAAGAAGTTAAGAATAAATGCCCAATCTAATTGTCCCCCAAAATGAATACATGTACATTGACAAATTAATTTATACTACTATTATCTATGACCACTGATTATTTTATTTTATATTTTAAGTTTATTTTCGAATATCTTAAAAATTACTATTGTTTATGCCGTTAATTGTATAATAATATAAAAATCAAAAATTTATTCACTTATAGATTACGCTTATATAAAATACATGGCATAATATTATATACTATTAATTAAATAATCCAAGTCTTTATGTTATAAGAAAATAAAATAAAATAATTTCCAAAAGTCTTGCTGCAATATTGATTAATGAATGTTCTACCCACTATTATAAGAAAATAAAATAATGCTTATTATAATAGCGGTGACTATAGTCTAATAAATAATAGTAATAATGATAGTAAAAATGCGCCATTGCCGGGGATCGAACCTGTGTCACCCGGGTGACAGGCGGGAATGCTTACCAGTGTGACGCATAAGGGTTATGCGTCATTAGGGTAAGACGTATAATGCTTATGCGTCTTTGAACGACGCATAAGGGTTGTGCGTCGTTCAATAATAACGACGCATAACCCTTGTGCGTCACTCCCCCATTCGGAATAAATCTAATCTCCTTCATTAAAATGGAATTCCATTAATTCTCTAGAACAAACATGGAATCTCCCCGTCTAACACCATGACGCATTGTCAATAACATAAATTAAATTAAATAATATAATAAAATTTACTGGATTATTATTAGATAAATTTTTGTTAGTTGTTGTAATTTTAATTATTAATCTTCTATTTATATTATATATTTGGCTTATATGTTTCTATTATAAAAATTTCCATATTATGTATCGTTTTAATTATTAATGTTTAACAATTATTTGTTATATTTGATCGTATTTAGTTTGATAATAGGTATTAGGCATAATATTAATTTAAAATAAACAATCAAAATATAAAAACCTACCCAATTATGTACGTGACTTTTTCCAATTATGTATATGTAGTATTATAAATAATATTCCTATTAGTTTAACTACTCAATAAAAATATGTATTATATTAATATAGGTCGGCCCACTAATTACTAATCTTAATAACTAACCAAATATTAATAAAATTAAATTAGGTTTACTAATAGATTCATCTTCTTCTCCACGTTCTTCTCCGCCTTTGCCCTTCTGTAAGTTTTTCTTTATGTATTTTAAATTCTATTCCTTCACTTTATCTTTCTATTTTGATAAATATAAAGGATTTGGACTTGAATGCAATAATCCAAATCTGAAAATTGTTTTTGGTATGGTTTTAGTGTAAACCTAAAGATATATATTTTTTCTTCTAAAACTAATAGTAGGATTGGTTTTGCAGTACTAGAGTATTTTTGTAGTGCATTTTAAGTTTTGTAGTACTGTTGGAGATGATCTTAATTGGTCGAATGGACTTGATCAATGCTTATATATGTGTAAGTATACAATTTTTCCAAGTCCATCCTTTAATATATTTCATAGATATGAATTTGTATATTTTCTACTCCATATTTGACTAAGTGATTTTATATGATACTAACACTGAATACTTTATTTATCAGAATAATTATGGAATTAAACTAGTACTAAAATTAATAGAAATTAAATTATAAATTAATATTTATAATTTTTAATTTAATTTATTATTAGTAGAAAAGTACCCAAATTCAATTAACTCCGGCCCATATAAACTAAGTAGTTGGGACTAAGAGCATTCACAATGGGACGGATGTCTTGGCGGACATCCCGACGGACTTCCCAAAAACACCTCCTGCCACGTCATAAGGACCTCCCACTGCATTGCCATGTCATAAGGATATCCCACTGCACAATGACGGACATCCCCAAGGACATCCCGACGGATATCCACAATAATAAAAATTCACAAATTCACCAAATTAAACAATTTACGGAATTAAAAATTGACATGAATACGGATGAAGAAAGTGCAATGAAAATTTCATTAAATTAAAAAATAAGAAAGTACGGTTCAAAAAAAATTTAAACAAATTACATTAAAAATATCAACGTGCACCCTTCCGCGTCCATAGCTCTTCAATTATATCGTTCTGGAGTCGAATATGAGCTTATCGTTGACGTATGTCGGCAAATGCACGAACTCGATCGGCCTCTTCATGGAGTATCCCCATACGTACATTGGCGGTGGCCACGCCGTGGCTTGGACCAGCAGCATCAACATCATCATTGGCCAAATCAGTCAGTGTTGGACCTTCATCTTCGACAATCATGTTGTGCATGATAATACATGCGTACATAACATCAGCGATGCTGTCAATATACCACATATGTGATGGACCCTTCACTGCAACCCATCGAGCCTGGAGCACACCAAATGCCCACTCCACATCCTTGCGCACTGCCTCCTGACGACCCGCAAAATAGATCTTCTTTTCGTCGGTTGCGCATCTGATCTTCTTCACAAAGACGGGCCACATAGGGTATATCTCATCCGCCAAATAATAGCTCATATTGTGCTGGTTGGAGTTGGCGACGAAACTGACGGTCGGACCAATGCCCATGCACTGCTCGTTGAAAAGGGGCGACGACTGGAGGACGTTGATGTCGTTGTTCGACCCGACTACTCCAAAATACGCATGCCAAATCCACAGCCAGTAGTCAGCTACCGCTTCAAGGATCATCGTGGGATTCTTGTCCTTGAAACCGGTAGTGTACACCTCTTTCCAGGCAGCGGGGCTGTTCTTCCACTCCCAACGCATACAATCTATGCTGCCCAACATTTCCGAAAACCCGTGCTGACTCCCGTGCATATCCATCAGAGCCTCGCAGTCTTTGTGGGTAGGCTTACGAAGATACTAATCCCCGAATATCTCCCTAACGCCCTCACAAAAATACTGCAAACATTCGCGGGCAGTCGTCTCGCCGATGTGGAGGTACTCATCGAACATGTCGGCCGCACCTCCGTATGCTAGCTACCTGATTGCGGCAGTACACTTCTGTATGGGAGTGTAGCGGACGACGCATCCTAAAACGTCGCCGGAACATGTTCTCCCCAAACCGCGGCTCCGGAGCGAAGTAGTCCTCTTACAACCGACGATGTGCAGCGATGTGGTCTCCACCACTGACACCTGCACCACTACCACTACCACTAGCCATTTTGGATATACTAAAAGAAATGTAGAGAGAGAGAGAGAGAAACTCGTTAAAACAAGTGGTACGAATGAAATGAAGTTCAACGAGCCGTATATAGAGTTTAAAATTTTTAAAATTAAAAAATCGGGACGTCCGTCAGGACACCGCAATGGCGGACGTCCTGACGAACGTCGTCGAAAAGCCATGGATCTCCGGTGTCCGTAAGCGACGTTCGCGTCCGCCTCCTTCACGCCTAATGGCGGACGTCCGCCATTGGTGATGCTCTAAAATGGAAAAACTATTTCAAGATTGAAAGGGAAGCTTAGCCCGCCATTGCTGATGCTCTAAAATGGAAAACTATTCAAGATTGAAAGGGAAGCTGGGCTTTCTAATTCAGACAATACGACCTAATCCAGTTAATTTGATGAATTTAATTAAAAATTTTAACGCATAAGTCTTCTTGTAAACGTAAAGCCGATGAATGTAGTACTCCTAATTTTTAAAAGTACTAATAGTTATAGTAAAAATATCGATTTTTTTTTCACAAATCCAACCATTCATTGAGAGTTGATCATATCTCAATTTCATCTACTTGTCGAAATCAAACAACCACCAATTTTCTTTTTGACAGAAATCACCATACGTTCCCATGTTCCCCCCCCCAATTCTATCTAGCACCACCAAGTTCATTCACCGAGGTATAATGCCTTCCAATTTCCGAATTACACCAGCAATGCACGCATACATTTAGCATCCAACGCATGCTTCAACTGCCATCGAGACCCTTGGACTCCCCACGGATCGAGCTGATTGAGACAGCATAGGAGGGCGACTTCGATTTCGTTGGCGAGACGGAGGCGATGCTGGTCGGAAACCGGGACGGCGTTTGAGGAAGCGCGGTGGTCGCGGAAATCATAGCGGTGGCGGCGGCTGTCAACGGCGACGACGACGAACTCCTCAAGGGCTGGAGTAGTGTTGAAATCGAGAGAGAGGAGAGGCGGCGGCCGGTGTGCCTGTGAGTAGGGAGTGTAGTCGGCGATGGAGAGTAACCGCGATGGAGTGTAGTAGGGAGTGTAGTAGGGAGTGTAGTCGGCGATGATGATAAGTGGAAAGAAAGAAGATGAATTGAAATGTAAAAATAATTAGGGAATTAATTAGGGAGTAAAAAATCTGAATTAAAAGTTTAATTTGGTCAAAATCGTGATTAAATCCGTTGACCGTTAGTTTTTAACGGAAATATTGACGGAGGACCAAAATGATCAAATTCCCATATGTGCAGGACCAAAAAATCCAAAATAATGTTTGGGACCAAAAACGTAAAATGACTATATGTTCAGGACCAATTTTGGCATTTACTCTTTAATTGCTAACTATCACTAATTTAAGACCATAGGATTTTAGAAAATTTGTGGTCTACAATTTGCCACGTGTAATTTTCATTTGTATTAATTAAATCGAAAAAGATAAAAAAAACTACCAAATTAGGGGTTTGGATGAAAATGTCAATATAGTGTTTCGAAAATATCAACACAATGTTTGAGAATGTTAACACATTGCTTATATTAACATTCTACATGTATTATATTGACATATTTTATATATCATGTTGACATTTGTTGTTGTAAAAAAAATTGAAAATTTTCAAAATCTTTTCAAATTTTGACATCGGAACATATGCAAGTGAGATCTCGTTAGAATCCTTATGAAATTATCTTTAATTTGATATATGTTGTGTGGAAAAATATTTAGATCGAGAAAGTTATATGCGTTTAAAGTTATGGGATATTTTTCAAAAGTTAGTTACAACTAATTTGTTGTAAATTGACCTTAATACCCTTCTTGACGTTTTTTATTGATCGTATTGACATTCCGAGACTAATGATCCAGGCCCTTAATTTGAAAATCTAATGGTTATTATTTAGTTGTAGTTAGTAATCAAATATTGAGTTAGCAATATAACACTCCTCATGACAAAATTGTATTAAAATAACATACAAATGAAACTTTTTGAATGTTTTTTATATTTATTGAAACAATAATGAAATATTTCGTATGAATTGAATGTGTCAAATTAAAATGAGAGTGTTTAATTCTAAATTCTTAATTGAACTATTTTTGGTGGATGGAGGAAGTGGTATTTTGAACATAATGAAATGTCATAAGATGGCATAAAATGCTTAAAAGTATCTATATTCATAACGATAACTGTTGCGCTTTAACATCTAAAACAGCCGCAGAGAGACAGATAGATAAATTACAATAGTCCTCGAACTCGAACTAAAAGCTAAACTCACACCAAAGAATGCAAAAATCCCTCCTTTAGATTACCGAATCACCCATATGTATGGTAGATTTCAGACAGTCTCAGGGCTTGAATGCAGAAAATGCTACAACAGAGTTGTGTCCACCAAATCCAAATGAATTTGAAATCGCTGCATATGATAACGATCACAAACAAATTAAAGACCGGTCTGCAATGTCTCTACACGAGAGAGATAACAGTGATGTACGTAGGGAATTAGAGCTGGGAAGCGTCTTACAACATTGACTTCGTGTTGCTTCTTCTCGTTTGCAACAGTGTCAAACTCAACAGAAGGCTCAGGATTCTGTATCAGTAATTATAGACGGTTGTTTGTTAATGTTGATGAGGAGAGATGGAGTTATAAATATCTATAAAAGAGGGTGGCTGTATATGAAATAACCCCATATTAATCGCATTGGCATGGGGACTTACAAATTGATTTATCGAAGGGTGAAGCCAGCCTGTTGTGATGGCTTTCACTGTTGCAATGGCTTCCAAACCACCAGCAGCACCTAGGCAGTGCCCTATCATTGACTGAAACAACATGAAAAAGTGAGAAGTCTGCCATTACCATGCCACATGCTCGAGAAAAGAACACGAGCATAGAATAAAAATACAGAGCTTAAAGTCGGGGCTTACCTTGGTTGCGTTGATTTAATTTCTGAAGTATCCTTGAATACCTTCTTAATAGCATTTATCTCTGCTAAATCACCAACAATGGTGGAGGTTGCATGGGCGTTTATATAGTTAACCTGAAAGAATTCAAGGCAATACATTTTAGATGACCCAAGAATGATTGTATACCATATTGAGTTGCACCTTTTTCTCCAGTGATATCTATTAACATCAACAATTCTTTTCCAGAATATCAGATTTGACAGTCAATTTCTGAGGGGTGCAGTATCAGTTTCCAGATTCAGGAACAGAGGAAAAGGTTGGTAATTAATAAAAAATTAGACAGTCTACTCTTACGAAATAACAACAAAATAAAACAGTGGAGTTCACACACTTGGAAAATTCCCTGTACTATTAATATGCTGATGAGAGTAAACAGGAAAGATAAATAAAACACAAATGATTTGTTTGGGATGAAAGCACACCTCCTCAGGAGAAACACCAGCATCTTGAAGGGCATCCAGGATGCATGAAGAGACACCAAGCCCATCAGCCCTGGGATCAGTCATGTGATAAGCATCACAAGTTACAGCACCACCCAAATACTCTGCAATTATTGGCGCATCTCGTTTCATTGCATGTTCCAACTTTCCATAACCTGTCGAAAAAATTGACAAAAATATAAGGTCAAGCAATTGGCATTCAGATAGATTGGTAGTATGCTCAGCATCAACCTTGTTAACACATACAGCATCTACCACAAACTTTTAGAGGAAGATTAAGATTAATCTATTGATACTGAGAGACTAATAACAATGATGAAATTCTTCCAATACTTAAAAAGTAATGAAAAGAAGAAATGAATGGGAAAAACTGAAGAAAAAGTAGTTCTAGAGTCTCTTAACTGCCTTTCTTTACTTTTGGCAAAAAAAAATCATTGTTTGTGTTTCAACTAAACCATGTCCCTTCTCCTTTATACAGGCTTGATCTTTGTGCTCCCATGAGGCACTCATGTATTAATTTTATGTGTATTTGAATGTGTGGGGCAACACCTGTAGCTCTCATATGACTCATAACTCCTAAACACAACCAGTTGATTTCATACACAGACACAACCAGTCCTATTCCACTCAACCCAATAGCTATATCACCAACCCATATGAATGTGTACACAATACATATATATATGCAGTGCACTCTACACAAGAGGAGAAAAAGACACCCAAATATTCCCAATCACTTCCTACATGAAGTTGTTTAATAAGATCAAGGCAAGTTACATGTTCCAATGAACACATCACAGCATATGAGTTAAAGTCCTCCTACAAAATATCAACTACTTCACCACACAGTAAGTAAATGATTCCAACTCATTCACACGCGCACACACACACACACACGCATATTGAGAAGCTAACTTACCAAGACTCCAGCACCTTCACCCATCACAAAGCCATCTCGATCTTGGTCCCAAGGCCTAGAAGCAGTTTTTGGGTCATCATTTCTTTGAGATAGAGCTCTACAAGCAACAAAACCTCCCAGTCCAATTGGTATAATGGCAGCTTCAGTCCCACCCACTACCATCAAATCTGCTTCACCTCTACGAATGTGATTCGCAGCTGCATAAAAGCAATAATTTGAAGTAGCACAAGCAGTTGAAATTGAATAGTTTGGCCCCATCAAGCCAAGATCAATTGCTAGCAATGCAGATCCCATGTTCGTTATGGCATAAGGTATGAAAAAAGGAGTAATCTTCCTGTGACCCTTCTCAATTAGAGCCTGAACACCGTCAGAAAATACACTAAGACCTCCCATTCCTGTCCCAACTAGAACACCAGCTCGAACCTTGTCAATCTGCAGTTAGAACAAAACAACAATTTTTTCAGATCATGTGACTTTAATGGGAAAAGAACACTAATAATTTCCACATGATAAGATGAAATACTAAACATCAAATTTCAAGCTTCCCATCTCAAATTCCATAGGGAAGCAAAATAAAACTGGAGTATAGGCTAGTTTGTGTAACACAGTGAACAAGAAGGAAAAGATTCGATTAAGAAGGTAAGAAATCTTTTTCAGATGAGAATTCACACAATTCTATCAGAACCACCGATGTTAAAAAGCAAAACCAAACTATAATCTTTATTGATCAGCATGCATTCATTCAACCAGCCAACCAACCACTCATGGAGAAATCAACAATAGCTCGAAACATAACTGAGCAAAATTCAACCAGAAAACACCTAATTAAAGCAGAAACTCCAAAATAAAACCGAATTGAGCAGCGAAAATCATGAATACCTTATCAAGCTTCTCGCCGCCGAGATCCGCGCTCTCGAGCGCCTTCTTCCCCCGCAACAATGCAGTACCTCAAACAATCGTCCAATCTCCGATCGTTTTTTGCCGTCAATATATCCATCGGCTTTGAACCCCCTAATCTGGCCGCCGAAGCGCGTGGGGAATTTGGAGGCGTCGAAGCGGTCAATCAGAGTGATGCCGCTCTCACCGGCCAACAGCTTCTCGTAGTAGGCGTCGACGTCGTTCCCGAACACGGAGATGAGCCCCATTCCGGTGATGACCACGCGCTTCTTGGGGTCCGTCTCGCGCTGGGCGCCGTGGCGGATGCGGAAATTGCGAAAGGGCGCCTCTTAGCTGGGGCTCTGGCATTGTTGCTGGGCCTCGAGAGGCGGAGGGATTCGAGGGGGGAAGGGCGGAGGGAGGTGGATTGGAGGGCTTGCATGGCGGAGGGGCGCGGATTTGGGCGTCGATGGAATCAATGAGATGGTGTGGAGAGCAGTGTGAAGCAGTTGGATTTGTTAGCTATGATATTGACGGCTGGCTTCAATCTTTTTTCTTTTAATAGAAGGATTAATCGTCTGTAAATAGTGATTTTTTATTTTCTTTTCACAAACTTGGGAATTTATTGTTATAATTTCAAAATTGTAAAATTTAAAGAGAAGCCCTTCCAGAAATATGCTCATTTCATTACTTGGTTTTGTCAAGTTGTCCATGTGCGAAAATCTACAATTTGTTTCACATACCTTATTAATAAATCTTACGGAGTATATGACAAAAGAAAACATTCCCCAAATTTCATCAAAAATCAATGTGATATGAAGTAATAGAGAAATTGGTTTTCAGATTTTGGAGACCTGATAAATTAATTACATTGCGATATCTTAGATTGGAACGTGTTAGTAGTTCATACAACTTTAAACACATGCAACTTTTAGAAAATGTATAGTCAAATTTGTACAAGCTCATATCTTTATGAAAATGCATAGTGAAAAATTTTAAATAATAGTAGTACTTAGATTTGCAGGGCTTTACCTAAGAAGGGAGCCTTTTCAGATATTTTTGCAATGGCCCAGTTAAGCTTGGGGTGAAGAGGGGTTTGGAAATAGTTTTCAACCGTGCACCTCGTTTAG
Organism: Salvia splendens; assembly: GCF_004379255.2. Taxonomy (NCBI): domain Eukaryota; kingdom Viridiplantae; phylum Streptophyta; class Magnoliopsida; order Lamiales; family Lamiaceae; genus Salvia; species Salvia splendens. The sequence continues at coordinate 34,045,297 of NC_056038.1, forward strand.
AACCTCACCAGATGTGTTATTGCTGGACGCACCCCCGTTTAGAACCTCACCAGATGTGTTATTGCCTCCCGCGCGAAGATAATTTCCATTACATCACACCATCATATTTTATATGCCTATCTATTTGCTAGATTTCTTCGTGTGTTTCATGTGGGAATGTAACGAATGTCTACTATTTGCTTCACACAAAATAGTCATTATTCTTGAGATGAAATAGAACATTTTTATAGATTTCATCAAGAATAAAAAATAAACAATGTTAACAAAATAATCGAGAAATTGTTTTTAAGAGTTCGAAAACTTGATACTAATCTTATTATGATATTATACATTGGAACAAAAGGTGTTAATTCATACAACTTTAAGGACATGCGACTTTATAAAGAAGTTATCAATAGTAGTTATTGTACTAACTATTCAATTAACATAGCATGCTCCCCCGCATAATACAATGAGACGAGACACAAGCTAATACTACTATTTACTTGGGTAAAACAAAATTCATAGAAACCCATATCATTGTGAACATGAGATGCCCGATTATGAAAATCATTGATTTGACAAAATAAACAAGTTATTATACTACATGTATAAAAAATTAAATACTAGATTTGTAGGGAATTACCCAAAATAGGGAACCCTTCCAGAAATTCTCGACAACCCAAGTCAAGCTCAGGCCGAAGAGGGGGTTTGGAAATAGTTTTCAACCAGCAATAGACGCGCCTCGGTTAGAACCTCACTAGCTGCGTCATTGCCCCAAGCGCAAAGATAATTTCAAACTTATCTCATTACACATTTTATATGCCTATTTTAATGCTCAGTTTCTTCTTATATTCGATGTGGTAAATAAATTACTCCATTAGCATCTCACACATTAGTCACATACATATATATCTTAAGACAAAATAAAACATTTCCATAAAATCAATGTTAGCCGAAAACTAAACTAAGGTAGTAAAAGTTAAAAGAAAGCAGCGGCAGCCAGAGAAGCAACAGCACCCACGGCGGCCGGAACACAAAGAGCCACAGCGGCACTCTGCGCTGCCGGAGCCGGAGCCGGGGCTCCGAAATCTTCCATTTGCGCTCCGACATAACTTGCGCAGGCCCATAAAAGCCATGATGCAGACAGTCAACACAACAACCATTTTTCTTCCCTCCATTTTATCAACACAAAATTCAAGAATGTGTGTGTTTCTTATCAATGTGTGTTGTTAGATTATGTGTGTGATTGGAGTGGGGAATTATAGCATGTTTTGAGGTGAGAAATTATAATTAATTGCATCACTATGTTTGAGCACCAGCCTGTATGTTGAGGTAGTGGAGTTGGTCGACTATATTTAAAAATTAGCCATTGCCATACGCTTTACAGAGGTATTTTTAGCCTGTTCTTGATCAAGTGCATAAACTATGGTTTATTTGAGAAATTTGCTATGATGAGTTGGTTTTATTTAAATTGAAAATTGCCACAGACCATAATGATGCCCATGTGAGTAGCACCCAGATTATAAGGTGAATTCTTTGTTTATTTTATGTTTGTTTTATCGATTATAACCTCTATACGTGGCATTCAATATGAGTCTTCAACAATATACATTCATTTTCTAGAATAAACTACAATTATGCTCGTTCACTATTTCCTCCCTTCGCCATTAATTGTCACGAGTTAATTCGACTCAAATTTTAAAAAAATATAAAGAAAAGTGAATGGAAAAAAAAATAATAGTAAAATGTGAGTACTCTTACATTTATGGAGTATTAATTTTATATAAATCTGAATTGAATGAATTAATTGGAATGAGATTTATTAACAAAAATAATACTACTAAAAAAATACTCCCTCCGTCCCATAAAAATATGGGCAATGGGTTATGATACGGAAATTAAGACAAAATTGGTAAAATAAGAGAGATGAGGAGAATGGTACGGTAAAGTAAGAGAGAGAAGGAGAATGATAGTTAAAATAATGTTAGTGGATAGTAGTACCTACATGGAATGCACATATTTTATGATACAGACGAAAATGAAAAGTGCAAATATTTTTATGGTACAGAGGGGAGTAACATAACACACAGACTAACTGAAAAACTAATTAGTGACAAGAGAATGTTAGATTTTACATCAAATTCTGACTCGAATGTACTATACTTTCCCATCAATGATATAATAGAAGTACATTTCTCATTTCACCAATGTTTATAAACAAATTATCTATGCCCCTCATAAATAGCTTTGACAGTGGGATACATATTTAATTAAAAAAATGGACAAAATACTACTCCCTATGTTTATCAATAATCGTCTTATTTTGTCATTTTCATTCATCTATCAATAAATATTTCATTTATTTTTTTTTAGTATTTCATATAAGGAATTGAGAAACTGCAATTTCCCTTAGTTTTTGTCATAGTGTAACCGATCTCCATTAAATTTGTACAGATCGTCACTTCTCAAAAGAATCAATTGCCAATATATAATCAAAGAAGAAAACATAATTACATTAAACAAAATTATTGGCGAGCCATCATCGGGGAAGAGCGGCGGCGCAGGAGAGGAGCTGAGGGAGATTGAGGTGTCTAATCTACCTCTGCCGAGGATCTTGAAGAACGTGAAGCACATAAGGAAGATGAGGGCGTTCGCGGAGGTCTACGTGGAGAGGGCGTCCACGTGGCGAGGACGCGGGTGGACGAGCAGGGCGGCCGGAAGGTCAGGTTTCCACAAGGGGGCTGCCGAGAGGGATGTGATGGCGCGGTTGAACGTCGACATATACGCGGACTCCCATCTGGGGCTCGAGAAGCCCGTGGGGAGTGCCAGAGTGTTGCTGGTGTGATGCCCTCAAGGGTGGAGACGCCGCGGAGCCCGTTGACAACCCGATCCAGTGCTTGACGGTGCAGGTGTGGAGGCCGCATGGGTGGCTGAATTTGTGATTCAATGTCGTTTAGTGTGAGGGGGAGGGAGAAGGTGGAGACGGCGGAGGAGGAGGAGGAAGAGGAGGAGGAGAAATGTGTGGGAGAAGATTAGGGTTTTAGGATTGCATGGCCGGAGGCGCCATTTGTGATTTGTTAGATGTTTGCTTTAAATTTTCAACTCAAACTGCAATGAGAATAAAATCTTTTTCTTTTTGGAAAAGGTGAACAAAACAGTTTATCAGGTATTTTTGTGTTATGTAACAGTATTGATTTTACCTTACTTTGTTTATTGTTTTAAGCAATAAGATTTTGATACACTAACAGATAAATGTCAAAATGTAACATTATTTTGGGGATGGATAGTGTTATTCTTTGACAAATAAAGCGCGCAATTTTTGTTAACGAAAATATTAATAAATGTTCGAAATACATATTGTATCATTAAACAGACAATTGCTTAAATTCAATGATGGCGTCTAATACTTAACATGAACTTCTATAATACATTATTTATGTATATTGATGGTTGGGCGAATTTTTGATGGTAACAAATGCGGGTGAAAAATATAGATCACGATACAAGGGATTACGTGGTTCGATTTACTGAGGTAAATCTACGTCCACGGGAAGAAAGGAGGGCAAGATTGTATTGCTTGATCTGGTTTTCAGCTTACAAATACAGACTTGCTATATGATATTTTGTGTCTAGAGCCTCTTTTCTATCTGATCTAAGTTCTATTTATACATTGAACTAAGATCGTGGCTTGCATCACCACTAACTAGGTCGTGGCTTGCATCACCACTAACTAGGTAGTGGATGTCGTGGAGGTCATGAGATCCTGCATGGGTCCACTATCTCTTTGTTTGGTCCGCTATCCTGCATGAGATCCTGCATGAGTTGACACCACTAAAATAGATCGTGTAGTGGAGGTCGTGGAGGTTCTGCATGAGTCCACTATCTCCCAGTTCGGTCGAATACTGAGACCGAACTTCTGAACTATGACCGAGCAGCTTTTGCCGATCTGAGAGTAGAGCTTGATTGGTCGGCTTTTACCGAGTTGTAGGCTGGGGCCGAACTCTTTGGTAATGCCGAACTGATTGGTCGGCTTTTACCGAGCTGTAGGCTGGGGCCGAACTCTTTGGTAATGCCGAACTGATACTCTTCCTTGGGCTTGGGGCTGATGGGCCGTCACTGCTATTGGGCTTGTTTAGTACGTACCCCATCACTACCCCCCCCGAAAAGCGAAGGGAATCACTTCGGCGAAGCGAGTCACTTCGGCATTCTGGATAAAGGTATGGGGGAGGCTGACATCAGGGGACGTGCCTTGCGCGTGACTGCATTAAATGCGACAGTAAAATCCGGCCGTTGAATCCTGAAAAGGTGGGATTCGAAACGGTGCGATGATTTTGAAATCTTCTCCGAATCTGATAAATACGTCCTTTCTTCATCATTTTGAATACTTTTGCTATTGCTTCTTCTGCCTTCTCTCTCTTTTGCGCAAAAATTTCCTTCTACTTTCAAGAATTTCTTCAGAATTTCTTCAGACTTTCAAAGAGTAAGAACCATGTCTTCTTCTTCTTCTTCTGAGTCAGGTAGCGGTAGGAAAGGGGGTAAGGGGTCTTCTAGCCGGAAAGAATCCGGGGAGAAGACCGTAGAGTATTTTCACAGCATCTTGAGTAAGGATGCTGTGATATCCCTACACGAAAAATATTTTTTTCCTGGGGGGAAGGTTGCGATTCCCGACGACCTTCATAGGGCTGACTCGCCGCCGGAGGGTTACGCCACCGTTTATGAAGCCGGCTTGGAATGCGGGCTTCGTTTCCCTCTTCCCCCTGCCTTTGTAGAGCTGCTAGATTTTTTTCAACTCCCTTTAGGTCAGGTGACTCCGAACTCTTGGAGGCACTTATCGGCCTTTGCTGCCGAACTGCGTAGGCTAGACAAGGATCTGTCTCTGAGGGCAATCCTTAATTTCTTCCAGTTTAAGAGGAAGGGATCTTGGTTTTATTTGATCCCTTTACAGCCCTTTAGAGCCTTTTGTAAAACCAAATGGCCGAAATGGCAAAATCGCTTCTTTTTTTATAATAGGACTTCGGCTTCGGACTTTTCCTGGAGAGGGCCGAAGTCCGTTATTCCTCATCCTCGGGTAGAACCGTTGGACGAGCTCGAGGCCGAGCTCAATAAGATTCCCATGATTAGGAAGCAGTACTCGGAGTCTGAGCTCGTCAAGGGCGACTTCTTGTTCGACTCCTCGTCTTCGGACGAAGAGGCTGAGGGTGAGGATTTCTTTTTTATGCATTACTGCCTTGACGACGAAAACTAACCTTGTTTTCTTGCTTTTTGGCAGTGAACTTGCTAAACAAGTTCGGTCGCAAATCCTCCGAATCTAAGGAACCGGAGAGGCCGAAAACCAGCAGCTCGGCGTCTGATGCCGAGAAGAATCCGAAGAGGCAGAAGACCTCTTCTTCGGATCCAAAAGAGCCGGAGTCCACTTCGGCAAAGAGGAAGGGGAAGACCCAGAAACCCCCAAGAGCGCCAGAGAAAGATGTGGTCTTGGCGCCTCCTTCGGAACATATCTGTGAGCCCTTTTTATGGCCCACGGACTTCGCCGAGGTGAATTCTGTTCTTGATTTTCTGGCCTTGCTTTTTTTCCTGTATTTTTTGTGGCCCCTCGGTTGACTTTTTCCTTTTTCCATTTTCAGAGGAACGATATGCTCTCCAAGCTCGTCGCCGTTGAACTCTCCAAAGCGTCCAACGATTATGCTGAGATGCAGAGGAAGTTGGCGGCTGCTCGTCACCAGGCCGAACAGGCTAAGGCAGACTTTGAGAAGGCCAGAGCTGCTAGGATCTCGGCCCAGGATGAAGCCCAGTTTGCCAAAAACCAGCTCGTCATCCAGCGAGAGCAGACGAAACGGAGGGATGCTGCCGCCGTGGTTGCCCAAGGGGAGGTTCTCCGTGCTTTCGCGGAGAAACTCTTTCTGAGCAATCAATTTTCGGCCTTTGTCGGTGATCTGCTGAAACTGATGACCGATAATGCCGAGCAGGGGCCCGAAGTCGTCCTGCCGCTGTACGGCCGAGAGATAGCAGCTCGTCTCCAGAGTCTGCCGCTCCTTGAGGAGCTTGCTTCGTCCTCGGTCCTGCTTTCTGCTGACCGAGTTCGTAGTTGCCGAGCTGACCGGGATGAGAATATGGAGGCTATCTTTGCCTCCTTAGGGCCAGTTTCACCCGCTCCAATTTTCCACGGAGAGGGTGAAACCGAGCAGCTTGATCAGCAGACTGGAGACAGGCAGGCCGAGCAAGAGGTGCTGCTGATCGGTGATGGGGGCACCGAGCAGGCTGGGGGGGAGCAAGGAGGCCGAGGCTGAAGCTGAGGCAGACAAGGAGAAGGAAGCTGAACCTCACCGAGGAGCCGGAGACGAAGCTGGCGGAGTATGATTTCGTCTCCCTTCTCTTAGTTTAGTTTCTTCCTTGTTGTAAAATGGCCTTGAAGCCCTCGTGTAAAATTTTTTTCTTATGAATGAAAAAATTCTTCTTTCTGCACTTGTGTCTTCGTATAGCTTTTCGTATTCTCTTTTACTCCTGTTGTGGTTTACTACCTGCTCAGTAAACTGAAATGCCGAACTGACATAGGCTGCTTTGTATTCTTAACTCTTAAGGAGCTGGAGGTACTTCAATGGAAGCGGCTGTACTCTTCCGCTTTAGACGAAGCTGAGAAAAAAGCCATAGCTGACCAGATGAAGAATGACGAACTCTTGGCTTGTTTAGTGAAGCTGGAGGCCGACAATAAGGACTTAGAGTCCGAAAAGAAAGATCTGGAGGCCGAGCTGAACACTGCCGTCGCTGAGAGGACTGCGTATGAGGATTTCATCTGCAGGCGCGGGGGAATGACCATCTCTGAAGTTCAGGAACGAGTTGACGAACTGTGGGAGGAATATCACGTACTCCGGAGGAACAATGCGCTGGAGAGCTCGGCTTGCCAACAAGTTGTGAAATCATTGCGGCGCTGGGCTTCTCGGTACGACATCATTCTTTCCCGGCGTCCCTCAATCGAGAGATTCCTTAGGCATTTCCCGCCAACAGATGGTCGCACTCCAGCTCAAACCCCTGATTCACTTGCTCAAAACCCTACTCCAAGTCAGCAACGAACTCAGGAACAGCCGGAAACGTCAAGACGAGAACGGACTCAGGAGCAACCGGAAACGTCAAGACAAGGACGGACTGAAGTTCGTAGAGGAGCTGTGATTATGAGTGAGCAAGATCAACAAATGCTTCGTGAAGAGACCCTTCGCCGCCGAGGTGCTAGAGCTTCCCGGGCTCAGGGAAGAGGCGGTAGGTCGATTAGAGCATCTCGTCGACCTGCTTATTCTTCAGCTGCCGAGAACGCCCGAACTCGGCTTCACGAGGATTTTGTGAATAGATGGCTCAACTTTAGCAACCAGGGACAGTAGAATAGTCTTTTGTAATAGCGTAACGCCTTCTCGTAGGGCAGCGGAGTTGTATGCCGAACAAGATTTAATAAATGAAATCTTCATTTCGCTTCTATCACTGCGTATTACAGCTCAGCGAAAAAATTTCATCGTGCTCGTCCTCGGTCTTATGAAGTAAACTTCTTTGACCGGACTCGTCCTCGGTCTTATGAAGTAAGCTTCTTTGACCGAACTTGGTCCTCGGTCTTATGAAATAAACTTCTTTGACCGGACTCGTCTTTGGTCTTATGAAGTAAATTTCTTTGACCGGACTAAGCTTGTGTCCTAATTTGGCGAGTTTTATCGCGTGGATCGGACTTTCCCTTGTCCTAATTCGGCGAGTTTTATCGCGTGGATCGGACTTTCCCTTGTCCTAATTCGGCGAGTTTTATCGCGTGGATCGGACTTTCCCTTTGTTGCAGTTCGTTTCAGACGAACTGCTTGTTTCTTAAGCTGAATTGTGGTCTTGTATCTTCCTTAGAAGCTTGGACTCACAATCGTTGGCTTATATATGTTCTAAAAAGGGGATCAGCCTTTGAAGAACAAGATACCTCAGTAACATTTGTAAGAGACGACACGCACATAGACAGACAAAACGCACATAGACAAACAAAACGCACATAGACAAACATGAAAAACAAGTAAAAAACAAAGAAAGCACATACCCCTATGACCGAACTAGACACAAAACTGACTGACCGGACTGTCTCTTACAAATGGAACTTCTTGAGGTTGGAAATGTACCATGTTCGGGGTACTTGTTCTCCTGACATGTGAGTCAATTTGTAAGACCCTTTGCCGAGGACTTCTGATACCCGATATGGACCTTCCCATGTGGGTTCGAGTTTGCCCAGCTTTTCTGCTCGGCTTACTTCATTGTTTCTCAAGACGAGATCTCCCACTTGAAATTGCAGCTTTTTCACCCTTTGGTTATAATACCGGGCTACTTGCTCCTTGTACTTGGCTGCTTTTATGCAGGCCAATTCTCTTCTTTCTTCGGCCAGATCTAGTTCGGCTCTTAGTCCGTCATCATTCATTTCTGAGGAGAAATTTAGAGTTCGGGGACTGGGTACGCCGATCTCAATCGGAATCACGGCTTCAGTGCCGTACACCAGACTGTACGGAGTTTCACTGTTGGAGGTTTTGGGTGTAGTTCGGTAGGACCATAGGACTTGAGGGAGATTTTCTACCCATTGTCCTTTGGCTTGTTCTAACCGAGCTTTTAACCCTTTCACCAAGATACGGTTTGTTACCTCCGTTTGTCCGTTTGCTTGTGGGTGGGAGACCGAAGTGAACCGCTGTTGAATATTCAGCTCTTGACACCAATTCTTGAATGTCTTGTCGGTGAACTGAGTCCCATTATCCGAAATGAGGATATGGGGTATGCCAAATCGGCACACTATGTTCTTCCAGACGAAATCCAATGCCTTCGAGCTCGTTATCGTAGCTAATGGTTCAGCCTCCACCCACTTCGTGAAGTAATCCACGGCAACGATAAGGAATTTCATTTGCCGAGGAGCTTGTGGTAGTGGTCCTACTATGTCTATGCCCCATTGCATAAAAGGCCAAGGGCTTTGCATAGCACATAGATCGGTCTGCGGCATCCTTGGGATATTTGCATGAATTTGGCACTTCGTACATGTCTTGACGAGCTGCACTGCTTCTTGTACCAAAGTTGGCCAATAATATCCCCATCTCAGAACTTTTTTAGCTAAAGCTCTAGCTCCGATGTGGCTACCGCAAGATCCTTCATGAACTTCTCTAAGGATGTAGTCCGTCTCTTCTGGTCCTACACATCGCAATAACGGTTGAAGGTAGGACTTTCTGTATAGGACTCCTTCATGAAGTTCATATCGAAGTGCTCGGCATGTGATTTTCCGAGCTTCTCTCTTATCCTCGGGCAGTTGTCCTTGATCTAGATACTGTAAGATCGGCGTCATCCAGTTCGGCGAGCTGGTTACTGAATGTACCTCAGCTTCATCAATGCTTCGGTGTAGTAATTCCTCCACCTTTGAGCTCGGATATGAGGCCAACTTACTTAAAGTATCTGCTCGGCTGTTTTCCGCTCTGGGAATGCGGATTATCCGAAAATAAGAGAAACTTCGGCTAATGCTTTGCGCTTTGTCCAAGTATTTTTTCATCCTCTCATCTCGGGCTTCACTTGTACCCAGCATGTGATTCACTATGACTTGTGAATCACAATGGATTTTGAGAGATTTGACAAATAGACTTTGCGCTAAGTGAAGTCCGGCAAGGAGGGCTTCGTATTCGGCTTCGTTATTAGTAGTTGGGAATAAGAACCGAAGTGAATAAGTTACCTCGTGTCCGTCGGGAGCGATAAGTAGAATACCAGCTCCACTTCCCGTCTTATTCGAAGCTCCATCTACGAATCCACTCCAGCAGTCCGGCGGTTCTACTTCGGATTCTTGGGGCTGTGTTAGTTCGTCATTGGCAGGATTTTTCTGTTCGGCAATAACAGGGATTGCTTGATCGAACTTTGCCTCTGCAAGAAAATCTGCCAAGGCTTGTCCCTTGATGGCTTTCCGAGGTAGATATTCTATTGAGTGTTCTCCCAACTCTATGGCCCATTTGGCGATTCTGCCTGATGCTTCTGGCTTGGTCAAAACTTGCCGAAGTGGCAGATCGGTTAAGACGCATACCTTGTGAGCATAGAAGTATGGCCGCAGTCTCCTTGTTGCATTTACTAATGCCAGAGCAATTTTTTCCAGAGGTTGATACCTTGTTTCTGGACCTCTTAATGCTCGGCTTGTAAAGTAGATGGGAAGCTGCTTTAGGCCTTCTTCTCGTACAAGCACCGCGCTAATGGTTTGATCTGATGCCGCTAAGTATAAGAATATCACTTCGGCATCTGTTGGAGCAGAGAGAATTGGAAGCTTGGCTAAATAACTTTTGAGCTCGTCAAAAGCCTTTTTCTGCTCGGCTCCCCACTCAAACTTTGGTGCCTTTTTCAATACTTTGAAGAACGGTAGTTGCTTTTCGGCTGCTTGGGAAAGGAATCTATTCAGTGCGGCTAGACATCCAGTTAGTCTTTGCACATCATGTATGGACTTCGGCATCGCCATGTTCTGAACAACTTGAACTTTTGAGGGATTTGCCTTGAGTCCGTCCCTTGAAACCCAACAACCCAGAAACTTTCCCGAATCTACCAAAAAGGTACATTTTTGGGGATTGAGTTTGAGGTTGGCTTTTTTGAGCACGTCGAGGGTGGATTTGAGGTTGTCTTCATACTCCGAGGTGCTTCTGCTTTTGACGACTATGTCGTCAACATACACTTCAACCTCTTTTCCGATCAAATGCCGAAAAAGCTTATCTACCATCCTTTGATATGTGGCTCCGGCATTCTTTAAACCGAATGGCATCTTTTTATAAGCAAAGATGCCGAAGTCAGTAATGAAAGCCGTTTTTGAAGCATCATTCTCATCCATTAAAACTTGGTGGTAGCCTTTGTATAAATCAAGAAAACAGAAAATTTCGAAGCCGATCAAAGCTTCTACTTTTTTATCTATGTTCGGAAGGGGATAGCAATCTTTAGGACAGTGCTTGTTTAGATCAGTAAAATCTATGCACATCCGCCATCCTCCTTCTTTTTTCTTGATCATCACAGGATTGGCCACCCAAGAAGGATATTTCACCTCGAATAATACATCCGCTTTCAGTAATTGGCGGACTTCGTCATGGATGACTTGATTTCTTTCTGCCGCAAAGAGTCTTTGCTTCTGTTTTATAGGCCGGACTGAAGGATCAATATTTAATCGATGAGTGATTACCTCAGGGGGCACTCCGGTCATGTCCAACGGAGACCATGCAAAGACATCTTTGTACTCCTTGAGGAGCTGGATGGTCTTTTCCCGGAGTAGGGGCGTTCCCGCGAAACCGATCTTGACCGTTCTGGATGGATCATCTTCGTATAACTGAACGGTCATTGAGTTCGACTCTGGTGTGACTTCGGTCATTTCGCTTGCCTCTGACTCCGGCTGCTGTGATTGCTATGCTTGATGATGCCGATCTGATTGCTCGGCACTTTTAAGCGCAATCTGCAGACACTCTTTTGCTCTCTTTTGATCACCTCGGATGACCGCTATCCCCCCTTTAGTGGGAATCTTGATGGTGAGGTGATAAGTAGAGCAAACGGCCCGAACTGCGTTGAGCCAGTCTCTTCCCAAGATGATGTTGTACGGGGACCGAGCTTTTACCACAAAGAACTCGATCATCGTACTGGAGCTTGTAGGCGCTTTTCCCACCGTGATCGGAAGGCTGATAATACCTTCAGGGCGGGTGTCCTCCTGGGCGAAACTTTTCAGAGGAAGTGGAGCCGGACTGAGCCGAGCTGGATCCACTTCTAATTTATCGAAACATTCTTTAAAAAGAATGCTGACTGACGCTCCGGTATCCACAAACACTCTGTGGATCAGTTTGTTTGCCACTCCGGCTTGGATGACAATAGCGTCTTGATGAGGAGAGATGGCCGGGACGGGATCTGCATCTGAAAATGTAATCACTTCGTCCTGCTTCAGCCTTTTATGCGTTGGCTCCTCTCGATTGAAGCCTCTGCGCTCTGACTTCAGGGACGATTTAGTCTTCCCGGCAGGGAGAGCATCAATAGTCAGGATTACTCCATCATATTGCAGCTCGTCATCGTCTTCGGGGTCCTGTTGCTTTTTCAGATCCTGAGGAGCGCAGTTTGCACCTCTCTGCTTTTTGTTCTTTTTCGGCTGCTTGCTTTGGTATTTTTTTAACGTCCCTGCTTTCACAAGAGCATCAATACCTGCAGCCAAATGTCGGCACTCCTCGGTATCGTGACCGTGGTCTTGATGGAAAGAGCAATATTGATCCTGAGGTCGACGCGCGGCCGATTTCGTCATCCACTTTGGTTTTTCGAACATATCGGAATGCAGTTCGAAAATTTCCGCTCTCGACTTGTTCAATGGTACGAACTGAGCGGGCGGCTTCTCGGGATTGAGACGTGGCCCCAATCGGTCTTGCACCGGAGTCCTTTGAATCCTTTCAAAAGGAGTTCGACGAGGATGTCCCTGATCGCCAAAAGGAGTTCGGCGAGGATGTCCCTGATCGCTATGATCGGGCTTCCTCCTGTCTCCTCGGGATGAGCTGTCTAAAGACCGTTTGCGACGGTCTGCCTCATCGGCACGGGAGAACTGGTCCGCAATGTCCCACATCTCTTGAGCTGTTTGCGGACTGCATTCCACGAGCTTTCTGTAGAGAGCTCCGGGCAGGATTCCATTTTGGAATGCCGAAATGACAAGTAGATCATTGAGATCATCTACTTGTAGGCATTCCTTGTGGAATCTCGTCATAAAGTCGCTGATCTTTTCGTCGCGACTTTGACGTATAGAAAGCAGCTGAGCCGAAGTGATTCGGGCTTCCGCTTTCTGAAAGAACCTCCTGTGGAAAGCATCCATTAGATCTCGGTAAGATCTAATGCTGCCTTGGGGGAGGCTATCGAACCACCTTCTTGCGTTCCCGATAAGCAGCTCGGGAAACAGCTTGCACATATGGACCTCATTGAGACCCTGGTTCGCCATGTTATACTGATAGCGTCCCAGGAAGTCATGAGGATTCTCTAACCCGTCATAAGTCATCGACGGAGTTCGGTAGTTCTGTGGCAAGGGAGTTCGGGTGATATCGTCCGAGAACGGAGTCTTCAATGCTCCGTACATGGCGAACCCGACATCTCTTCGGTATGGAGGAGATGGAGTTCTCCTGTGATTCCGGTATCGAGGAGGAACAGGAACATGTCGGGGTTGAGGATTCTTCTTCCTGGAAGACACAGCACTACTGCGGTAGTGACTTTCATGTCTGGATGAGGAGGGAGAATCCACCGTTCTCGTCTCCGGCTTTTGGCCCTTTTGCAGGAAAATTAAGAACTCTTCCTGCTTCTCGGCCAAAAACAACTTGACAGCCTCGTTCAAATCAGGCTGCTGGGAAGACTCGGTGCGATGAGTCTTTGAGCGGCTTGTTCCTTCTCCGTGAGAACTGGAAGTAGATTTCTCCCGAGGCTGTTTTCCAGACCTGCGGGCTGGACTAGCTTCCTCATGGTTATCATGAACGGTATTATGGGTGTTACGTGATCTGGTATGCATTTTTTTTTTTGGGGTGGAAAAAGGGTCAAAAATTCGCTTTATCACAAATTTGGTTCTCTGTTTCCCACAGACGGCGCCAGTGATGGTTGGGCGAATTTTTTATGGTAACAAATGCGGGTGAAAAATATAGATCACGACACAAGGGATTACGTGGTTCGATTTACTGAGGTAAATCTACGTCCACGGGAAGAAAGGAGGGCAAGATTGTATTGCTTGATCTGGTTTTCAGCTTACAAATACAGACTTGCTATATGATATTTTGTGTCTAGAGCCTCTTTTCTATCTGATCTAAGTTCTATTTATACATTGAACTAAGATCGTGGCTTGCATCACCACTAACTAGGTCGTGGCTTGCATCACCACTAACTAGGTCGTGGCTTGCATCACCACTAACTAGGTAGTGGATGTCGTGGAGGTCATGAGATCCTGCATGGGTCCACTATCTCTTTGTTTGGTCCGCTATCCTGCATGAGATCCTGCATGAGTTGACACCACTAAATAGATCGTGTAGTGGAGGTCGTGGAGGTTCTGCATGAGTCCACTATCTCCCAGTTCGGTCGAATACTGAGACCGAACTTCTGAACTATGACCGAGCAGCTTTTGCCGATCTGAGAGTAGAGCTTGATTGGTCGGCTTTTACCGAGTTGTAGGCTGGGGCCGAACTCTTTGGTAATGCCGAACTGATTGGTCGGCTTTTACCGAGCTGTAGGCTGGGGCCGAACTCTTTGGTAATGCCGAACTGATACTCTTCCTTGGGCTTTGGGCTGATGGACCGTCACTGCTATTGGGCTTGTTTAGTACGTACCCCATCATATATATTGAATTACAATTTAATCGTTGTTGAATATGAGTTGTGTTGGTAATTATGATATGGAGTACTAGTTTTATAGTAGTAATATACTCTCTGTCTTTGATTATAACTCTGAAATGGAAATGTCGCCTAAAGACTTACTATTATAAAGCATAATTAAAGTAACAATTTAAACAAGGACTCTGTGGCCCAATGGATAAGGCGCTGGTCTACGGAACCAGAGATTCTGGGTTCGATCCCCAGCAGAGTCGTTTTATTTTTGTGTTTTTGCTTTTTATTGGCACCATGACTATATTATGATTGTTGGATTATTTAGTTTTATACTAGTATTTGGATTGATTGCATGCATGTAATTTGATATGATTATTTATATTTATTTATGATTGGATTCATTGTGGTGCAATTCCATTCCTACATTTTGTTTTTTGCACCAGCGTTCTCATATTAATCATGTACCCACAGTTATGTTACTATTATTTGGAATATTTATGTTTGTATTTGAATTGATTTATTGCTATGTAGGTAACATTTATGACTAAAAGGAAAAAGTTACAAAAGAAAATATGATTCTTTTTCATAACCATGGAAGAATGCACAAATTGATTACATACAAAATCGGGTAATTACATGTTTCATACAAAATGTTTTACCGTTGTTTCAATTTAGTACAAAAAGTATTAAGTTTACATATTCCATACAAAAAGTTACATTAGTGTTTTAAATTAATACATTCCGTTAAGTCCCTACTAACACCGTCACTTCCAATTACATCATACATACAAAAAGTTTCATCAATATTTCAAATTTGTACAAAAAGTTTTACATTAAAACTTTCCATTAATTATTTCAAACACAGTTTATTACATACAAAAATGAAAAACACAGAAAATAAATCACCACTCTTCACCATCAAATTAGCGAATTGCATTTTATTATCGAAGTTTTCTCATGTAACAATGGAGAATACAACTAAAAAGATATTGAATCTTTTTGTAAAAATTAAATATTGACTTATTGACTGTTTGAAGCTCAAATTAGTCATTTTGTAAAGATGAAATATGAACTTATTTTATACTTTGTGCTATAAAGAATACAATAAAAAATAGAGTATATTAAGAGGTAGAATTTTTTTAAACCATGATCAATTGCGGGAAGAATTGATATTGACTGTTATTTTTTAAGTGATTAATTGTATTAAATCTCTAATTATTCTTTTATTATTATGATAAGTTGGATAAATTATAAACTAACTAACTATATTTAAAATATTTAAGAGAATGTATTAATTTAAAACACTAATGTAACTTTTTGTATGAAATATATAAATTTAATACTTTTTTACTAAATTGAAACAAAGGTAAAATATTTTGCATGAAACATCTAATTGCCCCTACAAAATCAATAATATTGCTAGGATATTTATATGTAAACTGGAGGATGATTAAATAATCACCTAAAGTCGGATAACAAAATAATCAATTAAAAAAGGCAAGCTAAATACTAAAAAATGGAAGGTCCCACAAAACAGAAATTTTTCCAAAGCCAACAAAAGAAACTGCAATTTATCTGTCTCAATTTGTATGCCCAGTGCTCTAGGTCAACAAAACAGAACATTGTAAAGGAGTTCAGATTGAGGAGACTAATGAAGAAAATTGTCACTCGCTTTCCCGTCTAGATTGTAATCAAAATATAGTTGATTTTTCTCCAACGATAAATGACCCACACAGTTTACATAAACAAGTTGGGCCTGGTTGCTTTGTATGTGGTCTTGAGCTTCCTGGAAGGTGGTCTAACCTTCTTGTAGACCAAGGGAAACTTGATCTTGGAATCATGGAACTGCTTAGTGCTCTCCCTCTTGCAAAGCTTGGCCGGGACAGTTGCGGTCTTGATGATTTGGATGCAGTGGCTGCGCACCCTGTGGCGGGAGGCCATCTCGGTGTACATCTGCTCAACGCCACCGTTCAGAGTGGTGTCACGGTACTCCTTGTACATGTTGTGATAACCAGTTCTGCTCTGGTATCTCAACCAGATGCCGTAGTTCTTGATGGTTGTAGGGTTCTTCTCGAAAATCTAAGCAATCAGAATGGAAACATGCATTACTTCAGATGAGACTTCAACACAAGATTTAGAAATGAGTCGGAACTCAAAAGAGTACATGCAGAAATTGGAGCAAGAATCATTTGGTTAGGAATGAGTAGAATTGGCTAAAGCAAGTCAAGAAATGACAACATTTGTGAATCCGAGGATACAATCTTAACCAAAACAAATGCTGATAGAGCACCAGAAGAAACAAAGGAGATACAGTAGCTCAATCTACAAGTACCAAATCATTCCTAGATCAAATGATTAATGCAAGTTTCGAGTTAACTTTTCTAACGTTATATCACAATCTAAGACAAATAGCAGCTAGAATAACAGTTGCATTATATAGGTAATAAGAACTAATACACTAAAATCCCAAGAATATTCTGTTAATTTCATAGAAGAAATATCTTATTGCGGGAAGGAAACGATAGTTAAGAGATCAATCAAATTTAATACAGTAGCACAAAAATGATAACGAGAATAGCATTGAATCATACCTCGTTGATAGCAAGAACCTGGCCGTTGCTCTTCTTCACCTTCTTAAGCTTCCTCAAGAAATACCTACATACAAAATTATGAATCAATAATAGTCCAATTGAGTAACCCTAACTTTACTCCCAAAACCACTGAAAATAATAAGAATAAATGGAAGTTCTTTGATAATTATCCAATTAACGCATAAACGCAGACAGATACATACCAAAATTTGGACTTGGCGCGGACTTCATTGGTGGCCCAAAGCTTCATGCGGTAGATCTTCGGATGCTCCTCCGTCTCCGTCGGCAGAGCTCTCCCCACCACCTGGTACTGATGGAACTGCAGAACGTACAACGTGTAGAGATTATTAATTGCATTACCTTCAAATTCAATCAATCTAACTAGGAATATTAAACAAAATACAGAGTCTGTGGCGGCGACATACCCTGTAAGTCACCATTGTCCGGCCTAATTCAAAATTATCTAAGCGATGAAGAGGAGAGTGCGGCAGGTGAAGGGGTGTGAACTGTGAAGGGGGTTTTGTGATTGGATTTGTAATTCCAGAAACCCTAATTTGGATCTTGGGCCCATTTCTTTATTTAACTAGCCAGGCTTTGGTTTGGGCTGAATTGAAATTTGATGTTTTGGATTCATATTGGGAATTGATGTTTTGGATTCATATTGGGAATTTGATGCGAATGAATAATGAATTTCAGGATCTAAGCTTATAAACCTACCGATTATTTACTAATTAATAATTTAATTTAGCAGAGTAATTCTCTGCACCCTTTCGCAATTTTTTATAACTAATTACATGTAGTAATGATTGTTAACATATTTATTTACCACGAAATAACAAAATTAGCCAAATCATGGCTTCTTTTTAACTCTTAATACTATTGCAACTCTTAATGATTTGCAGTACAAGTATTTTTTTATTTTAGCAACACCAGCTAGCTATGCTACAATTTTATGCATAACCCAGTCCAGCAAGCCAGAGTTGGTTTAGATTCAAATTTCAAAGTAAAGTATTTGATCTAAATCAAAATTTAGGATTGTATTTGATTTTCGATATATACGTTAGGCCTTAGGGAGTTTATTAAAACCTTTTCTCAAGTATCCAAACCTTCTAGCATCTTGAAAGGGACAATCAATTTTCAACTTAAATATTCATAAAAAATCTGAGAGAACCAAGAGACCAATAAACATTTTCGATATACACGCCGTATATAATTGCATGGGTGATCAATCATTTAGGAACAGAAGGTGATTACCACAGAGAAAATAATACTAACATTTTTTCTGATAAATTAATACAATCAACATTCAACAGTGTCCAACTCTGATGAGGACTTTAATTGGAGAATACACAACGTTGCTGCTGCTTCACCAGGGATAACTTGCATTTGTCAAACCAAGAGTAACAGCAAGAGCAGCTAGCAGAGCCTGCGAATGTCCAAGAATGAGCAAACATCTATAAACATAACAGCACAAAAACTACATAACAAGTGGGAATCTAGAGATATAGATTCCACAGTTATTCGATTGATGTTGCATAACCCAAGTACCAATTCAGTGTTGTACATGAGAAATGTTTCTCTTTTAGTTTTTTCATAGGTATTAGAGGTGGATCATCACATTACATTATGTGATTCCACCATTCCTGACTTCTTAACCCTCTAATAAGTGGATAATGGATTTGTCTTTCGTCAAGGCACTTCACCTTCAAATACTCTTTCCAAATATCACAACAAAACATCAATTTGAGCAACACATTAACGGCCCCAACACAAATAAACCCAAGCGGTTGAATCAGGAAGCAAAACAGATGGTGACTGGTGGGAGGGGGTATTAACAAAAAAAACCTCGGATACTTATTCTTTGACAATTAAATTTCAAAATTCACTGGATAAAAAACAGGCATAAAACACCAAAATATGAATATATATCATCCCTAAGACCCTAACTGTTGGGAACATCCATGAATTCACACTTGAGGAGATTCTAGTAGAGATTGAAAACACTTACAGCTATGCCACATGCAATGAGTCCAGGCTTCTCCCTGTCATCCATACGGACACATAGCAGTAGAAAAACTCCTATATACCAGGGGATTGCACCCAGAAAGAAACCAGTAATAAACCTAGCAAAATCAGAAAAGTTCCTATTTCACTGAACAAGATGGGCAAATCATTCAACTATCAGCTGCACCGCATACATTATCTCTTAAGAAAAGCAATTTTGAAATAATTAAGTAGACAATGACTGCTAGATAAACTTACAAGAGCCATCCAAGTCCAACACCGAAACAGGGGAGCCGTTCCTCCCTAAAAGGTCCATGAGCAACAACATGACCTAGAATCCCCAGAATATTGAAGGAGAATGAAACAGAAGTCAAATTCATCGCTTAACATTGCGATAGTGCCATTGCACCTTTGCAAATTAGTTACACAAAATGCATTGACCAGTAAGATACTCGCACAAGACAAACAAATTCAAAAAGCTACCAAATCAGTTTAGTGTTCCAATTATTCCTTCATAGAGCATACATATTGATAATTGAACCAGGATCGAATGGATTAGGGAAAAACAAATCAGGAAATACCAGGAACGGCGTGATATCCCGGAGGATAGTAATGCGGCGGATGGGCAGAGATGGCGGAAGGGAGCACAGGCTGAGGGATTCCTATCACCGAATAATCGGGCTGGGGCTGGGGCTGATAATTAGCCACGCCTTGAAAAGTGCCGTAGTAATAATTGGGCGGCGGTGGCGAAGATTGGGCGGCGGCCGAGACGCCTAGGGTCTTTCCTCCGCCTTCTTCGCTCATTCTCGCCGGAATAAGAAGAAGATCGCGGTTCTAGGGTTCCGGCCCTTGGAAATTGGTGGTTTAGTTGATCGATTGAGAGATGATCGATCCAAGATTCCAAGTCCAAGTTCACCCTTCGCCGCGATATTCCCTCTCTATTTGTTTTATTGGAGACTTGGAGTACTTTTATTCTTTAGTTATACTAGTAAATAGGTTTGGAGTATTTTTTTAATTTTTAAAAAAAATCAAGCATCTCATTCTAATTTAGATTATGAAGAAAGAAATCCAATTAACCTTATTATCATTTTATCACCGTTTCCATGATCCTTCTTTCTCAACGCTGAGCTGTTCTCGAAAAACCAAGTATGACAGGAATATTGGTTTGATGACATGCATAGTAGCTTGTTATGGTCTTTCAAGGTTTAACTCAAAAAATGTTGTTTAATTTGCAGTTATACTTATGAAGTAAACCATGAGTTGCATTCCGATCAGTGCCTTCCAGTTAGCCTCTGCATCCCCTGAGCCGACTTCTCAACTACGATCCCCTCGATTTAGCCATGCATTGCTTGATGGTGGTTTTATTACAGGAAAAAAAAAAAACAAACAACCGCAATCTAACTCATTATACTACTGTAGAAGAAAATCAATGCTACATATCAAAATTGGCTGGTTTTGCTGTACATGAACATGAGTTCCTCACTTCATCTAATTTCTGCTGAAGAAAACATTAGTAACAAAATGAACTGTTGAGAAGAATTAGTCGGCACCAACGCATCCAGACTTGCTGGTCAAGCAGAAGCAAGGCCGACGTATGCTGCACATAGGATCAACAAACACGCAACAAAATATGCGGCGGCAACAACTACTGGTTCTCTAACTCCACATAACTCGAGGTGGTGGTGCAAGGGCGCCATTCGAAAAATTCGGTATCCCCTTCGCATGAAATGCTTGGTCGCCTTGAAGAAGGATACCTGAAAGATAAGCCTCTAGTGAGGTGATGAAACATAGCCTCCAATATGAATTCTGACTACCACATAGGCATTAGCAGGTTTAATTCACAAAGCAAATCCAACAGACAGAGCAATAGAAAAAAGTTAACAACGTTCCTTTTTCAAACAATGTTTCAACAAATGGGTGAAAATGGGTGAAGTTATATTGAAGAACTAATCTGAATGGGTGAAAATGTAACGAAAATTCACATATAGGCTAGCAGATATTGTTTAGATTACCACCTTCCAAAAATGACACATATTATTTCATAGAGTGATGCAAATGAGATTGAGATAAAAACCTGTATGATAACTGAAAGTGCTTCTACAACATATATCCCTGATGAAATGAACAATGGGAAGAACATTCCAGTGCAAGAAGCCATTGCAGCAAGAGCCCCACCCAAAGCTAAAGCTCCTGTGTCGCCCATGAATATAGATGCCTTGTGCTGGTTTTGGAAAAGAAAACCAACGCATGCTCCAGCCATCGATGCTCCAAATACTGAAAGATCTGATATTGGTGGCAGCCACAGCAAGTCAGAAACAGGGACATCAGTTCTGTGTGGTAATTTGCTAAAACTAACTAACGAAACAGTTTTTTTCAATTTTGGAGGGGGTGTTTTAAAAGATTATTTAACTACCGGAGCATATAGGAAGAACAACAATTGACATCCCGATGAATGCTAATGCAGCAGTTCCCGCAGCCAGCCCATCAAGTCCATCAGTCAAATTAACACCATTGGCCATGGAAACAAAACAAAATGAACTCAAGACTGGATAAAATTTCCCAAGGCGAACAAGGCCCAAAGGTCCGGGTAGAGGAACCACAGTTTTCCTGACATACGAAGTACACATGAGTAACAAAGCAAATCTCTTGCTAATACAGCAGAAATGCTATTAGAAAATATAATGAAGAAAAATGCATTATGCATAAATGTAAAAACCACCAAAAGAGGGTGACATGAGATTCTTGATAAGCATTATCTGTTTTTGGTACACTAATAATGACAGAAACGGACGACATGGACCTACAAGTTGATAATCCCAACAAACACTGAATTAAAGTACCTAAGTCTTAACTACAAAGTGTCAAGTTCTTGCTAGCTAACTGTTAAGGTTGAAGCAGTCACTAACAAAGAGGTAACACTGAGTTCACAGGTTGCTGAAACTCATGATGGTGCCACACATGATTTGTGATGCAAGCATGGATGTGTGAGTTACCCTTAAGAAAAGGTTGACGAAATTAGTTAGTAGAAGATATACATGTTGTAGGGTGTTGATATGTCCGTTGTCCACAGCCAATAGGAGAACCACATTCCGGTAGCTGCCTAAGTAACGTAGGAAACAGAGATCAGAAAAAATCTAAAAACTCGAAAAGAAACAATAATGAGATTACTGAAGACAAAAGTAGCTTCACCTCCAACAAAATCCTAATCCAAGCAGAGAGGCCATCATTTTTATTGCTGATGCTCAAAAAATCATCTAATAGACCAATTGCAGCAAATGCCATAGTTGCTACTGCTGCTGCAGAAACTTCAATGGATGAAAATTTGAGTACAACTTCAGCAACAAGTAGGCCAATCGGTACAAAATACAAGCCGCCCATTGTGGGGGTTCCTTTCTTGGAAGAGTGTTGGATCGGTGCCCCTTTCCTTACTCTTGACCGCATATTAAACATACGAAACAACGGGACACAAATATAGCCAGCACAAGATACTAAAATTACAGATATCAGGAAAGGCCGCATCAAGTAGAATGGTGCGAGAGGCAATCTAACAATCCGCCACGCACACTGATCCACAAGTAAAAGAAGAAACGTTGAAAACGACATAAGTCCAACATTGTTCCAAATTCCATAAACAGTCCTGCAAGCAGAGAGTACCACGAAGACCTGAGTCAGACAATAAATTCAACATACATAAATGGCATTCTATTAGCAAGCAATACATCAACAACAACACCACATTGCAAAATGCCCATAATGAATCTGAAAAAAGTAGAGGTCGCAAGTTATAGTCAATTTAGCTCATAAGTTTACTTTCTTCTCCTTCTCGTGCTGCCGAGCGTTGAAAGCCTATGCGCAGTCACAGTTATGGTGTCATCAGACGGCAGCAACCGCTCTTTTGAGGTGGGAAGATCAACATCCGTAATCGGCTGCAGAAAAAGATCCCCGTCGCTGTCTTCACCCTCGCTTGATGAATACATATATTCAAAGGGCCTATCATTACTACTCCAATCTCCAAATGAAACACCAAAATCCTGGTCACAGAGCTTAACCAGTTAGTTCTAATGTAACAGAAACCAACCAAATAAAGACTAAAATACTTCACCAATTCTGCATTTTACAGAATTGAGAAACTTTAGCCTATTTCCTTTTAACTATAAATTTGAGAAATTAATCCACAATCAAGTAAATCGACCAAAATCCTGGTCACGGAGCTTAACATATTAGCAAATTGCATACATACATCATCCATGGCGAAAATTCGAAGAACTCCGCGCGCCGCGCGAAATCCATGGCTAGGAACCCGTGATTCAAACAACTGTCCCAATCAACAGCTGACAAATAATTAGTCGGCATTTATATCGAAATCAAACGCACAAACATCCGATTGAATCGCGTCGTATAATTAATCACCTTGTGCTCGGCATAACCGGAGGCGCTACCGAAAGACAGGCGCGACGACGGGAGTCTGAGACAGCAGCAACCCGCGAGAAACCCTACATGATTGAGATTCCTCCTACTCACAGCATGAGATTGCAATTGCATGACTGCACACACCTAGAATCTAACTTCAGCAGTCAGCAACTGAGGATTTCCATCTTTCATTCCAGAGGGGGAAATGAATTTACCGCAGCTTTGAAATCTCCGAAGAGCTCTTTAGGGTGAGAATCTCCAACGCGCCAACAGAGCGCGTGAACGATGACACGGCATATATTTAGAGCCATCACAGATGCCTCTTCGATGGCCAGTGGAAATTATCCACGCATTATTTTTTATTTTTTTTGAAGATGGCAGATATTTATAAACAAGAATGATCGTTGTCATGAATAATTCATTTGATTTCTTTTCCACAATATATCATTCTATCAAAATTTCGAGCATTGATTATTTCTGGTGCTTATAATACATGCAGTAGTAAATCTTTTTTCACTCTCGTTTTAAAAAAAAAAAAAAGTTAAAGTAGAGAGAGTAAAGTAAAAGAGAGAATAACGTAGAGAATAGTCTTACCTACATTATTCTTTTTCTTATTTTACTCTCTTTCAATTTTACCTATTTATTATTATTTTTGCAAAACGAGTGCAAAAAATGAACCGAGACAATCTTTCTGGGACGGAGGGAGTAGTTCTTTCAAGAATTATACTACTATTATATCGTCTAATTTATGTTTTTGGGAAAATATAAGCTCCAAGAAAAAAATTACTATAACTACTCTTTTAATTTGTGAATAAATATCTCATATTGATATAAATTTTAAAAAATGGAGGATTAGAGATCTAAAAATCGTCTTCTCTAACCAGTGATGAAGCTTTAGGGTTCTCACATACTGCAAGTTCCGTGTTCGAATCCATCTTACCTCATTTCTCTTTATTCTAAATTTAATTCACCAGTTTTATTTCATTCTTTTTTTCACAAAGTAGAGCAGAAAATGTTTTTTTTTTCCCATAGATTTCTTATTTTCACCAGTTTTGTTTTGTTTTTATTGTAAACAATAAAAATGGCTTTTTCCATTCCACAGTTTTGAACCAGGACCATAAATACATGTGAACTCTTTGCAAAAATCTGAGGCTTTTGAAGCCAAAATCGTCATCTCAAAGGAGGCGATGGATATCACAATGAATATAAAATAAAACAAGTTTCGTTATGCATGAAAAAACAATAACAAATAGTAGTAACATATACTCCTAGTTCAACATGTTGAAGTATTTTATGTTGGTAATTTATGATCTGCATATTCTTAAATACACACACACACACGTTAGTATACCTTGGAAAGAAGATCTCACTCAACGACAATAATCTAAGAAAATCAATTTATTTCATTTATAGAATTAGAATAAATCAAAAGACTGAGCAGTTAGAAGAAAATCAATTCATCCAATTACAATATTATACTCCATTCGTCCGACAACAAGAGTCATATTTTGTCATTTTCGTCCATCCCACAAAAAAAAATTATTTCACACTTTTACCATAAATAGTAAGTAAACCCCACATTCCATCAACTTATCTCACTCACATTTTATTATAAAACTAATAGTATAGATATATATAAGTGAGACACACATTCTACTAACTTACTTATTCAATCCACTTTTCATTTATATATATTTTTTAAAACTCGTGTCCAAACCAAATAGGACTTCTATTATGAGATGGAGGGAGTAATATAAACCAATTAATCAAAAGACTGGCTAGTAGTATATGATAATAGTGGCACTTGATGATTTTAGTGGCACTTGATGATTTGATAAACGTTTTAAAAATATTTATGGTAGTTGATTTGCGTTATATATTGATTTATAAAAATGGGCCAGTTTCTTATTTTGGTTAAATTATTATTTATAAATCAGGTCAACTAAATTACTCCTATAACACAAATCGACTACCATAAATATTTTCAAAACGTTTATAAGTGTCACTATTACATAAAAGTGAATCTTGACATTATCGTGTTCAAACCCTATAATTTGAATGCATAATTAAGTTAATATTTACATTTGAATTTTACAATGAGATTCACTTTTGTAATTTATAGTTATATTCAATCAAGTACCAGCCTATATTAAAAGTTGAACTCCAAAAAAAAATCCTCTAAAATAATTAAATGACTATATATTCAAATTCAAGCAAGTAAATATTATTTTCCTTCATTATTGTCAAATCTTATTTTCTTCTCTATGTTTGTATTATATATACATGAATATGCAGATCCAAAAATACCAACCAATAGCTGCAAAAAAAAATCAACATGTTGAAATATTTGTTAGTATTTCTTGTGGCTTTTTCATACACAACAAAAGCTTGTTTTTTTTTCAAAAAATCACATGTTTATATTCACAATGATTTCGAATCGCCTGCTCATCAAAAGATTTTGGAATAAAAAGCCTCGATCATGGCAAAGAGTTCACATTTACTTTCTGTGCGATCCCGTTAGTGACCTCGTTCTCATGTCAGTTTTTGTGGAATGGAAGAGACAAGTCTCTTAACGTTTTGATGCAAATATTTATAAAAGTAGATGTGCAAATAAAAGATGTTATTATCTCATAGAGAAGACGGTTTTTATCGCAGATCTAAATATCCTCCGGAGGCACTCACTGATTTTGAAAAAGTAGCAAATTGGACTAATTAAGTTCTATATGTTTTTCTAGCTACTATTCATGTTTATTGGAATAAATAAATTGAGCCCTTGATTTATTTTAGTTGTGCCTCCACTTTGTTGTAATCTATCCTTTTTTATATGGTTTGTGTCTAATGAATGATAGAACTCCAGTATGATAATTGCCATTTTAATTATTAGTACTATTTTTTATTGACTTCCCATATCTTTTGAAATAATAAAACCGGAAGATAACAAAATCAAATACGATATGACAACAAGCATTGAATATATTGACGTCTCGTAACAATACTTAAAATATAATAATGTCATTTTGTTTTCATACCTTAGGTTTTGCCATTTCAATTTTGACAAAACTATGAGACATTAATTGAGACAAATTGAAAAATAATGATTATATATTCAAGCTATAAAAGTCATAATTAAATGTTTTACATTCATTGGAGTGAATGAATGCGGAGAGAAGCTTTTTTATTTTAATAAGCAGCAAAATTATAATTTCACAACATGAGTTTTTAAAAAGTCAAATCGATATTGTTTGACATCTTCTTCTTCTAAAAAAAAAATTCATGCAGATGGGGGTGAGCCGGGTGGCCATAATGTTTCTGGTTGATTCTAAAATTTTTTTTGGCATTCCTCGTCTGCCGCCCCTACCTAATGCTACTGCGAGGTGGAAGAAAAAAAATCATTGAAAAATAAGAAAAGCTTTAAAGAATATATTTATGATTAAGTTACTTTGAAACGATAGTCATTTTAAATAATAACCCATTTATTTATAAAAAATGCAAAACATTGAAAAATAAAGAAATTTAAATAAATAGTTACGTAGATATAAGTTAGACTGGGTTAAGAACCGTGTTTTATCATGAGCACAAGGTCTATACAAAAACTTTATCTACATCCGGTGACTCAACAAGAAGACAATGACGACAACCATTAGTCCAAAGTCCAACATCGGTTCTATTTTATTTATGGCATTTATGGTATTTATTTATTTATTTCAATTATATATATATTTTATTTATTTATAAATTAATTTAATTGAAGTTATAATACAAAATTAACAGTGAAATCTAATGACAGACAATGGAAGATCATTGTCAATATAAAAACGTGATTTTTGGATAAATAAACAAGCGTCTATTGTAAATGAGAATGCAACAAGAAATATTAAACAATACTTATTTAAACATGCATGTGATCTATTGTTAGCATTGTTTTATTGCAACGAGATTTCATTTGTTATTGCATAATGCAGAGTTCAAAACAATAACGCTTTGCTCATCTCATCTCTGATACTGATACAACAACCAACATTGTTTTAAAACATAGCTTCTTAAAATGCGAAGGTTCAACAATCAAAGTCCAAGGGCATGAAGCATTATAGCATTCTGCGCATGCATCCTGTTCTCAGCTTGGGGGAAGACAATGGAGTTCGAGGCTTCAATGACACCGTCAGTGACCTCAACACCCCTCTCAGCTGGCAGACAATGCATAAAATATGCTTTTGGACCTGCTATCTTCATCAGCTTCTCGTCCACCTAATAAATTATCAGGCAGCATGATTCAGAAATCCACGAAACATGATGTATCGGACATATTCAGGAATTCGCATGTTATGCACTTTTCACTACATTTGACCACACAATGTAAAGACTTTTTCACAGTGCAAACACATCGGGGTCCCCCTAATGAGCTGACTCAACTACGGCTTAATTTCTGATATTAATTCACACTTTCTTTAACCATATAAGTTTGGAATTAACATCTATCAATTAAAGGTGCATACCTGGAATCCTTGAAAAGCTGTACGACGGTATTCAGCTTCTTCCTTCTGTCCCATGCTGGCCCAAACATCTGAATAGACAACATCAGCTCCCTTTACAGCTTCTTTGACATCATTAACTATTTCTATTTTGCTGACTCCAGCCTTCATTGCTTTCTTAGTTGTCCTTGCATCAGGTTCAAAGCCTCTGGGACACGCACAAACAAAGTGGAAAGGAATGATAGATGCCAACAACAGCCAGGAGTGCACAATATTGTTCCCATCTCCAACATAGACAACCTAACATTTGCCAAAACACAAACACTAAACATTATCATCCGTCACCAGGAAAAACGACTCTGGAAGGAGAATGGTCACCTACAAACTAGCTGCACATAAGCTAACCTTTGTCCCTTCAAGTTGACCAATGTGTTCAATGATCGTGAGTGCATCAGCCATAATTTGACAAGGATGGTTAAAGTCTGTCAAGCCATTGATCACAGGGACAGTGGCGTAGTTAGCAAGATCAAGAATATCCTGCAAAACAAAAACACTGATTTAACATATTTTGAAATAATGGACCAAACTGCAACCAATTCATTTCATTATCCAGCCATCAAACAAAAGGGACGTGCACATTATGGCTGAAGTTGGTAATGTTGAGAAACAGATGGGCGAACAATCCTCCTTAAGTGAATGCATATCGGAAATATGGAATGTTTACTTATTTTAAGAAGCAGGAACAATTAAATACATATATTGGCCGAGAGAATTAAGCAGCCAAGTCATACAAATATAGATAACATTCTCTTTTTACTATACACACCAATACGACTCATGGAAATGATCAAATACATGAAGCATAAAAATTTTCTATTATTATACACACACCTACAATGAACATTTTGGAATGTAGAGTAAACAGAAAGAAGCAAAAGATTAGACAAAGGTTCATCTTCAGGAAAAACAAATATGCCAACAAAATATAATAGGTTCATCTTCAAATGAGTTAATTGCAGACAAACACACGCGCGCACACACACAGCACAAGTGGGCTTTGACATTACAACCGTGTCAGTAGAAACCAAATTACATGTGCATTCAGAAGTTGGATGCCCCTATGTAATAACTCATCAGCATACCTGATGAGCAAAAACTCGTGCCATAATGATGTCATTATAGCGAGACACGCGTCGCGAGTTTCCTCTCTCTTACCCATTTGGATGTCATCAGGCCCAAGGTATAGAGCATGCCCTCCGAGCAAATGAAAGCCTGTCTCAAACGAGACTCTTGTCCTCATAGATGGTTTGGCAAATATCATAGCCATAGTTTTTCCTTTAAATGGGAGGTATGTCCTTTCTCCTGATTTAATAAGAGCCTTGACCTCCTTGGCCCGATCCAAGATCTTAAAAATAGTCTCCTTGTCAAAATCATTTATGTGAAGGAAATCTTTTAGGCCTAATTCCACTGAAATATCAAAATCATTTCCAAACATCAATAGTGATAATCTGTAACTGTTGCTAGCATATCAAATTTGGTAATATCAACAATACTTGCATGTATGCTGCAAATGATAATTCTCAATTACACTAGAACAAAGATGAATCAGAAGATCTCTATCTTAAACAATGTAGAACGGCTTCACCAAAGAACATGAACACATTTAACCGTGTTTTAACACTAAGCATCAACATTTGAAAAGCTCGTAAGAAAGAATAAGGGATGCAAGATTTTATTGAACTTTTTGTTAACAATTCTCGGTTCTCATATCAAGGCACGGTTAGTTTAATCATGAAATTGAAGATACAACACGAATGAAAATGAAAGAAATCTAACTCTAACACCTAGAAACATTGCATAAAGGCAGCAACAATGCATTTTCCATCAAATGAAGAAATATTGAACCGTGA
The DNA here is from genome assembly GCF_004379255.2 of Salvia splendens. Lineage (NCBI taxonomy): Eukaryota > Viridiplantae > Streptophyta > Magnoliopsida > Lamiales > Lamiaceae > Salvia > Salvia splendens. Next base: position 34,074,972 of record NC_056038.1, read on the forward strand.
CTTCATTAGCATATAACATTCCCCCAAAAACTGAAAAATGACAAGGATCATGCGGGAGAGGCTTAAAACGCGCGAACCTTTAAGATTGACAGAAGACGAGGGCGGCGCAGAAGAAACAGCCTGGCACGAGATTCGTTGAGGAATTGCAGGAGTAGCTACAGAGACGCTGGGGAATCGGAGGAGGTTTTTAGCACCGCGCGAGTGCAAAGACGACGATGAGAGCGAAGCTGATTCCGGTGAGGAAACGGAGGAGAGGTGGCGAGAAATGGTCGCCGCCATTGATTTGGGTTTGAGAGTGGTCTACTGGTCTTAGTGAATTTGTTGGTGAATGATTTGGTAGGTCAGTGATGAAGTCAATTGATCCTAGCTAATATTGATTGATATCAGCCATTTCTTGCGGGGAAACGACGCCGTTGAAGTGAAACCAGATTACAATAGAGAACAATAGTTATTTGTCGGTAACAATTAATTAATTAATTAATTAAGAACATCCATGGAACGAATTTTGAGAATTTAAACTATACTTGATCTCAACTAGCTACAAACCTATAATATTTGTAAATCGATTTGCTTTTTAAGTATGCCTAAGGGCATCAGCAGTGGGGCGCCCTAAGACGCGCCACATCATCAGTTTTATCCTCCTACCTCCCCACCTGTAGTGGGACGCCCTAAGGTCTGCGCGCCACATCATCATTTTATTGTTTTGTTTAATTAATTTAAATGTTTTCAAATAACAAGTAACGAGTGAATAAAAAAACGTCTACATAACAAATGGCGACGCATTAATAAAAAAAAGTTACACCATTCAACTTACAAAAAAAAACAACTAAGTCGGTGCAATTCCCAACTTCCGACGCAGCTCATTGATTAATGCCCGGAGATATTCGGCTTCGTCGGGGTCGGTACACTTCTTGAGGGCCTTATGCGTCTGCAATAACGTCCTCGCCATCGACGCTGTTGCCAACTACTTAAACGCGGTGGCCGTCTGGGTCGGGAGCGTTTCCGGGAACGAAGATGAGTTTGCAGCGGTCGAGGATGAGGTCGCGGCCGCCTTTCCCTTGGCCTTCGCAGCCTTGACGCCGGGCGGACGCCGGGAGGACACCGGTGTGCCGGAACTCCCTTCATCCACGTACATCCGGTTGAGGTCAACCGGGTGATTGCCGTTGCCGCTGCTCGTGTAATCACCAGCTTCGGTGGTCTTCGTCCTCTTCGGCGCACCAGTGTGCAGAATTCCACCTTGGAACTTCTGCTTGTCCCTCAAGAGCGCCCAGATGGCCTCGTGCTTGAAGTCGTCGTACATCGACCGGTACGACAACAGCGCTTTAGCGCGCACGTTGCTCAAGCTCTCGCCGCTCCCCTGTGCCCGCGTGAACTTCTCGAACTCCGCTGCGTACAAGTTCACTTGCTTCTTCACTTGATCCCAGTGCTTGCGGAGTTGCTCACGTTTGCGCTTGTACGCGGTCGGCGGCTTGGCCTCATTGTAGAGGCCGGCGATGCGCTCCCAGTACGCGCCCTGCCTCTGGTTGTTCGCGAAAATCGGGTCTTCCGATATATCTACCCAACACCGGGCCAAAATAAGGGTTTCGTCGTCGGTGTAGTTCGTACGGCCGGGGGCGTACTCATCGCAATTTCCGGGAGGCGGCAACTTCTGCGCCCGCTGCCGGTTCCGCTTCTTTTTGGCTGGGGCGGAAGCGGTCGCGGCGAGTTCGGGATCGGCCGCTGCGGCGTCACGGCGGGAGGGAGCGCTTGGTCGGTTTGGAGACAGCTCCATGTCAGACACCCGGACGATTCCGTACTGAAATCGGGATCGTACTGGGTGTCGGCGTCGAACGAACGATATTCGCCGGGTTCTGTACCCGGCCAACGCGCCTCTCCGCTAAACATAGGACTTTTGGGACTTGAATCCATTTCGTAGTAATTATGTAAATGTAATAAGTTTCGAAAGTGAAATCGTGAAATGAAATTACAAATGGACTCTATTTATAATAAAACGAAACTGCGTGCCATCGTCCGCATCGATCGTCCGCGTAGCCCACAGTGGGCCGGACGATGGCGCGGACGATGACCTATCGTCCGCGGCCATCGTCCGCGTAGGCCGCAATGGGACGGACGATGGCGCGGACGATGGGCATCGTCTGCGCTATACTCCGCGCCCTTAGTATAGGGCGCGACGATCGTCCGCGGCCTATGTCAAGCACCCGTAATGGGGCGGACGATGGCGGGCGCGGACGATGCGCGCCATCGGGCATGCCATCGTCCGCCCCATTGCGTAGGCCGCAATGGGACGGACGATGGCGCGGACGATGGGCATCGTCTGCGCTATACTCCGCGCCCTTAGTATAGGGCGCGACGATCGTCCGCGGCCTATGTCAAGCACCCGTAATGGGGCGGACGATGGCGGGCGCGGACGATGCGCGCCATCGGGCATGCCATCGTCCGCCCCATTGCGGATGGCCTAATAAGAATGTAGATACAGTCTACATTTCATTCCATTCAAATTGACATTTTTTTTAATCGAAATTCGTACTGATAAGTGATAAACATTTTTTTAAAAACTTTTCTAATTTTAATTCTCTTCACGTGAGGTCTATAAAGTTTCGTTATTTTGTGCATTGAGTCAAATTTATCTAATCCACGATAGCAAGCCCGAACAAACGGTCCAAATTAAAGGCCCACTCAAATTCCAATAAATTTTTTTTCTTTTCAACTCGACTACTCGAGCTATTGCATTACACTACGTAAGTGGCCGAGATCGGATTTCCAGCGCCGTCGCTAGAGAATTAAAGTAATCGGATTTGCCGGAGGCGCGAAGCGGCGGAGTGATGGCCGCTATCAAGGAGCTAACACGCGATCTAGAGAACAAAGCCAATGATTTCAGAAAACTTGAGAAAGGTAAAATTTTCCCAACCCCTCTCCATTTTCAGCTGTTAAAGTTAAACCCTAGCGCGCGCCGATACACGCGAACACAGTAATTGAATTAGCTTCTATTGCTGTTTGAAATCAAGTTTTTATATGCAAATGCGCAGATATTCAGAAGAACCAGCAAGTGAAAAAGAAGTACACCATTCAGCTCGGCGAAAACGAGCTCGTGCTCAAGGTATTTTGCCTTTATAATCTGATTTTGAGCTGCAGATAGTGCTTCAATGAGTTTGTGATGTTTTGCTGGATTGTTTTTGAAGGAACTGGATTTGTTGAACGAGGACACGAATGTGTACAAATTGATTGGCCCGGTGCTAGTGAAGCAGGATTTGGCTGAGGCTAATGCCAATGTTCGGAAGCGGATTGAATATATCTCTGCCGAATTGTATGATCTTCTCAGTTTGCTGATGTTTGTTTGTAGGAAAAGTCTTATCATAATCATACACATATATTTATACTGAGTAAAAAAAATTGCACACATATGTTTGTGGATGGATTAAGTGGGATTCATTTGATTGGAAGGGTAGTTGCTATGTAAGGTATGGAGCTGGTTTGGGAAATCGAATGTCCTTTGCTTAAATATGATTAGAAGTTGGTGCAATACTTTGACAACTAATGCACTGGTGTAATATCTTATTAATCAAGATTCAAGTGTAATATCTTATTAACTGATTAATAGGAGTAGTATTAAATTTTTGGTTATTTTTTTGGCATGTTACTCTGAGGTGTTGAATGTAGACCTGCAGAATTCATTTGGTTGCTATTGCTTTGCCATTTATCTTTATTATTGTTTCTTGCACCAGGAAACGCTTAGATAGTACTCTTCAAGATTTACAAGAAAAGCTAAATAGCAAGCAAGAATCGGTTTGTCAATATTCTCTTTTGTTCTTTTTATGTGAATTTTGGAGTGCTGTGTATCATTGTGTCAAAGTTATTCTTGTCACAATTTGTTGTCCATTTCATTTGGCATTTGCAATTGGCATATAATGGGACTTTCTCTTGTTAAGATTTAATTAAGAAACACCTACTGCTGCTTGGAGCTTGTCAGACATGATTATGATGTTGTATAAGTTCGAATTATCTGAACGAATAACCGATACCATTTGTATCCCGCTGAAAAAATGATAGCATTTGTACTTGCCATTTGTCATGGGATTGGATTGTTCGTTTATCTACTGGGACATACTATTTTAAAATGGATTATATGAAATTTTCAAATGTTTGATATTACTTTGTAAAGTTTCGTGAAATTGATTATTGCTATGCTTTCGTTAGTATTCTAGATACAAAAAGGTTTCCTCTTTGAAAGAACACAATCAATTCTTGTTTTGCTGCACCTAATTTCATTTCCAACTGAATTAGCCAGTTTAGTAGCATCAATTTTATTCACGTTCTTTCGGTGCATTTTGCATTGTTTTCCATTAAAATTTTCTTCTAGCATCCCATAGCGCTATCTTCACCTGATTTCTTAAATGCGATTGTGCAGATTGCCAAGCTACAACAAAGAATCCAGACTCTTCAAGCTGGAAAAGCAAAGGCCTAATATGTACGTGCAACCCCTGTCACTTGGTTCACTTGAACATAGACGTGGCCTCTTCATATCAAAATTGCAGTTCATAATTAATATTTTCTTTTTTGGGTAGTTGATGAGGACTTTAGTTGCTGTAATACCAACTTCGTATTGTCATATGCATAATTTGAAAACATTGTTGGGGGATGATATTTTCTCATATGGAATTCATAGTGGTGCTATCAGTCATGACATCTCTTGTAAAATTTTGGTGGTGCATGACTGAACTCAGCCTTGTAATTTTAGTTCAGATCTATTTGTCTGTATAATTTATTTTGTCTTCAAAGTTTGACTGTTTTGTTTCTGAACTTTTTCTAGTGAGTGCGTACCATTCTTTGTCTTGACTCCATGAGATGAATTTAGAAAGGGATGAATTATTCTGGTTTGAGGTTGAAATCCCTAAATTCGTTAACTCAATGAATTGATTTTGGAGCTGGAAGAATCATGCTGCTTTTAGGTTGAAAAGGATTAGATAGGCAGTAGTGTAGAATGTAAGAAAGCTTTAAGGTGAAGCTTAATTTAATGATGGGAAGGAATAAAATACGCATAAGAAGTTCTCCATATCAGAAGCTTTAGATAAGAAGGAACAAGCAGCCATCTTTGAACACATTTGCCTATGAAACCCAGATATTAGAGCCTTGATTCTCTTTTGCAGGGAAAGGAATACGTGCTAGCCATAGAAATGCTCAAATTTGGTATCAAATGATCTCTCTAGGGATGTCCCGTTTATAGTAAGTCGCACGTCTCTCCTTTTGCCGCATAATTTTGTTTTTCGAATATTTAGAATATAGAAGACGAATTTGAAGCCTGCTATATTTGTCTTGTTACTAGTGATTATTCCATGCCTACATACGGTTCATTCATACATGTATAAATTGAGTGGAGGATTTTTTTACTGCAGGAAGAATATTCTCATGATTACAGGTTTCTGTAAAAATGATGTTTTTTTTTCAAATTCAAATGTCTGAATTTGGTTGTCATTCATACATGTATAAATTGAGTGGAGGATTTTTTTACTGCAGGAAGAATATTCTCATGATTACAGGTTTCTGTAAAAATGATGGTTTTTTTTCAAATTCAAATGTCTGAATTTGGACAACCGTCTTCGATGCCATAGTAACTGGCAATCAGCTTATGTAACTGGCTGCTCTCTCATCTCTCACTTACCACATTCACGAAGCAACTTCTGAATGGAAGGCATGATTTTGAAGCTGGACAATCGTGTATAAATTCTCATGCATATATACCATAATGACATTCTTGAATCTTGAAACTTAAGGCCCCGCGTAGCACTCGGGGCAGATTATGTGTTTGCGTACTTGACAGATCTTTCAGATTTTGGTCTTGTTAGTGTGTTGCAGAGGGAGGTTATTTTTTTATGCAGTTTTCTTTCCAGTTCCAAATTTATTATTTGGGACATGTTTTTGTTAATGGCAAACAGTGTTGTCACAGATGGAACTCCACTTCCCTTCCGACTTGCGTATGTTAAGCATACCACAAGCGTTCATCCTGAGCTAGGATCGAATTCTCCATGAGATTCATAACATACCACAAGCGTTCATCCTGAGCTAGGATCGAATTCTCCATGAGATTCATAGTTTAATGGAGTACTACATAATTTGTGTGGCTTCACCAACAATATGAATATGATCATATGCTATTTAAAAGTTATAGTACTTTGTTAATATTAATATAATCACATGCTATTTTATGCTACCATGATGGTGATTTTAAGATATTTGCAAAAATAATTGTGTGTTTGTAGGCTGGAGTTGGGGGTTCCACCACATTACCTAGTTGCATCTCCATGCCCATGTGTTTGTTGTTGTAGATCTTGAAAATTATGTCTCGTTTCATTTTTGTACCATTATTGTTCAAATAAAATAAGTGTTCTTTAATTTCAATTTGATAAATTATTTTTCAGCATTTGATTAATAATTCATTATTCCATTATTGGTGTTTATAATTGTCACGGTATTATTGTAATCAAGTTTGTACTTCTAATTTGCAAGCTATATTGGTTCATCATTTGGACCTCGAGTCCCTCGTAACATGGTTTGGGTATACGTATATATACAAATTGTTTAATGTAAAAAAATCATTTTCATCTTGAAAAATAAAAATACTGAAATTACTTCATCCACGGTGAAATGTACTGCACTTGGAAAAATTAAATTAAACCCCTTATGAAATTTGAGCGTTTGCGTAGCATTAATCCAGCAAAGAAATGGTTTTCTACTAATAAGTTTTCTTTTTGATTTCTCTATATTTAAATGTAATCTAAATCAATCTTTAGCCAATCAAATTACTTAGGTAGTGGTAACAATCAAATTACTTAGCCCGTCCCGGCGGAATTCCGACTGGCGTGCCGGAAGTCCGCGCGGGACGTCCGCCATTGTGCAAGGGAGGCACGGATACGAACATGCGCTGCGGACACCGGAGTTCCGCGGCGTTACGCGGATATCCGTCGCGACGTCTGTGTGGACGTCCGCCATTGCGTTGACTCCCACGGACGTCCCGATTATTGCATTAATTTCTTTTTTTAATAATTCTATAAATACGTATCGTTGAACTTCATTTCATTCACACCACTTGTATTAACGAGTATCTCTCTCTCTAAAATACTTTTCTTTCGAAGAATAATGGAGCACCACAATAGCGATTCCCCCGCCACGAGCGAGTCACAAACGCCTTATTTTCCCGTCGGCGGTAGTACGCCGATGTCCGCCTCGATGGGCAAAATGCAGGGGATGATGCCCCAATCTCAAACGGCGGCGAGGATGATGCCCGGGTACTACAACATGTACCCGCAATGGTATGGGATGATGCCCCAAATATCCCAGATGCCCGGGGCAAGTCCCGGAACGGCCCAAATGCCGAGGATGATGCTCGGAATGCCGAGGATGATGCCCCAAATACCGGGAATGATGCCCCAGATGCCCGGGATGATGATGTCGGGGATGATGCAGGGATCGCCTGGCGCTGCGGGGGGAGTAGACAGGGGATAATGCAATCGCCGGTGGACAACGTCTATCGGCCCTATATGGATTTACTAGCGCCAGACAACCCGCCGAGTACTCATCTCGAGACTCAGTTCACTGGCATCGAGACGTTCTCGCTTGAGGAGTTGGGGCTATCACCGATCCGGGATTCTCCCACTGACGCACCAACGGCGACAGGGAGAGGGAGGGGCACGGAAGAGGGAGGGGCGGGGGCCGCTGAGGTGGGGGACGGGTCCAGCGGGAAGAAGAGGACCGCCTGGAGCATGGAGGAGTGCATCGCGCTGGCGAAGGCGTGGATCAGTGTGGTGGAGGATCCGTACGTCGGAGCTAACCAGCACATTGACAGGATGTGGTGGCGCATTAGCCAAAGCTACCTCCAGTTCAAACCGCCAGGGGGGAAGCCTCACAACGGAGAGCAATGCCGGAAACAGTGGGAGCGGCTGAGGAGGCAGCTCAGCTGATTTACCGGCATTTACACAAACAAACTCCGCTCGGCAACCAGTGGCATGTCTGCCGAGGATGTGAAGCTCCTGTCTCACCATTAGTTCATCGACACTGCACAGGGGTTCGGGGAATTCAAATATTGGGAGGTCTATCTTGTGGTGCAGACTTCGGCCAAGTTCACTGCGGGTGTTGAATCTGGCTGGCCGAAGCGGACGAAGATCAGCGCCTCCGGGGAGTACAGTAGCAGTGCTTGTTCCCACGAACTCCCCCTCGTCGAGGCAGAGTTCCCGACGCCCACATCTTCGGGCCGCCGCCGTCGCCCGGTTGGGGAAAAGTCCGCGGCGAGGGGAAGCGCCAGCGGATCTGGCGAGGCCCAATCGGAAGCACCCACCCAAAATGATCCCGAGAACCCCTCATTCGCCCGCATCGCGGCACATGAAACCTTGTTACATGCAATGGTCGAATGGCGTCAATCGACCGACTGCCATTACAAGCGGTCGCTTAAGGATATCATCAACAGTATGCGGCGCGATTTGGGGTTCGGAGACATGTCGGAGAGTGACGACGAGGGGGTGGCGGCGGCGGGGACGGTGAGGGGACGGTGGCGGGGAATCCGAGGAGTGAGAAGACGGTTTTTTTTAACAATGTAATTTTTTTTAATAATTATGTATTTTTTTTATTTAAGTATTTTTTTAAAATAAAGTGGTTTCATTTTCTCCGTATTTGTGTCGAAATTTTAATTCCGTAAATTGTTTAATTTGTGAATTTTTATTGTGGGAAATCCGTCGGGATGTCTTTGGGGATGTCCGCCACTGTGCAGTGGGATGTCCGTATGACGTGGCATGAGGTATTTTTGGGATGTCCGCGGGGATGTCCGCCGGGACATCCGCACCACTGCTAATGCTCCTAGTGTTGTAGTACTAAATTAATGTCCCACTTCTCTTTCGCTAGTATAGACTAAATTCCAACCTTTTTATCTAAATATCAAATTGAATGATGTAAAACAAGAAGATTTCTACAAGATAATACGACTACGCAACTCTCAGTTGCGAGGATAATATTAACTAGATACCCATTCTCATTAGTGGTATCGCAATACAAATAAGACTTTGATTATCATTATCAAATATCTAAAATTTACTTCGAGATATTTTTAGTTTTTTCTTTGGTCCTATAGGGATTGAAGAATAGATTGTGGTCAAGGGTGAATGAGAGGTTACACATCTTTCAATTTCGAATTTGACTTGTAAAATTGAATCTTTATGTACTTGTACATTTATCAAGCACTATTTTGGCTTTGTGTATTCGTATTACTATTTCAAGAGCATTACTATACTTTACTATTAAATTTATCATAAATTTCAGGGTTAATTAGCATAAAATTCAAATTTGTTTCACGTCTTTCAAAATTTGAATGATAAATCATGAAGTAGTTTAAGGAATTTGCAATTGTCCCGCAGTGTTTTATTTTCAGGCAAATGCAATGTTCAGTTGGTATACACATGTAAAATTTTGATAATATGGATGAATAGCTACGCAAATGCGTATTAATATGACGTAGGTAACTAACTGCCACCGATACTGTCATTTTGAAGCCAAGAAACTAAAGAATAAAATAATTTTGACCAAATACGAGAATTGGGAATTTGTAAAATTTTATGATTTACCATTTAACATTTGAAAGATGTGAAACAAATATAAAATAATTTTCCGTAATTTTATGTGTAGTTAACTCTAAACTAGTAAATTTAAAATTACCAATTTAGCCACAAATTTACAACACTTCATATACTTCAATAGATTACCGATTTCTAAATTTCTAAGTAGAAAATGATATTCGTTGCACATACAAAAGTCGAGAATAACATCTTTCACCTAAGAATTAAATATTGAAGTTAATTAATTGTGGCCTGCATGATGAGTGCATTTTCAGTTCTTGACCAATCTCATCTCGGCATCTATTTGGACCACGCCAATCATCACCCCCTACATTGAGATAATATAATGTAATAAAATAATATAATGGCCATTACACAAATTAATTGCCAAGGTAATTACTTCACCATTTGCTTTCCCTTTAGTTCAATATTTGACTAACTTGAAAATCAAGTGTTTCATGCATTATCAATTCTATATATTTGGCTAACCATTTCCCTCTTGACACCAAATAGATTTGAAATATGTTCCTCCATAACACAAACCATTATAGAATTAAATAATACTCCCCATTATGCAAATGGCAAGGTTAAAAATTGATTTTTGACTTTTTGATATCAATCTTGACATTAAGTTATCACGAGAGTACGTCCGAAGGTTTCTTGTAACCTCGCAATCCGTGGCCAAATTGTATTTGCAACATGCATGGTCCCATATTATTAAAAATTAAAATTAAGTGAAGAATTAGATAGGAAGAGTAAATGAGGGACCACAAGGGCGTGTTTGGGTGGTTGGAAGAGAAAGACGAATCGGCTCTTATTATGTTGCCATTTATGAACCACAGATTGGATTCAGATAGGAGATGCATTATTTGTCTTTGGTGTCATCAACTGTGGATCTATATGGGGTCAGGGTTCGGCCGACCCCACTATCAACTCCCTCGAGAAACTCAAAATTTCGGCCTTTGGAACTGTTACCGACCCCTTGGTGCGCTACCTTCGCCCTAACCTTTCGAATATATAGTTGGACACAAACATCTCTTTCAACATTAAGCACAAATGGCTAGATAGGTTCATAGTTTCTACACCAAAAATAAAAACTATTTAGTCCACTTGCTTTAGAGATATTATAAAATGTTGTATTTTCTTTAAATTTTGAGATATACCTATAATATAGATGGCAATAAAGGAATTAGAAGTACAATATTATTATAAAATGTTGTGTTTTTCATTCACCATAAAGTGAGGATAAGTAGATGGGAATAAAGAAAAAAGTGGACCATGAAATGAGAGAGTGGGAAGTGCCTCATCTCATCACATGAAGCGACATTAAATCAAAAGCGTGTTTTAAAAATGAGTTTTGGAATGAAATACATGCAACTGGACATTCAACAACAAGCCACATTAATTGTTTCAACTTCAAATAAGGTCCAACGTTACCATGTCTTCATCCCCTAGTTGACTGAACAATCCTAAAATATACTATTATTAAATGGCACATGCATTATTCTCAAGTATTATAACATTATCATTTAAACGCGACAAAACAATCCTATAATATATATACCACCATTTTTGTATATATTCTTTATAATTACATAAGGTCAAATAATTAAATTTTGTGTAAAATATAAATTGGATAACGAAAGTATTTGCATTCTTAAATGTCATAGAGTGAGATAATTTTATGAAACCTTTTTAAGTTGTATTCGTTGGAACTTCTCATTCGGGTTAGAGTTATGATGAGTTTATATGTATTTCTTTTTTTTTGGATGAAGACTGATGGGCTACTCGTTTGTTTATGTTTCTTTTTTTGTTTATGTTCGAACGTGTACTTTGTTGTTATGTTGATTTCATTAATTTTTTATTTCATACTTTAAACTACTCTTGAACTGCTAGCTCGTCATTTTATTGGCTTTAAGTGTTTTGAACTACTTGGAAAAAAAGCTAAACTAAAGAAAACTTAGATTCAGATGAAACGATCATTTGTGGACAGAATCTTGTAGTAATGGAGGGGTGCACATGGGAAATTTTCCATAATACAATAATGAGGGGTCTCACCATTTGGAAATTGGAGCTACCGACTATAAAAGTTTTCATCCATTTTTCTTTGGTTGTACATCCAAGCAATAATTATTTGCACTAATGTAGATTTTTGGTTCCAATTTTCAAATGTCAATATTAAGGCTACTTTTTCATTTGACCTATGTTATTTGTATGCTATTATTGCATAGAAGAAATTAGACAAGTCTGGACATACCATCGTATTTATGTCTAGTATGTTTTGTGAAAAGAATTTGAGGGAAGTAAAAAAATGAAAACCTTGATGTCATATGTATTAGTAGTGCTAAGAGAAAATGATGTACTACATCCCATAGTCTAATCTTATTGTATTTCACATCTTTCGAGCTTTTGATTTGTGGTGGTTAATTTGATAAGGTGAAATGGATAAGAAGATTATATATATGGAGTATTCAAATTTAACTCTCACACAATAAATAATTGTTGTGGATAGGTAAAAGAAAAAAAAACACTTATCTTTTTACGTGTTATAAAACGTTCAAGCAAACATATGACGAGCTAAAAATATATAAACAATTCAAATTAAAATCAGTAGCATAAAACAACAAAATAAACTAATACTCAATACTCCAACTCGAAACCATGACAGAAGAAAATCAACGGACGAACATAGAAAAAGAAGCAAATGAGCAGCACACATAATGACGTTATCCGCCAACCTCATCCATAAGATAACAATGGTCACACATTACTTCTAAATTAAAACATGAGATAAAATCAATATAATCGACATGATATGGCTGAATAGCCGATTATAGAGACGGGGTGGAAAGATAATGAAATTATTAATTTGATGAAAGCCAAATAGATGCATTATTGGTAGCATGAGCATCCTCGAAGCTCCGGCACAACTTGGGTGGTACCATTTATTGACTTATTCGAACAATTAATTTCCTACAGATTTTTTTGAAGTAATTCACAATGTGTGTAACTTTGATCAACGGATTATGTGACCTTTTATGGATAGATTCGAACAATTAATTTCGTAGAGAATCTTTGAAATGTTTGAGGTCGAATATGGTGTTCTATATTTGAATTTCGTATTTTATTTCATGCATGTTGATGGACCATATCTATAGCCTACTATAATTGGTGGGGGTTCACATTTAGTTTTCCATCTTGGAATTAAGGACCACGAGTTATGAAACGAACTTCTTGGAGAGAAGGACCAGTATGCATGTTGTGTATTCTTTTTTCTTTTTATTATTCCAAAATAAATAAATTCTTAGAAAGAATTATGCTTGATGAAAGGCGGGTCAAATTACACTAATATACATCTCTTTTAACTTAAAGTTATTCGAAATCCAATCAGAGCATGAATACATATCAGATAAAATAAAAGAAGGCAATCCACAAACTAAAGAAAGACAAAACAAAGCCCAAACTGTCCGTAGGGACAGTACAGTTAATTCTGAAGGGACATAATTGCAAAAAAACAAAACAAAAGCTCAATAATAAAACAGTGAGAGAAGAAACACATCACCTGCACTCATGGGCGAACCTAAGTGAACACATCAAAGGGCTAAAGCCCTAGCTAATTAAATGATTTTTTTTACTCCCTCCGTCCCATAGAAATATGTCATATTTCCTTGTTCGTTCATCCCTCAGAAATAGTCCATATCCATTTATGGAAACCTTTTTCTCCTACTTTTTCGTTTATCATTTATAGGCCCTACAATCCACTACACAATTTCAACTACTTTTTCTACTTCTCTCTTACTTTACCAATTACATATTAAAACTCGTGTCGATCCTAAATGGCCTATTTCTATGGGACGGATGAAGTAATATTTTTCTTTTATACTCCCTCCGTCCCACGTTACTTGAGGCGTTTCTTTTCGGCACGAGATTTAAGAAAGTTGTGTTTAATGAGTTAAATAAAGTAGAAGAGAGAATAAATTAAGAGAGAGGAGAGAGGGTAAAGTAAAAGAAATAATAAAGTAAGTGTGATTAGATGTTTTGTTTTTAGCCAAAAAGAGAAATGACTCAAATAACTTGGGACAACCCAAAATGGAATACGACTCAAGTAACTTGGGACGGAGGGGGTACAATTTACGTTTATTAAAATTTAATGTAATTATTAAACAAAAACCCCCATCGATGATCTAAATAACAAAAATATAGTAAAATTTAGAAAACATAATCCCTATTTATATATTTTCTACGTCCGTCCATGTCCAAGTTTGCAATTGATCATAATTTATATGACTATATTTAAATTGGTGGGAATGCATGCGTCCATGTCCATGTTTGCAATTGATCATAATTTATATGACTATATTTAAATTGGTGGGAATGCATGCTAATTGCAATTGATTAAGTGAGAATATGTGCATGTTTACTTGATAGAGAAGCATGGTAATTTATTAAAAAAAAGTAATTTAGGGAAAAAGGTGCCGCCGTTAGTTTGTCTTATTCAGTTATTTGTAAGTAGTGTATTGGTGTGAATTATCGGCGGCAGGTCGATTTGATAGATAAGAAAATAGTAATAAACGATACAGTTATTTCGTTGATTGAAATTACATAATTACATTAGTATTCATTCATTCATTCAACTGAAATGTGGCGCCGATGCTACCGACCTTGATTTGCGCCTGTCTTCATTGTATTCACGACATGTGGCCCAACCCAAATAATTTATAATAAAATTAATAGGAAGAAAACAGAACAAAATTTATAATAGTAATATAAAAAAACTGAGTCCTAAATGAAAATTGGTTAAGAAAAAGAAAAATGAAACAAAAATCACCTTTTATGTCCAATACAAATAATTCACAATAAAATCAAGTGGAAGAAAAAGAACAATATTTAAAACTATTAATATAAAAATATCGAATCCTAAATGAAAAACGAGTTAGGAAAAAAAAATGAAACAAATTCACCTTTTTGAGAAATTCCGAAGCTAGAAGGAAGTTATATTCCTTATTTATCACTAGAGCTCATTTCAGCTGAACAGCACAGGGACCGTTGGATGCTTTGATTAGTGAAGATTAAATCCTAGCCATAGGATTGATTGTTAGTTACATTAGTTACCTTGATGACGTATTAGTTAGCTTATTGATGCTTCAACGTATAAAAGGGATTAGGGCTCCTGAGATTGGTTTGTAATTGTAACTTTCCCCAAATTAATTCAATACATAATTCTCTCCCAAAAACTCTCTCGCAATTCTCATTTTTTTCTTCATCTGTTCATTGTCATCTCCGATCAATAATCCAACAAGTGGCGCCGTCTGTGGGAACGGCGGAGGTGGCGACCTGTTCTTGAAATCGATTGAGCTCCAGATCGAATGCGATGGCTTCAAGGTTTTAAGCGGAGAAATTTACCGGCAAGAATGATTTCGGTTTATGGAGGATGAAGATCCGGGCGTTGTTGATTCAACAAGGATTAGCAGACGCGCTGAATAAGGAAGATCCAGACGTGGTGCTCGATGAAAAAGCCAAGGCTAAGCGGGCGGAGGTTCTTGCTAAAGCGCATAACGTGGTGGTGTTAAGCCTTGGTGATACGGTTCTACGAGAGGTGTCTAAGGAGACCACCGCGATGGGGATTCTTGAAAAATGCGAGGGATTGTACATGACTAAGTCGCTTGCGAATCGGCTTTTCATGAAGCAGCGGTTGTATTCTTATCGGTTCACAGATGAGAGGAATATCTTGGAGCAATTGGAGGATTTTAATAAAGCAATCGACGACCTTGAGAATATTGATGTCAAGCTCGAGGAAGAAGATAAGGCGATACTACTCTTGAACGCTCTACCAAAGGTGTATGATCAAATGAGGGACGCAATCTTATTTGGAAGGGAAGGGACTGTCACTTTGTTACAGGTTCAGTCTGCTCTAAGATCCAAAGAAATTCAGAGACATGGTGAGAAGGTGAATGAGGCGACCCCAGAGAGTTTGAACATAAAGAAGTATAAGGGCAAGAAGACGTTCAAGAAAGAGAAAGAAGCCCTCAGAACTAGCGGCGTTGATCAAAAGGAAACGCGTTCTTGCCATTGGTGCAAGAAGCCGGGTTATTTGAAGAAAGACTGCTTTGCGTAGAAAAGAGAGCAGGCGCAAGAAACTGGTCCACCTAAGCCGAGCTCTGATTGTGTGCAGGAGCAGGAGTCTCCACACGCTCTGAATATTATGGAGAGATTGTGTGAGGAGTCTTGGATTGTGTGCAGGTGCAGCTTTCATATGTGTCTGGGGCTTGACTTGTTTGAGGAGATTTCTGAGGCTGATGGCTCTGTGGTGTTAGGAAACAACCAAATGTGCAAGATCCAAAGAGTTGGGAAGATTCGTTTCAGATTGGATAATAATTCAACTGTCATCCTAAGTGAAGTTAGGTACATTCCGGAGGTGAAGAGAAACCTGATTTCACTAGGACTATTAGAGAGAAAATGGTGTTCTTGTCATTCTATTGATGGATGCATGGAAGTCATGACAAAGGGAGTTCTGATGCTAAAGGGAAAGAGGAATGGCAGTCTGTATTATCTGTGTGGGTTAGCCATCATGGCTGACAATCAAGCAAATGCTGTCAACTCAGAGTCAATGGAGGTTTGGCACACAAGATTGGGGCACCCAGCTGATGGGAACATCAAGGAGCTTATGAAGAGGGGAGTTATTCAGGGCACAAATGAAAGAACTGGCCGACCCTGTGAGGAGTGCATTCTGGGAAAGGCAAAAAAGCTTCCATATCAGAGGGGTAAGCATTCTTCTAAGGCTCCTCTCGACTATGTGCATAGTGACATATGAGGACCTTCGCCAGTTTTATCTGTTGGGGGAGGAAAGTACTACATGACCATAATTGATGACTACTCTAGGAAGTTTTGGGTGTATATACTCAAAGAAAAATCTGAGGCCTTCTCTAGATTTAAGGATTGGTGTGCTGTTGTAGAGAAAGAGAAAGGTTGTGTAGTAAAATGCTTAAGAACTGACAATGGTCTAGAATTCTTATCAAAGGAGTTTGAGTCTTTCTGTCAAATTAAGGGTATAAAGAGGCACAAAACCGTTCCATTAAATCCCCAGCAGAATGGAGTTGCAGAGAGGGCTAATAGAACTATTATGGAGAGGGTCAGGTGCATGTTGTTTACTTCTGGTATGGAGAAAAAATTTTGGGCAGACGCTGTAGCTACTGCAGTTAAAATGATTAATAAGTGTCCATCTTCTAGCATTGATGGGGACACTCCAGATTTAAAATGGTATGGCAGCTATGGGGACTATTCTCATCTCAGAACTTTTGGATGCAAGACCTTTGCATATGTGAAGCAGACCAAGTTGGATGCAAGGGCTCTGAGGTGTGTGATGTTGGGCTATCAGCAGGGTGTGAAGGGATATATGCTTTGGTGTATAGAGCCAGGAAATCACAAGATATTGGTGAGTAGAGATGTGACCTTTGCGGAAACTGAAATGCCTTTTAAGAAACAAGAAAAGTCTGATCAGGATTCTCAACAGACCGCTCATTTTGAGGTGGAGAGCCTGAGGCAGACTGATGATGAAAGTGTGGAGTTGCAGCCTGAGAATGAAGAGGCTGAAACTGAAGTTGTGCAACCACCAGATCTTAGAAATTAGAAATTACTAGTTAACTAGAGACAGAGACAGAATGAAGAATGTGAAACCTCCATCTAGGTATGCAGATTCTGAAATGCTATATTTTGCTTTGTGTGTGGCGGAGGAGATTGAGTTTTTAGAGCCTGGGTCATACAAGGTAGCTATGAACTGTAGAGACAGAGACAAATGGCTAAAAGCTATGATTGATGAAATTGATTCACTCATCAAGAATGGCACTTGGATTTTGGTGGACAAGGTGGAGGGTGGGAAGTTAGTGACCTGCAAGTGGCTGGTTAAAAAGAAAATTGAATCTGCAGACAATGAACAAATCAGATTCAAGGCAAGACTGGTAGCTCGGGGGTTTACACAAGAGCATGGCATTGACTACAATGAGGTATTCTCACCTGTAGTCAAATATACTTCTATTAGAATCTTGTTGGTTGTTGTTGCAAAGTTAGATTGGGAACTTGAGCAGTTGGATGTGAAAACTGCATTCTTGCATGGAAACCTAGATGAAACTATATATATGTGCCAGCCAGAGGGATTTATTAAGCCTGGGATGGAAAATAAAGTTTGTTTGCTCAAGAAAAGTATATATGGACTGAAACAAGCTAGTAGGCAGTGGCACAAGAAATTTGATGATTTTGTGCTGAGCAATGGTTTTGTGAGGTCCAGTTATGATGAATGTGTGTATATTAAGAAGAGGTTGGGAGTTGCTGTTGCATATATACTTCTATATGTTGATGATATGCTTGTAGCAGGTGCATCGAAGGTTGAGGTTCAGAAAGTTAAAGATGACTTGAACTTGGCTTTTGATATGAAGGATTTAGGTGAAGCCAAACAAATTCTTGGTATGAATATTGTGAGGAACAAGGAAAGAAGAGAAATTTAGCTGAATCAGAATGATTATATCACAAGGGTTTTGAAAAGGTTCAGAATGGATAACTCTAAGACTACAACAACCCCCTGGCTCAGCACTTCAGGCTGTCTATGGAGCAAGCACCAAAGAATGAAGGGGGGAGGTTGGAAATGCAGGCAATCCCATATGCTAATATTGTGGGGAGTGTGATGTATACCATGATTGGGACTAGGCCCGATGTGGAACAGGCTATTAGCTGTACAAGCAGATACATGAGCAACCATGGAAAAGAGCATTGGCAAGCTCTGAGGTGGATCCTCAGATATCTCAAGGGAGCTAGAGATGTTGGGATTTTGTTCAAAAGCAGCAACTACAGTAATGAGGATGCACTGATAGGTTTCTGTGACAGTGATTTTGTAGGGAGTGTTGATACCAGAAAATCACAATCTGGGTATATTTTTACCATGTTTGGTGCGGCTGTGAGTTGGAAGTCAAGCTTACAGAACGTGGTGGCTTTATCTACTACCGAAGCTGAGTATATTGCTTTAACTGCAGTTGTAAAAGAGAGCACTTGGTTGAAGGGTATTGCTGCAGACTTTGGAGTGGAGCAATAAGCAGTTACCATAGGTTGTGACAATAATGGAGCTTTGAGTTTGGCAAAGCATCAAGTGTTTCATGAACGCAGCAAGCACATTGATGTGCGGCTGCATTTCGTGAGGGAAGAAGTTGAAAATGGAAGGGTGAAGCTGTTCAAGGTTGACACAGTTGTAAACCCAGCAGACATGTTGACTAAACCACTGCCTAGAGAGAAATTTGAACTTTGTCTGAGGCTGGTAGGTATGTGCAAACAGTGATGTCTGATGTTATCATCTAAGCAATGAAGGTGTAGATTTGTAAATGATTAATTGCTTAGCTGCAATAACCAGAGCTCATTTCAGCTGAACAGCTCAAGGACCGTTGGATGCTCTGATTAGTGAAGATTAAATCTTAGCCATAGGATTGATTGTTAGTTACATTAGTTAGCTTGATGATGTATTAGTTAGCTTAATGATGCTTCAACGTATAAAAGGGATTAGGGCTCCTGAGATTGGTTTGTAATTATAACTTTCCCCAAATTAATTCAATACATAATTCTCTCCCAAAAACTCTCTGGCAATTCTCATTTTTGTCTTCATCTGTTCATTGTCATCTCCGATCAATAATCCAACAATACATTTAAAATTAAAGAAATCCAGAAGAAGAAATTAAATTATCATTCCAACAAATAAAGAACTCCAAGAGTAAAAGGGAAAATGAAAAGGGTAATTGGGATATATAAAAACTTAATAGTATTGTTGTTGTATTTAATAGGAGTAGTAGTTATTATGTAATGTTCCATCCATTCGTAATTATACGTCTCATTTTATCATTTGTGTCTCGCTGTTATTACTTATCTCATTTTATTTTTATTACATATGATAAGTAAATGAGTGATCCTCATATTTCATTAACTTATTTCATTCGCATTTTATTATAGAATTAATATAAAAGTGAGCTCACTCATTGCATTAATTTTTGCAACCCACATTTTTTAAACCCGACCTCAAAAAAAGTAGGAGGATGTGGAGGACTTTTAGTTAATGTTGTAGGCTTTAACTACTTATTTACCCCTTCTCTTCTAGAGTATAGTAGAGTTAGAAGAAGGGGCATGATTGGTTGTTTGGTGTGTATAAGAGCACAAAAGAAAGAAAAAAGGTTTATGCTCATGCATAGTTTGTGAGTGTAGATACAGAGAGAAGCCTTCTTTTTGTATTTAAGTTCACACACATCATGACCTCCTTCTCCATGCAAGGTCAACTCATTGTTTTTTTGCCTCATCATCCAAACACTCCACGTTTCTATTGTTGGTGTGTGGGTCTTTTGTGTTATATGGACTTCATAATCCAACTTTATAACTAAAGTCTTTAAATTAATTATCACCCACATCCGAATATTCCAGATTGCATTTTCCAAACTGTTTTAAAATAAACCCTCAAATTCAATAATACTGAAGAACTAAAGAGTTTGATCGAGAAAGAAACAAGAACTAGAGAGAATGTAGAGCTATTGTGTTGGAGAGAAAAAGAGATTTCTTTATTGCTTCAAGAATGTGATTCACACTGATTACAACTCTACATCATGTATTTATCTAATGAAGTGATCGAGACTTCACTTCTTGAAGAGCAGTTACAACAGAGAGCTCAATAACCACTAACGGCTAGGGGCCGTTTCTAACTACCTTTTGAATCTTGCACTTCTTGCTTTGGTGTGATGCATCTCCACACTAATCTTCCATGTACATGCAGCGCTTCTTCATCCATATTCTATAACAAATACAATATAATCATGCAAATTAGGGTTTTAATCTGATTTAGTATCAAAACAAATTTTGTGTACATGTGGAACTTTTTCAATATGATTGAACTAACATAGGCACACATATTGTTGGATTGATTAAGGCTAGCTAGCTGTCACTATACAAATACATCACTGCAGACATACATATACATGAATACAATTTATTATCTCAAAATTGTCCACGTCAATTTGACCTCATATTTTCCCCAAGATATAGGATGCATCGTGGGGTTCACGAGTGTGACATGCTACATTCACCTAGTGATGATTTATTCTATAAAATATGCAGCCTATATGTCTAACTTTTGTTAAACCCCAAATGTATTAATTTAACATGAATATAGTTGGAAACTTGTTAAGTAATTAATTAATTTATACCTCAATTAATAAAGTAATTAGGATTAATGTCATTTCGAATTAATTAGGTGTTGCTTCTTGAAGCTAATGAATACACTAATTTCTACTTCTTTGGCATCAAATTCGTACGATAAACCTACAATCGTATCATAAATGACTTAAGTAACCAAAGCAATCAGTTGTACTATTATTCATAATTAACATAAAATAAATCTAAAAATCGAGAGATAAGGTCAAATTAAGGTGGCTAGCCCGATTATAAACCGTGTCTAAATTGAATTACACGTTTAGCAATAATACTAATGAAGGCTCCACAAGATTCTTCTGTGGGTCGGCAAAAGATTTTCCTCAAATCACGAATAATTTGTTTTGGATAAATTTTATATACTATTTTTTATTTTTCAAACTGTTGCATTTTTACGTGTCCTCCGCGGACCTCACTCGTTAACTACCACTTTTCATCATTGAAATTATTTTATTAATAATATTTGATGCTTTGTAACCACCAGATTTTTCTTCTATCCCACCAGCAAATAACTGATTATCTACCCGAAAAATCAAGAAAATCCTATTTATGGTAAAGAAGAGGAAAAGCTAGAGAAATGGATGCAAAGAATCTCAAATTTGATGTAGGAGTATACTATTACACGATAATTTTCAACACGACACAAGAATCCAACAGGCCGACACGAACACACACGAATCTAATGGTTTGGATCAAATCTTATTGGGCTGAACCCATAAAACCCCGATAATATTCGGTTGGATTCAAATGACCCATTAAAAACAATACTTCTTCCGTCCTGAAAATTTGTCACTTATTTCATTTTTTCATCCATCCCTAAAAATTTATCACCTTTCACTTTTACTATTTTTAGTAGTGGAACCTACATTCCACTAACTTATTCCTACTCACATTTTATTTTAAAACTAATATAATAAAAGTAGGAACCACATGCCACTAATTTTTCAACCCACTTTCTATTACATTTCTTAAAACCTGTGCCGGATCAAATGGTGCCAAATTTTAAGGGACGGTGGAAGTACTATTTCGTTCATTTTCTAGTGAGCTCAGGTTAGATTATTGGATTGAGTTGTTATCCGAATGATCGGTAGCAATCGAACCAGTACAATTTGTTACCCCTACTATGATACATGAAAATAAAATAGCTATACTTAGTACTCCCTCCTTCCGTAATTATGAGTCTCATTTCTTGGCGGCACAGGTGTTAAGAAATGTTAAGAAAAGTGAGTGGAAAAAAGTTAGTGGAATAAGGGTCCCACTTGTATATATTAGTTTTAAATGAAATGTGAGTGGAATGAGTTAGTGGAAGGTGAGACTCTATTACCATTTATGGTAAAAGTGAACCGAGACTCTTATTTTCAGATGGACTAAAATAGAAAAACATGACTCCTATTCACGGATGGAGGGAGTACCAATCAAAATGCTAACATCATTAATTGAAAAGAGATGCATTGGCTTGGACCATGTCAAGCAGCAAACAGAAATCCGACAACAGCATCTGATTGGTCCACGTGGCACCCCAGCAGGGGCCATCCTCCATTGACATGAAATCATCAGTATTTTTTCTTTTTAACAGCCATTTTATTGAGTGTTACAAATTAAAATCAGTCAAAAAAGAAGTAATAAAGTATCATAAAATAATGACTGCATGATCTTTAACACAATGTTCACGGTACATTGGAAAAAGGCAACTTCCTTTAATGGAAAAGGAGGAGCTTTCCCGTGCATCTCCTCACGACTATATAATATAAACCACACAATAACAATGCTTCAACATACTCCAATCTCAAGCAGTAGCTGAGGCACATCTCGCGATGTCGTTCGCCTACTCCAAGAACTTCCTACGGCGCTTCTGTGTCGAGGATTTCCAGACCGGGGGGGCCGAGGGAAGCAGCAGTAGCTTCTTCTCCAGCCATCTCATTCCCTCCCTCGGAGCGAGGATCAATCAAACCACGAGGCTTAGGAAGCACATCATCTCCCCTTTCAGTCCCCGGTATAGGTACGTGATCAGAACACATCCCTCACCTCAGACACTGCCACTCTTGTTTTCTTGATATTCTTGTTTCAGGGCATGGGAGATGTTTCTGATTCTCCTGGTCGTTTACTCCGCGTGGATCTCTCCGTTCGAGTTTGCATTCCTTCCCTACAAGCAAGACGCCATGTTCGTTGTGGACAACATTGTCAATGCTTTCTTTGCTGTCGACATCGTCCTCACCTTCTTCGTGGCCTACATGGACAGCCAGTCGTATCTTCTGGTCGACGATCACAAGAAGATAGCATTGAGGTAATGCATTTTTCGAATAAATTCAGATTTGAGGGATTAATGTGTACGGAACCAGCATAGGCTGGAGCTGTCCGCCTATTTATACAGAGTAAAAGCAGCGTTCACCATTTTTCTTTCTTAACAAAGTTTCTGTATTTACATTTTTCTCAGCTACCATTTGAAAATTTGTAGTAATAGTAATATCTTATTTTGATTCATTATATCTATATTTTATACTTTATTCACTACATATTTTAACCTATTTCGCTATACTTTCCCAATATCAATATCTATGTATATAAGAAGTAATATCTCTGTCCTATTAGAAAGGAAACGTTTTTTTATTGTCCCATTAAAAATGAAATATTTTTTAAAATAAAAAATAATAATATCTCTACTTTTCCATTTCTCTTACTTTACTCTTTCTTCATTAACTTACAGAACAACACTGCATAAAATCTCGTGTCAGAAACCAAACGTTACATATTTATAAGGATAGAGGGAGTATTAATATTTGCTTCGCGCCCTTAAATTGATAATTATTATACGTCACTGAGGACAACTAATACTGCTAGAATTGACAATCCGCTTTCAAAGATAATAAGAGTGTCAGTGTCGCGTTGTCTTACGTTAAATTTCAGCACCGGCTTCTTTAAATTTTCTGGTTCCGTCACTGATTTGTAGTAAGATGGTAAGTGAAGTTGTTGACCTGTTTGTGTCGATGATGTAACGAGCAGGTATGTGTCGACCTGGTTTGGTTTTGATCTCTGCTCGACAGTGCCGTTTCAAGCTCTCAGCATACTCTTCACAGATCACAGCGGCGGATTAGGCTTCAAATTGCTCAGCATGCTCCGGTTGTGGCGTCTCAGACGGGTCAGCTCCCTCTTTGCAAGGTCCGTTGTCTCTCTGAGTTGACGTTACCTTTTGCTTAGAATGCTTCGTCCCGGATGACAACCAACTCTTGCTTCTTTCCTTCCATCAGGCTCGAGAAGGACACCCGGTTCAACTATTTCTGGACTCGCTGCACCAAGCTCGTGTCGGTAAGCCCGTGCGACTATCTGAATGTTTCGTGCTACTGTGTGTTTGCGTGTGGCGATAAAAAGTTGAATATTGGCTTCAGGTCACTCTGTTCGCGGTGCACACTGCTGGCTGCTTCAACTACATGATTGCTGACAGGTATCCGGACCCGCAGAAGACGTGGATTGGCGCGGTCTATCCAGATTTCAAACGGTTGAGCCTCTGGGACAGATACATAACCGCAATGTATTGGTCCATCGTGACTCTAACTACGACAGGTTACGGGGACTTACACGCGGAGAACCCGAGAGAGATGCTGTTCGGAGTCTGCTACATGCTGTTCAACCTCGGACTCACAGCATACATCATAGGAAACATGACAAACCTCGTCGTGCACTGGACCAGCCGCACGAGAACCTTTGTAAGTTTTTCATCCTAGGCTTCTTGGAATCTCTTGTGCTCTCACTCAAAAAGACTGCTAAATTTAGACCTCATTTGCTTGCAGAGAGACTCTATCCGCGCTGCTTCGGAGTTTGCAAAGAGGAATCAGCTGCCCCCGCGGATTGAAGACCAGCTCCTGTCGCATATATGTCTCAAGTTCAAGACGGAAGGGTTGAAGCAGCAGGAGACGATGAATGGCCTGCCGAAGGCCATTCGTTCCAGCATTGCGCATTACCTGTTTTACCCCGTTGTTCAAAATGCCCGTCTCTTCCACGGGGTTTCACAGGAGTTCCTTCTCCAACTGGTAACTCTTCTTACCCCTATCTTGATCAGTTTCCTTACCTTTACTTCTTCGTTTCGTTTTCTGAGCATCTCTGTGCTTGACTGAATAGGTACCGGAGATGGAGGCTGAGTACTACCCTCCCAGGGAAGACGTTATTCTGCAAAACGAGGCTCCAACAGATGTATATATACTGGTCACCGGATCAGTGGTAAGACGTTGCTCGATTTTCATAGATTGTGTTATAAAATAACTGAAAAGCCTCTGCTTCCCAACCTTCACATTCTAACTGTCTTCTTTTTTTTGCTGACAGAAATTCGCTGTCAAAATCAACGGACAGGATCATGTAAGTTTTACGAATCAGTATACCGTAACACAGTTCACAATATATAAAGAAAGATCGACTGTTTGACATTATACTGTCTTTCACATCATGAATACAGGTAGTCGGAAAGGCTTCAGCAGGGGATATTTTCGGGGAGGTAGGAGTCTTATGTGGAAAGCCACACCCGTTTGGTGTTCGAACGACAGAAGTCGCTCAGATACTACGGCTGAACAGAAGCACGTTTCTCAACATTCTTCATGCTTATTCAGAAGACGAGCGCGTTGTTATGAACAATCTTTTCATGGTAAATTTCAGCAAGCAGCAATAATTTTCCCTCTTTTTGCAGATTCAACTGTTCATACTTGCTGATTTTTACATTCTGAATCAAGAAAATGAAAGCATGCGGTGGCTTCAACGTAGAGGGCCAGCATGATCCAAGTCTGAACACAACAAGATGTTTTGATGGAGACAGTTATAGTCACACTCGGTATCAAGATAATTTCCACAACGAGGCGGTGAAACAGCATACAGTATATATCGAGAATTCAAGTTGTACGACAGCACATCCAAAAGAGAGTAACGATACCAAAGGAAGCAAAGCTGAAGTGGATTCTTCTACAGAGGAAGGCCAAACATCTCTCAACGTTGCTATTCGACAGGGTCATATAGAGACGGTCCGTTTTCTGCTGGAAAGAGGTGCAAATGTGAACATACCGGATGCGAGAGGTTGGACACCAAAGGCATTAGCAGAAATGCAAACAGATAGAGGCATATACGACCTTATACTAAATTATGAAAATAAAAAGAAACCTGACGGGAGCATCAATGACGCGGCCAATCATGCACAAGCAGTAATTCCGGAGAAGAAGAGAGTCACCATTCACATTAAGTGTGAAAATAGTAAGCATTCGGAAAAGAAGCTCCCAAAGCTAATAGTCCTACCTCATTCAATAGAAGATCTACTCAAAATAGCAGGTATGCGGTATTCAAACTTCATATATGACACTTACCTCGTCGAATATATGACAATGGCCTCCTTGTGGATGCAGGTAAAAAATTCGGAGATGGCAGCATCGCAAGCATAGTAAATGCAGAAAATGCAGAGATAGACGACATAAGTGTCGTGCGAGATGGTGACCATTTGTTTTTCTTATCAAGCCAGAGCAAAGATCAAGCATAATGTTAGCTAACAATCACAATGACTATAACCACATGTGTAGGGCAAAGCCAATTCTCACAGAAATAATAGTATACAGACATTTTAACACTGACCTATCATTCCATGTGTTCTTTATGCTAATAACAATGGAAGAAAAAACCGTACAATCATTACATGGTTGTCTTACAACCCACTGCATATGTAAATTCTGACTAATTGTATAACTCAACATCAACTAGTGAAACTTCCGGCGGAAATTTTACCAATCCTAGGATGTGAGTCTCAGTATATAAAGTTCCTTCCATAAAATATTTCATACATCACTAGTTCACATACAAAATAGACCCAAAGTAGCTGATGCAAGCAGAAATTCAACAATCTTTGAACTCATGAATTTGATTTGAGGGATAACTGGCTGTCGGGATGTATTATCCCTACTATTGGCAAGGCCCGGTTAAAACTGAAATTTGAAATTCTGCCTTCAATAGTAAATCTTCTTTGTCAGAGAAGAAGCTTCATTTTCTTTTAGCATGGCCGTGAATAGGTAACAGATGGGCTCTGTGTTGAACACATATTCATCCAATGGAATAACATTGCTACTACTGAACAGTAAATATAGATATCTCATTGTTTTCTGTCACACCCCAACTCCTATGACGTATATTCTTTTGATAAAATAAATCTAAAATTTTAAATTAATTAACCCAAGTATCAAATACGTAAAATGCACGTATCAGATGAGTTCAAAAATCAACCAACATTATTGGTACACCTTTCAAAACATTTTGAACTATAGTGGGACTCTCTCACCATTCTGTATGATATCAATTTATTCATACGCAAAAATTATGATAAGGAAAATGTTGCTAAACTGCGCTAGCCGATCCCGATAATATGTGGAGTTTCATAAATCACGTCAACCAAACGTCACCGATATGTTATCTGGAAATATTAGTGGCGTATATGAGCCACCACTTAGTGTATATAAATTTCCGCCTTTAATTTCGCAATACACAAACATCAAGCATATTCTTTTAATCAACACATATAATCAAAACCAATACAAACATATAACATAATCAATTTCATATTCATATGCATATGCCTCTCTATTTATTTTTATTAATCTATGACGGATCAAGCGCCCGGGATTTCTCCAAACCATATCACAAACAAATTCACATAATTAGTTTATAATATACTATACTATCCGTATGTATACCATTCCATTACTATGATTTAGTTAGCTTACTTGAATATATTTATGTATGCTTTATATATATATATATATATATATATATATATATATATATATAGGGATGTATTCATTTCCTTTTCCTATATTTCCTCCTTTTTCCTTCTTAATATCAGCCATTAGATTAGAGAAATGAACGATCAAGATCAACATTGGGTAATTAATCCCGTGTTGCATTATTTGTCCTATTTTGTGCATTATGAGGGTACAATAGTAATCTAATAATGGCTGGAAACCGCTACGAATAATGCACCACATGGTCACGAGTAATGCATATAATTGACTATATAATGCACAATATGTTAACTGCAATGCATACGAATAAGATGTATCATGTTATGATGTTTGGACACACGTTTCTTGTTTCCCCTAAGGGTTTAATAAGCTTAGGGGCTAGGGTATAGTACGTAGACACGTATGTAATCTTCACATGGTAACGAGTAATGGATATAATTGACTATATAATGCACAATTTGTGAACTGCAATGCATACGAACAAGATGTGTTGTGTTATGATGTTTGACACACGTTTCTTGTTTCCCCTAAGGGTTTAATAAGCTTAGGGGCTAGGGTATAGTACGTACGCATTAATAACAAATTATAAAACGATACGAATAATTCACCAAATTGTCACGAGTAATGGATGTTATTAACTATATAATGCACAATATGTGAACTGCAATGCATACGAATAAGATGTACCATGTTATGATGTTTGACACACGTTTCTTGTTTCCCCTAAGGGTTTAATAAGCTTAGGGGCTAGGGTATAGTACGTAGACATTACTAAATGCACGTATGTAATCTTCAATCCGTTGATTAACCCATATAAACAATACCTCTAATAATGCATAATATACTGAGATAATGACAATTAACAGCTACATAATGCACTACCTAAACCAAATAATGCACATACGTATATTCCAATAACAACAATTTGTTAGTAATGTCTACGTACTATACCCTAGCCCCTAAGCTTATTAAACCCTTAGGGGAAACAAGAAACGTGTGTCAAACATCATAACATGGTACATCTTATTCGTATGCATTGCAGTTCACATATTGTGCATTATATAGTTAATAACATCCATTACTCGTGACAATTTGGTGAATTATTCGTATCGTTTTATAATTTGTTATTAATGCGTACGTACTATACCCTAGCCCCTAAGCTTATTAAACCCTTAGGGGAAACAAGAAACGTGTGTCAAACATCATAACACAGCACATCTTATTCGTATGCATTGCAGTTCACAAATTGTGCATTATATAGTCAATTATATCCATTACTCGTTACCATGTGAAGATTACATACGTGTCTACGTACTATACCCTAGCCCCTAAGCTTATTAAACCCTTAGGGGAAACAAGAAACGTGTGTCCAAACATCATAACATGGTACATCTTATTCGTATGCATTGCAGTTAACATATTGTGCATTATATAGTCAATTATATACATTACTCGTGACCATGTGGTGCATTATTCGTAGATACCAAAATGTGGCAGTTACTTTTCCATCAAATGTCAATAATAACCCTGTAATGCATACAACCACCTTCTATAAGGCAACACGAAACCAGTTTTATAGAATCAATCTGATCCGTTGATGCCTTAGATCTAACGCGTAATATTAAGAAGGAAAAAAGATCTAAGATGTGAAAAGGAGAATAACGCTCCTCTATATATATATATATATATAGCTATATTGATTTCCCAATAAATACCATTTTCTGTAGTATCCATTTAATATATTTATAAATTGAACGACAATAAAATGTGCAATGGATAATAAAATACCCAAATCTGCAAAATGATACTACATGTTTTGGGTCATGGATGTGACATTTTAGATGATTAAAGTGCTTGACATGAAATTGGATGGCAGTTGCAAGTAAGTCTCAGAATGATCACTTTAAGACTGTACAATTTAGATGATTAAAGTGCAAACAAAAAGAGGAGAGCAAAAACAAACTGAGTATGCTATTTCTGGGACAAGACTTAAATGAATACATCTCTCATAGCACGTCTAAGCAAAATCTTCCGCAAGCTTCAAATTTTCCAGATTCTTGAGCAAGTTTACATGAAGGAAACATACCTATTTATGGGGATTTTAAAGTCAATAGTGGCAAGTTAAAAAGAAAGATAGCACAACGATGGCTACCAAAAGAGTTCCTATTTGGACTAAAGCAGATGATCCATTTCGGACCTCTCCTTTGAAAACCAACTCATTGGGCTCTGATTTCTTAACTAGAAGTTCTTAGACACCTTACATTGATTCTTTGTGCAAATATGTCACATTATTTACAGGAAGTCGATATAAATAAAGAAACTCGATGCAACTATCATTAACAAAGCATCCAAACAAACAGGAAGTCAATATAAAGAAACAAATACTTCGCATTAACTGTGCTCAAGTTGAATTTCGGCCCACAAGTAAAAATCACCAAATTTCTCGATTCCCACAAACACTGGTAGAACGACGACATGCAAAATTAAAAAATAAAAATGAAATCTTTAACAAAAGAAACCGCCGGGAGATCTGAAGGAAACAGCACGAACATTGAATATCGATAGCCATTGCCGCCGAAACTTGGTATTGTCGTAATGTATGTACATCTTTCATTAAATGCGGTAGCGATTTTGACATCTTTGATTACAACTTTTATATAGTGACGCTGCGAAGTGGATTTCCGATATTTCGGAGACCGCGCGAAATCTCTATTCAGATTCTTTATAGTATTTAAATATTTAGTTATAATCTCTATTTGGGACGAACGAGAGGTCATCCGCGGTCATGCGCGTACGTCCGTTGGGATGTCCGTCGTCTCGTCCGCTATTGTGGTGACTCGACGGACGTTCCGATGGACTTCCCAATTTTCGAGTTTTTTAATATGGCTTGTTGCACTTCTTTTTATTTGCACCACTTGTATTAATGAGTTTATCTCTCTACTCTCTTTTCTATTGAAGATAAATGGAGCACGGCTGTGATTCTCTCGCAATGAGCGAGTCACAAACGCTGACGTTCCCCGTTGGAAGTGGAAGAAACGCTTGCCTAATCGGAATTTGTTGCAGTGCACCATCGGAATTTGTATGCTTTTGCAATCAGCAAAAGCAGCCTAATCTGCATCATCTTGAACTCTTTGCACATTGGATGGGAATGAAGGACTTGAAGCCATTCTTCGCGGTTATCCACGTCTCGAATCACTTGACATTCGGCGATGTTTTGATCTTGATCTTGAAGGGGATTTGGGGAAAAGATGTCGTCAGAAAGTTAAACATCTTAAACTCCCTAATGACTCTGTTAGTGATGTACCGTGGCCTAATTGCGATGACAGAGATCCATTTAGTTCATCTGCCCCTAGATTTGAATTTTACGAATACAACTATTATAAAGATTATTGTAGACGCTACGGTAAAAATTTCAACTTATTATGATCATGGTACACTGGTATCTTTCTTCTATCAATTTTCTTTTTTTTAATGAATTTATATGGACAAATAATACTCACATTGTTTTCCCTTTTTTCTTGGTTTATTGTGGCGGGATTAGTTGTGATTATTTCCTTTTGACCTTTGTAATCAATAGATCTTTTATGTCTTTATTTACTCGACTTTATCTTTAGGTTATCATGATTTAGTAGTTATTTTTGTCTTAATGCCTAACAAAATGTTTGGTCGTGTTAAAGGTAGAACACCTTTTATATATAGAATGCAAAACCAAGTAAAATACTCCATTCGTCCCAATTTAATTGTCACTCTTTTCCATTTCGGTCCGTCCTAACTTAATTGTCACACTTCATTTTTACCATAAATGGTAAGTAGGTCTCACATTCAATATAAAAAAGTGGATTTCACATTCCAACCTAAGTTGGGACGGGGGAGTACCATTTATATATAGAATGCAAAACCAAATTAAATAGGTCATTATAAGAGAATATATAAGACCAATATAACATGATTTTAGTTCATTATGACAAATTTGGATTAATGAATAAACAACCTAAAACTAAACTAAGTTATTAAAGATTTGAATTTCCTAATGAACTAAAAATGAACTAGGTCATTTAAGATCTAAATTATTTATAATGAACTAAACAATGCAATGAATTCAATGGTGCCATTTGATAAACTTTTTTTTAGATATGTGTTATGTGTTTATAATTGGTTATGTGTTGATCATGTAAATGGAGTTCCTTTAAAAGGAAAACCCCTTAAACTTAATTAGCTAAACCAAATAAAACAAGTCATTATAAAACACAATTAAGGTCATTAGAACATTATTTTAAATTTAGTATATGAAATTTATTTTTTAAGATGAATTAAACAATCTAAAAATGAACTAGGTCATTTTAAGATCTGACTTTTGTATGAACTAACAACAAAGTAATAATGAACTTAATAGTATCTTATAATGAACTATTTCTACTTAGAAATAAAATCAACAACTTTTTTGATTACTAGAGAAATTCGTTCAACAAGATCAAAGCAAAAATTTAAAAAGAAAAAAATCAAAGAAATTGAGAAAAACAGCAAGTCATGATATTTGGAAGGAAACAACACGAATCTAGAATAGCTATTGTCGGCGAAACTTGTGTTCCTCGTAATGTAGGTAAATCTTTCATTGAATGCGGTAGCAATTTCGACATCCTTGATTAGAACTTTTAAATAGTGAAGTCTAGAAAATGAGAACCAATCGTGCACGGAAAATCTTTATTGAGATTATGTATTTTTTTTACAATTATTTTGAAGTTCTTAGTAATTAAATGAGACTATTATAACGACTATTTTCGAAATGAAATAATAAGAATCACAATTCAGAAGCTGGAATGAAATTTAAAAAAATTATTAATAAAAATTCGATTAAGGATTATTAGGCTGTGTTTGGTTTGTGAGTGATGTAATTCCAAGTAAAGTTATTGGCCAGTAAATGATTTTGTTTGGGTCAAGTTTTAATTGCACATACAATTGTTTGATTTTAATGTTAGTTTTGTATTTAACTTACAAATGGACTTTAAAAATAGTATCAATACTGAAAACCATGTAGGGGTTATGGAGATCTTCCGGTGAATTGTCCGGTGAATGTTATGAAGAGACCAACAGGAGACTAAAGTAAATTCACTGGAAGTTTCTCCTGTAGGCCTCTTCATAATATTCACTGGACAATTCACCGGAAGATCTCCGTAACCTCCACATGGTTGTCGGTATTGCTACTATTTTTAAAGTCCATCCGTAAGACTAACATTAAAATCAAAATATATATTATAATTATATATAGATATGTTTATTTACATGCTCAATACAGTTTCTCCAAAATCGAAGTTTATACATCAGATACTTCGTAGCCTTTTCGTGGTAAGCCTTTACGTCATTTTTGTTGTAAGCCTTTTCATCATTGACACTCAAGACATAGTTAAACATTAGAGATCCACATTTCTCAACTTCTCTAGCTAATCATAATCGTGAAAAAGGAGAATAGGAAAATTGTTATAACCATACTTTGACTTTGACAATACATCATATAGTAGATGATACACCTCTTTATGAAAACTATTTGTTCTTCCTCTTTCCAAAAAATTGCCAAGTTTAGACCCCAAGACCCTTTAAATAACCAGCTTCGGTGGTCAGAGTTGATATTATACAAGAAAATATAAAATTTAAAAGTAAGCAAATGGTATAATTCGCAAAATTATAATAAATGGGCCACAAATTTTACCTTTTTCTACCTGCCTTAAGCATAAGTAGTCACACTCTGAAAGAAGGTCGGGGTAGGTAATTCAAATACGGTAAATGGATACATTAAAGCCTTTTCCATTAGGATCTTGAGATTCTCGATGTCTTTTGAACCTCTTGTCTCAGATCTCCGGTCATGTTGAAAAGTATTCCTATCAGAGTACCGTCTCGTGTGCTTTTTATGGCAACACCGTTCAATATATTCTCGTGAAAGGCTTTTGCTTAGTGTATGGCTCCGAGACCATTAGTGATGGGGCCAAAAACGTTCTTATAAAATCTTTCATGATGTTCATCCACCAACGCTTATGATTACCTTCATGACGGTAGTCTTGGATTATTTTACTCCTACTCCCCTTCATTCCTACTGAATTATGCTCCAGCCACTCATCTAGAGTGCAAAGCAAATCATTTGCTAGGAAACACTTATGTTCCCTATTATTGCACAAAATGCGAAGGATATTGGAATTTTCTATAGCATCGAAATGTGATTGAACAATGTAATAATAATACTCATGCTTGAAAACGGTGCACATAAGTGTTAAGTTTGACACATTGTTAGATATGTTGGTTTTCTTTAAAGACGTTGATTTTGATCCTATTTTGTATATTGTGAGACATTGTTATATCTATTTCTCTATCATATTGATATTTTGACTACTTTGTGAATATTGTGTAGAAAATGAGATGAAAACCGATTTAAAAGTCTAAAAGAATGATCCGGAATTGAAAAGGGCACAAAATCGAGCACAACTGACGATCCGCCAGCTTCGCAACATGACGAAGTCGGTGACTCATCGGGTTCCTAGCAAAATACCACCGTAGACTAGAGGTGCCCAAGGTTTACGGTTCTGGTGGCTAACCGCAAAACCTTAACCGGTGGTTACGGTTCCGAACCGAATTTACCCTAACCGAAATTGTTGATTTTAAAACCGTGGTTCGGTTCAGGTCCGAAAATTTCCAAACCAAAACCGTGTCGGAATCCCCGGTTCCGGCATCCTTGAATGCGGTAGCAATTTCGACATCCTTGATTAGAACTTTTAAATAGTGAAGTCTAGAAAACGAGAACCAATCGTGCACGGGAAATCTTTATTGAGATTATGTATTTTTTTTACAATTATTTTGAAGTTCTTAGTAATTAAATGAGACTATTATAACAACTATTTTCGAAATGAAATAATAAGAATCACAATTCAGAAGCTTGAATGAAATTTAAAAAAATTATTAATAAAAATTCAATTAAGGATTATTAGGCTGTGTTTGGTTTGTGAGTGATGTAATTCCAAGTAAAGTTATTGGCCAGTAAATGATTTTGTTTGGGTCAAGTTTTAATTGCACATACAATTGTTTGATTTTAATGTTAGTTTTGTATTTAACTTACAAATGGACTTTAAAAATAGTATCAATACTGAAAACCATGTAGGGGTTATGGAGATCTTCCGGTGAATTGTCCGGTGAATGTTATGAAGAGACCAACAGGAGACTAAAGTAAATTCACTGGAAGTTTCTCCTGTAGGCCTCTTCATAATATTCACTGGACAATTCACCGGAAGATCTCCGTAACCTCTACATGGTTGTCGGTATTGCTACTATTTTTAAAGTCCATCCGTAAGACTAACATTAAAATCAAAATATATATTATAATTATATATATAGATATGTTTATTTACATGCTCAATACAGTTTCTCCAAAATCGAAGTTTATACATCAGATACTTCGTAGCCTTTTCGTGGTAAGCCTTTACGTCATTTTTGTTGTAAGCCTTTTCATCATTGACACTCAAGACATAGTTAAACATTAGAGATCCACATTTCTCAACTTCTCTAGCTAATCATAATCGTGAAAAAGGAGAATAGGAAAATTGTTATAACCATACTTTGACTTTGACAATACATCATATAGTAGATGATACACCTCTTTATGAAAACTATTTGTTCTTCCTCTTTCCGAAAAATTGCCAAGTTTAGACCCCAAGACCCTTTAAATAACCAGCTTCGGTGGTCAGAGTTGATATTATACAAGAAAATATAAAATTTAAAAGTAAGCAAATGGTATAATTCGCAAAATTATAATAAATGGGCCACAAATTTTACCTTTTTCTACCTGCCTTAAGCATAAGTAGTCACACTCTGAAAGAAGGTCGGGGTAGGTAATTCAAATACGGTAAATGGATACATTAAAGCCTTTTCCATTAGGATCTTGAGATTCTCGATGTCATTTGAACCTCTTGTCTCAGATCTCCGGTCATGTTGAAAAGTATTCCTATCAGAGTACCGTCTCGTGTGCTTTTTATGGCAACACCGTTCAATATATTCTCGCGAAAGGCTTTTGCTTAGTGTATGGCTCCGAGACCATTAGTGATGGGGCCAAAAACATTCTTATAAAATCTTTCATGATGTTCATCCACCAACGCTTATGATTACCTTCATGACGGTAGTCTTGGATTATTTTACTCCTACTCCCCTTCATTCCTACTGAATTATGCTCCAGCCACTCATCTAGAGTGCAAAGCAAATCATTTGCTAGGAAACACTTATGTTCCCTATTATTGCACAAAATGCGAAGGATATTGGAATTTTCTATAGCATCGAAATGTGATTGAACAATGTAATAATAATACTCATGCTTGAAAACGGTGCACATAAGTGTTAAGTTTGACACATTGTTAGATATGTTGGTTTTCTTTAAAGACGTTGATTTTGATCCTATTTTGTATATTGTGAGACATTGTTATATCTATTTCTCTATCATATTGATATTTTGACTACTTTGTGAATATTGTGTAGAAAATGAGATGAAAACCGATTTAAAAGTCTAAAAGAATGATCCGGAATTGAAAAGGGCACAAAATCGAGCACAACTGACGATCCGCCAGCTTCGCAACATGACGAAGTCGGTGACTCATCGGGTTCCTAGCAAAATACCACCGTAGACTAGAGGTGCCCAAGGTTTACGGTTCTGGTGGCTAACCGCAAAACCTTAACCGGTGGTTACGGTTCCGAACCGAATTTACCCTAACCGAAATTGTTGATTTTAAAACCGTGGTTCGGTTCAGGTCCGAAAATTTCCAAACCAAAACCGTGTCGGAATCCCCGGTTCCGGCATCCTTGAATGCGGTAGCAATTTCGACATCCTTGATTAGAACTTTTAAATAGTGAAGTCTAGAAAACGAGAACCAATCGTGCACGGGAAATCTTTATTGAGATTATGTATTTTTTTTACAATTATTTTGAAGTTCTTAGTAATTAAATGAGACTATTATAACAACTATTTTCGAAATGAAATAATAAGAATCACAATTCAGAAGCTTGAATGAAATTTAAAAAAATTATTAATAAAAATTCAATTAAGGATTATTAGGCTGTGTTTGGTTTGTGAGTGATGTAATTCCAAGTAAAGTTATTGGCCAGTAAATGATTTTGTTTGGGTCAAGTTTTAATTGCACATACAATTGTTTGATTTTAATGTTAGTTTTGTATTTAACTTACAAATGGACTTTAAAAATAGTATCAATACTGAAAACCATGTAGGGGTTATGGAGATCTTCCGGTGAATTGTCCGGTGAATGTTATGAAGAGACCAACAGGAGACTAAAGTAAATTCACTGGAAGTTTCTCCTGTAGGCCTCTTCATAATATTCACTGGACAATTCACCGGAAGATCTCCGTAACCTCTACATGGTTGTCGGTATTGCTACTATTTTTAAAGTCCATCCGTAAGACTAACATTAAAATCAAAATATATATTATAATTATATATATAGATATGTTTATTTACATGCTCAATACAGTTTCTCCAAAATCGAAGTTTATACATCAGATACTTCGTAGCCTTTTCGTGGTAAGCCTTTACGTCATTTTTGTTGTAAGCCTTTTCATCATTGACACTCAAGACATAGTTAAACATTAGAGATCCACATTTCTCAACTTCTCTAGCTAATCATAATCGTGAAAAAGGAGAATAGGAAAATTGTTATAACCATACTTTGACTTTGACAATACATCATATAGTAGATGATACACCTCTTTATGAAAACTATTTGTTCTTCCTCTTTCCGAAAAATTGCCAAGTTTAGACCCCAAGACCCTTTAAATAACCAGCTTCGGTGGTCAGAGTTGATATTATACAAGAAAATATAAAATTTAAAAGTAAGCAAATGGTATAATTCGCAAAATTATAATAAATGGGCCACAAATTTTACCTTTTTCTACCTGCCTTAAGCATAAGTAGTCACACTCTGAAAGAAGGTCGGGGTAGGTAATTCAAATACGGTAAATGGATACATTAAAGCCTTTTCCATTAGGATCTTGAGATTCTCGATGTCTTTTGAACCTCTTGTCTCAGATCTCCGGTCATGTTGAAAAGTATTCCTATCAGAGTACCGTCTCGTGTGCTTTTTATGGCAACACCGTTCAATATATTCTCGTGAAAGGCTTTTGCTTAGTGTATGGCTCCGAGACCATTAGTGATGGGGCCAAAAACATTCTTATAAAATCTTTCATGATGTTCATCCACCAACGCTTATGATTACCTTCATGACGGTAGTCTTGGATTATTTTACTCCTACTCCCCTTCATTCCTACTGAATTATGCTCCAGCCACTCATCTAGAGTGCAAAGCAAATCATTTGCTAGGAAACACTTATGTTCCCTATTATTGCACAAAATGCGAAGGATATTGGAATTTTCTATAGCATCGAAATGTGATTGAACAATGTAATAATAATACTCATGCTTGAAAACGGTGCACATAAGTGTTAAGTTTGACACATTGTTAGATATGTTGGTTTTCTTTAAAGACGTTGATTTTGATCCTATTTTGTATATTGTGAGACATTGTTATATCTATTTCTCTATCATATTGATATTTTGACTACTTTGTGAATATTGTGTAGAAAATGAGATGAAAACCGATTTAAAAGTCTAAAAGAATGATCCGGAATTGAAAAGGGCACAAAATCGAGCACAACTGACGATCCGCCAGCTTCGCAACATGACGAAGTCGGTGACTCATCGGGTTCCTAGCA
Source organism: Salvia splendens (assembly GCF_004379255.2). Lineage (NCBI taxonomy): Eukaryota > Viridiplantae > Streptophyta > Magnoliopsida > Lamiales > Lamiaceae > Salvia > Salvia splendens. Next base: position 34,113,288 of record NC_056038.1, read on the forward strand.
AAATACCACCGTAGACTAGAGGTGCCCAAGGTTTACGGTTCTGGTGGCTAACCGCAAAACCTTAACCGGTGGTTACGGTTCCGAACCGAATTTACCCTAACCGAAATTGTTGATTTTAAAACCGTGGTTCGGTTCAGGTCCGAAAATTTCCAAACCAAAACCGTGTCGGAATCCCCGGTTCCGGCATCCTTGAATGCGGTAGCAATTTCGACATCCTTGATTAGAACTTTTAAATAGTGAAGTCTAGAAAACGAGAACCAATCGTGCACGGGAAATCTTTATTGAGATTATGTATTTTTTTTACAATTATTTTGAAGTTCTTAGTAATTAAATGAGACTATTATAACAACTATTTTCGAAATGAAATAATAAGAATCACAATTCAGAAGCTTGAATGAAATTTAAAAAAATTATTAATAAAAATTCAATTAAGGATTATTAGGCTGTGTTTGGTTTGTGAGTGATGTAATTCCAAGTAAAGTTATTGGCCAGTAAATGATTTTGTTTGGGTCAAGTTTTAATTGCACATACAATTGTTTGATTTTAATGTTAGTTTTGTATTTAACTTACAAATGGACTTTAAAAATAGTATCAATACTGAAAACCATGTAGGGGTTATGGAGATCTTCCGGTGAATTGTCCGGTGAATGTTATGAAGAGACCAACAGGAGACTAAAGTAAATTCACTGGAAGTTTCTCCTGTAGGCCTCTTCATAATATTCACTGGACAATTCACCGGAAGATCTCCGTAACCTCTACATGGTTGTCGGTATTGCTACTATTTTTAAAGTCCATCCGTAAGACTAACATTAAAATCAAAATATATATTATAATTATATATATAGATATGTTTATTTACATGCTCAAAACAGTTTCTCCAAAATCGAAGTTTATACATCAGATACTTCGTAGCCTTTTCGTGGTAAGCCTTTACGTCATTTTTGTTGTAAGCCTTTTCATCATTGACACTCAAGACATAGTTAAACATTAGAGATCCACACTTCTCAACTTCTCTAGCTAATCATAATCGTGAAAAAGGAGAATAGGAAAATTGTTATAACCATACTTTGACTTTGACAATACATCATATAGTAGATGATACACCTCTTTATGAAAACTATTTGTTCTTCCTCTTTCCGAAAAATTGCCAAGTTTAGACCCCAAGACCCTTTAAATAACCAGCTTCGGTGGTCAGAGTTGATATTATACAAGAAAATATAAAATTTAAAAGTAAGCAAATGGTATAATTCGCAAAATTATAATAAATGGGCCACAAATTTTACCTTTTTCTACCTGCCTTAAGCATAAGTAGTCACACTCTGAAAGAAGGTCGGGGTAGGTAATTCAAATACGGTAAATGGATACATTAAAGCCTTTTCCATTAGGATCTTGAGATTCTCGATGTCTTTTGAACCTCTTGTCTCAGATCTCCGGTCATGTTGAAAAGTATTCCTATCAGAGTACCGTCTCGTGTGCTTTTTATGGCAACACCGTTCAATATATTCTCGTGAAAGGCTTTTGCTTAGTGTATGGCTCCGAGACCATTAGTGATGGGGCCAAAAACATTCTTATAAAATCTTTCATGATGTTCATCCACCAACGCTTATGATTACCTTCATGACGGTAGTCTTGGATTATTTTACTCCTACTCCCCTTCATTCCTACTGAATTATGCTCCAGCCACTCATCTAGAGTGCAAAGCAAATCATTTGCTAGGAAACACTTATGTTCCCTATTATTGCACAAAATGCGAAGGATATTGGAATTTTCTATAGCATCGAAATGTGATTGAACAATGTAATAATAATACTCATGCTTGAAAACGGTGCACATAAGTGTTAAGTTTGACACATTGTTAGATATGTTGGTTTTCTTTAAAGACGTTGATTTTGATCCTATTTTGTATATTGTGAGACATTGTTATATCTATTTCTCTATCATATTGATATTTTGACTACTTTGTGAATATTGTGTAGAAAATGAGATGAAAACCGATTTAAAAGTCTAAAAGAATGATCCGGAATTGAAAAGGGCACAAAATCGAGCACAACTGACGATCCGCCAGCTTCGCAACATGACGAAGTCGGTGACTCATCGGGTTCCTAGCAAAATACCACCGTAGACTAGAGGTGCCCAAGGTTTACGGTTCTGGTGGCTAACCGCAAAACCTTAACCGGTGGTTACGGTTCCGAACCGAATTTACCCTAACCGAAATTGTTGATTTTAAAACCGTGGTTCGGTTCAGGTCCGAAAATTTCCAAACCAAAACCGTGTCGGAATCCCCGGTTCCGGCATCCTTGAATGCGGTAGCAATTTCGACATCCTTGATTAGAACTTTTAAATAGTGAAGTCTAGAAAACGAGAACCAATCGTGCACGGGAAATCTTTATTGAGATTATGTATTTTTTTTACAATTATTTTGAAGTTCTTAGTAATTAAATGAGACTATTATAACAACTATTTTCGAAATGAAATAATAAGAATCACAATTCAGAAGCTTGAATGAAATTTAAAAAAATTATTAATAAAAATTCAATTAAGGATTATTAGGCTGTGTTTGGTTTGTGAGTGATGTAATTCCAAGTAAAGTTATTGGCCAGTAAATGATTTTGTTTGGGTCAAGTTTTAATTGCACATACAATTGTTTGATTTTAATGTTAGTTTTGTATTTAACTTACAAATGGACTTTAAAAATAGTATCAATACTGAAAACCATGTAGGGGTTATGGAGATCTTCCGGTGAATTGTCCGGTGAATGTTATGAAGAGACCAACAGGAGACTAAAGTAAATTCACTGGAAGTTTCTCCTGTAGGCCTCTTCATAATATTCACTGGACAATTCACCGGAAGATCTCCGTAACCTCTACATGGTTGTCGGTATTGCTACTATTTTTAAAGTCCATCCGTAAGACTAACATTAAAATCAAAATATATATTATAATTATATATATAGATATGTTTATTTACATGCTCAATACAGTTTCTCCAAAATCGAAGTTTATACATCAGATACTTCGTAGCCTTTTCGTGGTAAGCCTTTACGTCATTTTTGTTGTAAGCCTTTTCATCATTGACACTCAAGACATAGTTAAACATTAGAGATCCACATTTCTCAACTTCTCTAGCTAATCATAATCGTGAAAAAGGAGAATAGGAAAATTGTTATAACCATACTTTGACTTTGACAATACATCATATAGTAGATGATACACCTCTTTATGAAAACTATTTGTTCTTCCTCTTTCCAAAAAATTGCCAAGTTTAGACCCCAAGACCCTTTAAATAACCAGCTTCGGTGGTCAGAGTTGATATTATACAAGAAAATATAAAATTTAAAAGTAAGCAAATGGTATAATTCGCAAAATTATAATAAATGGGCCACAAATTTTACCTTTTTCTACCTGCCTTAAGCATAAGTAGTCACACTCTGAAAGAAGGTCGGGGTAGGTAATTCAAATACGGTAAATGGATACATTAAAGCCTTTTCCATTAGGATCTTGAGATTCTCGATGTCTTTTGAACCTCTTGTCTCAGATCTCCGGTCATGTTGAAAAGTATTCCTATCAGAGTACCGTCTCGTGTGATTTTTATGGCAACACCGTTCAATATATTCTCGTGAAAGGCTTTTGCTTAGTGTATGGCTCCGAGACCATTAGTGATGGGGCCAAAAACATTCTTATAAAATCTTTCATGATGTTCATCCACCAACGCTTATGATTACCTTCATGACGGTAGTCTTGGATTATTTTACTCCTACTCCCCTTCATTCCTACTGAATTATGCTCCAGCCACTCATCTAGAGTGCAAAGCAAATCATTTGCTAGGAAACACTTATGTTCCCTATTATTGCACAAAATGCGAAGGATATTGGAATTTTCTATAGCATCGAAATGTGATTGAACAATGTAATAATAATACTCATGCTTGAAAACGGTGCACATAAGTGTTAAGTTTGACACATTGTTAGATATGTTGGTTTTCTTTAAAGACGTTGATTTTGATCCTATTTTGTATATTGTGAGACATTGTTATATCTATTTCTCTATCATATTGATATTTTGACTACTTTGTGAATATTGTGTAGAAAATGAGATGAAAACCGATTTAAAAGTCTAAAAGAATGATCCAGAATTGAAAAGGGCACAAAATCGAGCACAACTGACGATCCGCCAGCTTCGCAACATGACGAAGTCGGTGACTCATCGGGTTCCTAGCAAAATACCACCGTAGACTAGAGGTGCCCAAGGTTTACGGTTCTGGTGGCTAACCGCAAAACCTTAACCGGTGGTTACGGTTCCGAACCGAATTTACCCTAACCGAAATTGTTGATTTTAAAACCGTGGTTCGGTTCAGGTCCGAAAATTTCCAAACCAAAACCGTGTCGGAATCCCCGGTTCCGGCATCCTTGAATGCGGTAGCAATTTCGACATCCTTGATTAGAACTTTTAAATAGTGAAGTCTAGAAAACGAGAACCAATCGTGCACGGGAAATCTTTATTGAGATTATGTATTTTTTTTACAATTATTTTGAAGTTCTTAGTAATTAAATGAGACTATTATAACAACTATTTTCGAAATGAAATAATAAGAATCACAATTCAGAAGCTTGAATGAAATTTAAAAAAATTATTAATAAAAATTTGATTAAGGATTATTAGGCTGTGTTTGGTTTGTGAGTGATGTAATTCCAAGTAAAGTTATTGGCCAGTAAATGATTTTGTTTGGGTCAAGTTTTAATTGCACATACAATTGTTTGATTTTAATGTTAGTTTTGTATTTAACTTACAAATGGACTTTAAAAATAGTATCAATACTGAAAACCATGTAGGGGTTATGGAGATCTTCCGGTGAATTGTCCGGTGAATGTTATGAAGAGACCAACAGGAGACTAAAGTAAATTCACTGGAAGTTTCTCCTGTAGGCCTCTTCATAATATTCACTGGACAATTCACCGGAAGATCTCCGTAACCTCTACATGGTTGTCGGTATTGCTACTATTTTTAAAGTCCATCCGTAAGACTAACATTAAAATCAAAATATATATTATAATTATATATATAGATATGTTTATTTACATGCTCAATACAGTTTCTCCAAAATCGAAGTTTATACATCAGATACTTCGTAGCCTTTTCGTGGTAAGCCTTTACGTCATTTTTGTTGTAAGCCTTTTCATCATTGACACTCAAGACATAGTTAAACATTAGAGATCCACATTTCTCAACTTCTCTAGCTAATCATAATCGTGAAAAAGGAGAATAGGAAAATTGTTATAACCATACTTTGACTTTGACAATACATCATATAGTAGATGATACACCTCTTTATGAAAACTATTTGTTCTTCCTCTTTCCAAAAAATTGTCAAGTTTAGACCCCAAGACCCTTTAAATAACCAGCTTCGGTGGTCAGAGTTGATATTATACAAGAAAATATAAAATTTAAAAGTAAGCAAATGGTATAATTCGCAAAATTATAATAAATGGGCCACAAATTTTACCTTTTTCTACCTGCCTTAAGCATAAGTAGTCACACTCTGAAAGAAGGTCGGGGTAGGTAATTCAAATACGGTAAATGGATACATTAAAGCCTTTTCCATTAGGATCTTGAGATTCTCGATGTCTTTTGAACCTCTTGTCTCAGATCTCCGGTCATGTTGAAAAGTATTCCTATCAGAGTACCGTCACGTGTGCTTTTTATGGCAACACCGTTCAATATATTCTCGTGAAAGGCTTTTGCTTAGTGTATGGCTCCGAGACCATTAGTGATGGGGCCAAAAACATTCTTATAAAATCTTTCATGATGTTCATCCACCAACGCTTATGATTACCTTCATGACGGTAGTCTTGGATTATTTTACTCCTACTCCCCTTCATTCCTACTGAATTATGCTCCAGCCACTCATCTAGAGTGCAAAGCAAATCATTTGCTAGGAAACACTTATGTTCCCTATTATTGCACAAAATGCGAAGGATATTGGAATTTTCTATAGCATCGAAATGTGATTGAACAATGTAATAATAATACTCATGCTTGAAAACGGTGCACATAAGTGTTAAGTTTGACACATTGTTAGATATGTTGGTTTTCTTTAAAGACGTTGATTTTGATCCTATTTTGTATATTGTGAGACATTGTAATATATATTTCTCTATCATATTGATATTTTGACTACTTTGTGAATATTGTGTAGAAAATGAGATGAAAACCGATTTAAAAGTCTAAAAGAATGATCCGGAATTGAAAAGGGCACAAAATCGAGCACAACTGACGATCCGCCAGCTTCGCAACATGACGAAGTTGGTGACTCATCGGGTTCCTAGCAAAATACCACCGTAGACTAGAGGTGCCCAAGGTTTACGGTTCTGGTGGCTAACCGCAAAACCTTAACCGGTGGTTACGGTTCCGAACCGAATTTACCCTAACCGAAATTGTTGATTTTAAAACCGTGGTTCGGTTCAGGTCCGAAAATTTCCAAACCAAAACCGTGTCGGAATCCCCGGTTCCGGCATCCTTGAATGCGGTAGCAATTTCGACATCCTTGATTAGAACTTTTAAATAGTGAAGTCTAGAAAACGAGAACCAATCGTGCACGGGAAATCTTTATTGAGATTATGTATTTTTTTTACAATTATTTTGAAGTTCTTAGTAATTAAATGAGACTATTATAACAACTATTTTCGAAATGAAATAATAAGAATCACAATTCAGAAGCTTGAATGAAATTTAAAAAAATTATTAATAAAAATTCAATTAAGGATTATTAGGCTGTGTTTGGTTTGTGAGTGATGTAATTCCAAGTAAAGTTATTGGCCAGTAAATGATTTTGTTTGGGTCAAGTTTTAATTGCACATACAATTGTTTGATTTTAATGTTAGTTTTGTATTTAACTTACAAATGGACTTTAAAAATAGTATCAATACTGAAAACCATGTAGGGGTTATGGAGATCTTCCGGTGAATTGTCCGGTGAATGTTATGAAGAGACCAACAGGAGACTAAAGTAAATTCACTGGAAGTTTCTCCTGTAGGCCTCTTCATAATATTCACTGGACAATTCACCGGAAGATCTCCGTAACCTCTACATGGTTGTCGGTATTGCTACTATTTTTAAAGTCCATCCGTAAGACTAACATTAAAATCAAAATATATATTATAATTATATATACAGATATGTTTATTTACATGCTCAATACAGTTTCTCCAAAATCGAAGTTTATACATCAGATACTTCGTAGCCTTTTCGTGGTAAGCTTTACGTCATTTTTGTTGTAAGCCTTTTCATCATTGACACTCAAGACATAGTTAAACATTAGAGATCCACATTTCTCAACTTCTCTAGCTAATCATAATCGTGAAAAAGGAGAATAGGAAAATTGTTATAACCATACTTTGACTTTGACAATACATCATATAGTAGATGATACACCTCTTTATGAAAACTATTTGTTCTTCCTCTTTCCAAAAAATTGCCAAGTTTAGACCCCAAGACCCTTTAAATAACCAGCTTCGGTGGTCAGAGTTGATATTATACAAGAAAATATAAAATTTAAAAGTAAGCAAATGGTATAATTCGCAAAATTATAATAAATGGGCCACAAATTTTACCTTTTTCTACCTGCCTTAAGCATAAGTAGTCACACTCTGAAAGAAGGTCGGGGTAGGTAATTCAAATACGGTAAATGGATACATTAAAGCCTTTTCCATTAGGATCTTGAGATTCTCGATGTCTTTTGAACCTCTTGTCTCAGATCTCCGGTCATGTTGAAAAGTATTCCTATCAGAGTACCGTCTCGTGTGCTTTTTATGGCAACACCGTTCAATATATTCTCGTGAAAGGCTTTTGCTTAGTGTATGGCTCCGAGACCATTAGTGATGGGGCCAAAAACATTCTTATAAAATCTTTCATGATGTTCATCCACCAACGCTTATGATTACCTTCATGACGGTAGTCTTGGATTATTTTACTCCTACTCCCCTTCATTCCTACTGAATTATGCTCCAGCCACTCATCTAGAGTGCAAAGCAAATCATTTGCTAGGAAACACTTATGTTCCCTATTATTGCACAAAATGCGAAGGATATTGGAATTTTCTATAGCATCGAAATGTGATTGAACAATGTAATAATAATACTCATGCTTGAAAACGGTGCACATAAGTGTTAAGTTTGACACATTGTTAGATATGTTGGTTTTCTTTAAAGACGTTGATTTTGATCCTATTTTGTATATTGTGAGACATTGTTATATCTATTTCTCTATCATATTGATATTTTGACTACTTTGTGAATATTGTGTAGAAAATGAGATGAAAACCGATTTAAAAGTCTAAAAGAATGATCCGGAATTGAAAAGGGCACAAAATCGAGCACAACTGACGATCCGCCAGCTTCGCAACATGACGAAGTCGGTGACTCATCGGGTTCCTAGCAAAATACCACCGTAGACTAGAGGTGCCCAAGGTTTACGGTTCTGGTGGCTAACCGCAAAACCTTAACCGGTGGTTACGGTTCCGAACCGAATTTACCCTAACCGAAATTGTTGATTTTAAAACCGTGGTTCGGTTCAGGTCCGAAAATTTCCAAACCAAAACCGTGTCGGAATCCCCGGTTCTGGCATCCTTGAATGCGGTAGCAATTTCGACATCCTTGATTAGAACTTTTAAATAGTGAAGTCTAGAAAACGAGAACCAATCGTGCACGGGAAATCTTTATTGAGATTATGTATTTTTTTTACAATTATTTTGAAGTTCTTAGTAATTAAATGAGACTATTATAACAACTATTTTCGAAATGAAATAATAAGAATCACAATTCAGAAGCTTGAATGAAATTTAAAAAAATTATTAATAAAAATTCAATTAAGGATTATTAGGCCGTGTTTGGTTTGTGAGTGATGTAATTCCAAGTAAAGTTATTGGCCAGTAAATGATTTTGTTTGGGTCAAGTTTTAATTGCACATACAATTGTTTGATTTTAATGTTAGTTTTGTATTTAACTTACAAATGGACTTTAAAAATAGTATCAATACTGAAAACCATGTAGGGGTTATGGAGATCTTCCGGTGAATTGTCCGGTGAATGTTATGAAGAGACCAACAGGAGACTAAAGTAAATTCACTGGAAGTTTCTCCTGTAGGCCTCTTCATAATATTCACTGGACAATTCACCGGAAGATCTCCGTAACCTCTACATGGTTGTCGGTATTGCTACTATTTTTAAAGTCCATCCGTAAGACTAACATTAAAATCAAAATATATATTATAATTATATATATAGATATGTTTATTTACATGCTCAATACAGTTTCTCCAAAATCGAAGTTTATACATCAGATACTTCGTAGCCTTTTCGTGGTAAGCTTTACGTCATTTTTGTTGTAAGCCTTTTCATCATTGACACTCAAGACATAGTTAAACATTAGAGATCCACATTTCTCAACTTCTCTAGCTAATCATAATCGTGAAAAAGGAGAATAGGAAAATTGTTATAACCATACTTTGACTTTGACAATATATCATATAGTAGATGATACACCTCTTTATGAAAACTATTTGTTCTTCCTCTTTCCAAAAAATTGCCAAGTTTAGACCCCAAGACCCTTTAAATAACCAGCTTCGGTGGTCAGAGTTGATATTATACAAGAAAATATAAAATTTAAAAGTAAGCAAATGGTATAATTCGCAAAATTATAATAAATGGGCCACAAATTTTACCTTTTTCTACCTGCCTTAAGCATAAGTAGTCACACTCTGAAAGAAGGTCGGGGTAGGTAATTCAAATACGGTAAATGGATACATTAAAGCCTTTTCCATTAGGATCTTGAGATTCTCGATGTCTTTTGAACCTCTTGTCTCAGATCTCCGGTCATGTTGAAAAGTATTCCTATCAGAGTACCGTCTCGTGTGCTTTTTATGGCAACACCGTTCAATATATTCTCGTGAAAGGCTTTTGCTTAGTGTATGGCTCCGAGACCATTAGTGATGGGGCCAAAAACATTCTTATAAAATCTTTCATGATGTTCATCCACCAACGCTTATGATTACCTTCATGACGGTAGTCTTGGATTATTTTACTCCTACTCCCCTTCATTCCTACTGAATTATGCTCCAGCCACTCATCTAGAGTGCAAAGCAAATCATTTGCTAGGAAACACTTATGTTCCCTATTATTGCACAAAATGCGAAGGATATTGGAATTTTCTATAGCATCGAAATGTGATTGAACAATGTAATAATAATACTCATGCTTGAAAACGGTGCACATAAGTGTTAAGTTTGACACATTGTTAGATATGTTGGTTTTCTTTAAAGACGTTGATTTTGATCCTATTTTGTATATTGTGAGACATTGTTATATCTATTTCTCTATCATATTGATATTTTGACTACTTTGTGAATATTGTGTAGAAAATGAGATGAAAACCGATTTAAAAGTCTAAAAGAATGATCCGGAATTGAAAAGGGCACAAAATCGAGCACAACTGACGATCCGCCAGCTTCGCAACATGACGAAGTCGGTGACTCATCGGGTTCCTAGCAAAATACCACCGTAGACTAGAGGTGCCCAAGGTTTACGGTTCTGGTGGCTAACCGCAAAACCTTAACCGGTGGTTACGGTTCCGAACCGAATTTACCCTAACCGAAATTGTTGATTTTAAAACCGTGGTTCGGTTCAGGTCCGAAAATTTCCAAACCAAAACCGTGTCGGAATCCCCGGTTCCGGCATCCTTGAATGCGGTAGCAATTTCGACATCCTTGATTAGAACTTTTAAATAGTGAAGTCTAGAAAACGAGAACCAATCGTGCACGGGGAAATCTTTATTGAGATTATGTATTTTTTTTACAATTATGTTGAAGTTCTTAGTAATTAAATGAGACTATTATAACAACTATTTTCGAAATGAAATAATAAGAATCACAATTCAGAAGCTTGAATGAAATTTAAAAAAATTATTAATAAAAATTCAATTAAGGATTATTAGGCTGTGTTTGGTTTGTGAGTGATGTAATTCCAAGTAAAGTTATTGGCCAGTAAATGATTTTGTTTGGGTCAAGTTTTAATTGCACATACAATTGTTTGATTTTAATGTTAGTTTTGTATTTAACTTACAAATGGACTTTAAAAATAGTATCAATACTGAAAACCATGTAGGGGTTATGGAGATCTTCCGGTGAATTGTCCGGTGAATGTTATGAAGAGACCAACAGGAGACTAAAGTAAATTCACTGGAAGTTTCTCCTGTAGGCCTCTTCATAATATTCACTGGACAATTCACCGGAAGATCTCCGTAACCTCTACATGGTTGTCGGTATTGCTACTATTTTTAAAGTCCATCCGTAAGACTAACATTAAAATCAAAATATATATTATAATTATATATATAGATATGTTTATTTACATGCTCAATACAGTTTCTCCAAAATCGAAGTTTATACATCAGATACTTCGTAGCCTTTTCGTGGTAAGCTTTACGTCATTTTTGTTGTAAGCCTTTTCATCATTGACACTCAAGACATAGTTAAACATTAGAGATCCACATTTCTCAACTTCTCTAGCTAATCATAATCGTGAAAAAGGAGAATAGGAAAATTGTTATAACCATACTTTGACTTTGACAATACATCATATAGTAGATGATACACCTCTTTATGAAAACTATTTGTTCTTCATCTTTCCAAAAAATTGCCAAGTTTAGACCCCAAGACCCTTTAAATAACCAGCTTCGGTGGTCAGAGTTGATATTATACAAGAAAATATAAAATTTAAAAGTAAGCAAATGGTATAATTCGCAAAATTATAATAAATGGGCCACAAATTTTACCTTTTTCTACCTGCCTTAAGCATAAGTAGTCACACTCTGAAAGAAGGTCGGGGTAGGTAATTCAAATACGGTAAATGGATACATTAAAGCCTTTTCCATTAGGATCTTGAGATTCTCGATGTCTTTTGAACCTCTTGTCTCAGATCTCCGGTCATGTTGAAAAGTATTCCTATCAGAGTACCGTCTCGTGTGCTTTTTATGGCAACACCGTTCAATATATTCTCGTGAAAGGCTTTTGCTTAGTGTATGGCTCCGAGACCATTAGTGATGGGGCCAAAAACATTCTTATAAAATCTTTCATGATGTTCATCCACCAACGCTTATGATTACCTTCATGACAGTAGTCTTGGATTATTTTACTCCTACTCCCCTTCATTCCTACTGAATTATGCTCCAGCCACTCATCTAGAGTGCAAAGCAAATCATTTGCTAGGAAAGACTTATGTTCCCTATTATTGCACAAAATGCGAAGGGTATTGGAATTTTCTATAGCATCGAAATGTGATTGAACAATGTAATAATAATACTCATGCTTGAAAACGGTGCACATAAGTGTTAAGTTTGACACATTGTTAGATATGTTGGTTTTCTTTAAAGACGTTGATTTTGATCCTATTTTGTATATTGTGAGACATTGTTATATCTATTTCTCTCTCATATTGATATTTTGACTACTTTGTGAATATTGTGTAGAAAATGAGATGAAAACCGATTTAAAAGTCTAAAAGAATGATCCGGAATTGAAAAGGGCATAAAATCGAGCACAACTGACGATCCGCCAGCTTCGCAACATGACGAAGTCGGTGACTCATCGGGTTCCTAGCAAAATACCACCGTAGACTAGAGGTGCCCAAGGTTTACGGTTCTGGTGGCTAACTGCAAAACCTTAACCGGTGGTTACGGTTCCGAACCGAATTTACCCTAACCGAAATTGTTGATTTTAAAACCGTGGTTCGGTTCAGGTCTGAAAATTTCCAAACCAAAACCGTGTCGGAACCCCCGGTTCCTGACGGTTCCAAACCGAAATCGTGAAAAACTGCCGAAAAAGTGTGAAACCAAGCCGGAATCTCAAAAACCGCCGAAAACTGGCGGAGCGGAACCGTGAATAATATAGAAAACTACCGGTTCGTAACCAAAACCTTAACCGCGAAACACCCTCGCGGTTCGGCAATTTCCAAAGCCGGAATCGGTGGCCCCGAACCGTAACCGCCGGTTCCAGAACCATGGGCACCTCTGCCATAGACGACTGGCGAATCGCCAGCTTTGCCTCATCACGAACCCGAGGACTCGCCATGTTCGACTCACACTGTTCCGCGCTGAAAAAGTAATCCCTAGGTATAAAAGGATGTTACACGCCTCCCAAAGCACCTTTTTACGCCCTCACGTTCCAAAACTCAGTTTTTCACCTTAGAAGAAGAGAAAAACGAGCAGAGGACGAGTATTTATCACAAGATTGAAGATGAGGCCTCCAATCGGCCCAATCCAATTCTAGGAGTTCATATTTTTAGTTTGCTCTTGTATAAACAATATTGTTGAATATTTTCTTGAATATTTATTTGTCTTTTGCTATGAATACGTGTAGCTAATTCCTCCATAGAATTCTACGATGGAGATATAATGATTTTTATAATTAATTGATTTCCTTTTTATATGCCTTGGCTCATGTAGTTATTTCAATTTCTCTTGTTTTTGTACGTTTGTTTGATTGGTCATCTTATGAATGCATGTGGATTTTACTATAATAATCTAGAGATGAGTAGTTTAATTTGAAAGAGGTGAAATTGACATCTTAACCAATATTAGTCAAGAGACTTGAGCTTTTGAATGAAGTAATTTATCTTATGAACTTTTTGGAGTTGTTATCTTAGTCCTAGTAGTAGACTTTGGGTTCTAGGTAGCAATCTACGAATTGAATGCTTCGAGGGAAGATATGATTTTACATGATAGCTTAATAACTATTATTGAGATCCTTTGTTGGCATAATTTGAAACTTGATTGATTATAGGATAGTTGTTATCGATCCTGTAGGATTTTAATTCCCCAATTCTTGGTTTCCATCTTTTATTCGCTTTTATTTGTTTCAAGTTGCTCTTGATTGTTTTAATTATTGTTTATGCTTTTATTTTTAGTAGAATTAGAAACACAAAACCCCTTTTTGATGTGTCTAGATAGTAGTTGATATTGGTTTGTGGTACTCTAGTACGATACATGTTTTAAAATAAGTTGATACATGTTTTAAAATAAGTTGAGTCCGACAAAAAGACAGATTAAGGTGAGAATAGTATTCTGTTTTCCCATGTCATTAACTCACTTTGCATCAAATTAAGAAGAAAAAAAGGTGCAACAAGGACAAAAGGCATGAGAACGGTATTCTGTTTTTCCTTGCCATTAACTCACCGTGCATTATTTTTTTTAAAAGCACAAAAAGGAAAAAAGACAGATTAAAGTGAGAACGGTATTCTATTTTCACTTGTCACGAACTCACTAGCAACGGTTTAAATAAAAAACCCAAGAAGGAAAAAATATGAAAACATAGACGATGCAATAAACTAAATCAAAATAGAAAGAAATTTAAGAACAAACATACAAAAGATTTAAAAAAACCACTGGGGAGAAATCACACCCAGCTTCCGAGAACTATAGTGGATTTTAGTAAATTCTGTATTTAAAAAGTAGTAGTAATAGAAATGTTGAAAATAAGGAAAATGTGTGGACTTCTACTAAGCAGACAAACCAAACAATTGTATGTGCAATTAAAACTTTGACCCAAACAAAGTCATTTACTAGCCTATAACTTTACTTGGAATTACATCACTCACAAACCAACACCTTAGTAGAATAGTAGTACTAGTATTATTCAAATACTTGAACAATTTTCACATATAAATTGGAATAAATTGAAAACGTGAAATTCAGTCAGCTGACCTCAGAAATAAAAAATGTCAGTGAGACCAAACATCAAACACCTCATAAACGCTTTCCCCTCCGCCGGCCGCAATTTCTCCCACCACCTAAACCGCCGCCCACAGCCACCAACGCCGAAGCAGGACCCATACGCCCTACTCAAAGAGGATCCAGTCCAAGTTCTGTCAGATCTCTGGGTCAAATCATTCTCTCAAACGCGAAAGCCCTTTCAAAACCTCACCGGCTTCCTCACCAAACTCGACCTCTGGGTCCTCGCCTATCAGCGCGCCTGCGCTCACGCAACCGGTTCCTACCCTCCCAAAAACGCAATTCCCTCCCACACGCTCTCCAGCCTTGTCTCCCTCCGGGATGCCGTCGTTCACAGCCAGTTCCGATGGAATTCGAAGCTCGAGCAGCTCATTCGCAGCCCCAAGGAAAATCCCGCTGCATTACTCTCTAGACGGAGAATTGAATCCATATTGAGCTCCGGCGATCCCCCGTTTCAGGACCGGGTGGTTCAGGAGGTGCTGTTGATGATTCTGGAACCTGTTTTTGAGCCGCGATTTTCTGCAAAATCCCACGCTTTCCGCCCAGGTAGGAACCCTCACACAGTTATTAGAACAATCAGGAGTAATTTTGCTGGCTACTTGTGGTTTATACGAGGCGATTTAAGTGAGATTTTTAGTAATGTAAATCCTAGTGTTGTATTGGGATGTGTTGGAGTATCTGTGAAAGATAAGAAGGTATTGAGCTTGATTAAATCTGGGATGAGAGAGGTAGGGAAAAATCACAAGCAATTGGAAGATGAGGGCAGGAATGTGAGCAGAAAGAAAAGAAAGAAGGGGCAGACGAGGAAGAGGATATTGAATGATGATGAGCCTAAGCCCGACCCTTATTGGCTGAGGGCGTTTTACGATTTTTCTCCGGAGGAAGCTGCTGAGGTGCCTAGTTATGTTTATTGTGGAATTTTGAGCCCTCTGCTGATGAATGTTTGTCTGAATGAGCTTGATTATATGATGGAAAATAAGATAGTCGAGTTTTTTAAGCCATCTGAGACTGATTCAATATGGAAGTATTCGATAAATGATGGCTGTCATAACCCTTCTTGGCCGGAGTTTGTACCCTCGAGTGGCAAGAAGAAGACTCGGAAAATGGATTATATTAGGTATGCGGGCCATTTTCTAATTGGGATAAGGGGTCCTAGAGAGGAAGCTGTGGCAATTAGGAAGGAAATAATCGAGTTTTGTGACCGAACATTTGGGATCAGGTTGGACAATTCAAAAGTGGAAATTGAGCATATGTAAAGGGGGATTCAGTTTCTTGATCATATTATATGCCGTAGAGTTATACATCCAACTCTTCGTTACACTGGAAGCGGTGGAAACATTGTGAGCGAGAAAGGTGTTGGGACTTTGCTTTCGGTTACAGCTAGCCTCCAACAATGCATCCGCCAGTTCAGGCGGCTTGCCTTTCTGAAGGGTGATAAGGACCCCGAGCCACTGCCTTGCACACCTATGCTGTATTCTGGCCAAGCACACACCAATTCGCAAATGAATAAGTTACTGGAGACCATGGCTGATTGGTACAGATATGCAGATAACAGGAAGAAAATCATTGGGTTTTGTGCCTATGTCATCCGAAGCTCTCTGGCTAAGTTATATGCTGCAAGGTATCGATTGAAATCCCGTGCTAAGGTGTATAAGATTGCTGCACGAGACCTTAGCCGCCCACTGAGGGAAAGTACTAACAACTCTGCCCCAGAGTACTCTGACCTCTTGCGAATGGGACTTGTTGACGCCATTGAAGGCGTTCAATTTTCTCACATGTCGTTGATCCCATCTTGTGATTATACTCCTTTCCCTAGGAATTGGGTGTCTGATCATGAGAAGTTGTTCCAGGAGTATATCAGATTACAAGATGCAAAATTTTTCTGTGAACTCAACAAATCAGTTAAACAACAAGGTTTATGTTTGCCTCAAGACAAGGTATCTGAGATCGTGTGGGACTACAAAGTCCTTGGGTGTTATAGTGACCGGTTTAGAAATGATAAAGGGACAGAAAATACACCATAGTGGGTATCTTGAACAACATAAGTTTCTGTTTGGATTGGCATGCCTTTAAAAAAAGAGGTAACTTTTGCTCTCTCTACTGCAATTTTGGAGATAGCCTCCAACGAGTTTGTCTCAGTTTCCTGGTTAGATTCTAAATAGTTCTTGATCGTGTATATGTTTTTTAAGCCTGGTGTCGGTTCTACCACATGACGTTACTTATGTTCATTTTTCATTTGAATTGTTATGAAACACTATTTTAACTGTGTTTCAATTATTAATCGGTTCTCTTGTAATTGGGATATTTATTCAGTTGTTTTGGTTATACCACATGACGATTCATATATCTTCTGGTAATACAATGAATAGGATAAAACCAAAATAAATATAAAAGTAGAGAACTTTTACTATTTTGAACCGAGTACACTCTGTTGTATGTCAAAAAGAAACAATTTAGGTTTCTTTTAGTGCAAATTAGCAACAAGAAATAATTTATATTGTTGGCTTTCTAAATGGATAAACTCTGCTTCTATCAGATACTCTTGTTCTCATCTTCGGGTTTAAAGGCAGAGATCGGCTGGTCACGGGACAAACCAAGTGTAGTGGTAAATTTGACTGTGTCGTCGGAGGTGACCCCAACGTGTACATCGCTGACTGTAGCCGTGATGAAGAACTGCTTCGCTTGGAGTCCTGTGATATTCTTCAAGTGAGATTGATCGATGGAGGATGTGATCTGCGAATCGTAGATCATACTCCCTAAGCCCGGGAAGTAGTGTTCCGTTTTCTCCTTCTGCTTCAACCAGAAAAACCCCGTGGATCGGTTCAGGCCAACCTCCTCGATCTCACCAACACGGAACACACCTTTTGGCACCGAGAATTCCTCCAAGAGCTTCCCAAGGTTCTCCTTGCATGCTTCTCCCTGGTAAATCTCAGCTCCTTTGCTCTGAGTTTCTATAATTGAAGGTGTTTCCATGTTTTTGAGACCTTCCTAGATTTGGCGTCCCCTTTTTCTCAGTAGCATTTATATAGGGAGTATGAAAGATTTGTGGACTATAGCAATTCTTGTTTGTCTTAGTCAAACTCGGCAGCTGACTCACCAACCTTTCTTGACCAAACAGTCTTAGTCCATTGTCAGTCAAAAATGAAGGCAGCCTCCTCACCCCGGCATGTAGTCTTTAACAATTAAATTAGCCGCCTCAACTAGCTACCCAATTTTTTTTGCCTATATAAACACACACACACACACACACACACACACACACACACACCATTCAGTTTTTATAGGTGTGTTCAAGAAGTGAGAAAATAAGGAGAGAGTAAGCATAGCTAGAAGCTTTAAGGGAAAAATTGCCTCAACTCCACAACAGCTTCCAATTGATGGCAGGCTATAACATTGATTAGTTTGAGATTAGAAATTGGATATGTGGATATTCATCACCTTCATTTAAGGGTTTTACTTATTTTAAGAATTTAGGGTGGCTGAACCGCTTAATTTAGTTAATAGGGCAATGGTTGTATGCTGAAGGCCAAATAAATTTTCCTTTACTATTTCAAGGCAATTTTAGGTGATAGAATAGATACTAATATTGGCTAAAATTTTCTTTATGCCGCCGCCCCTAACCATTTTAAGCATTTAAATTTACTTAGATTGAAGGGCAATTTACTAAGGGACTTAAAAGCCTCTACATGTTTAAGATGCTAGATGTCAAATAATAGAGCATGCTAGATTTTATTTTAACAAAGTGGTTTGAGAATTGAATTCTCGAGCTTGTAAAGTGTTACTAATGACAAAATAATAATTATAATGACTATGATAAAAGGTGCTTTGAAAAATTATGATGTGTTATGCTACATGAAGTCATGAACTGTGTGAATAGTGCATACCAATTGTTTTGAGTTATATATTTAATTTGATTATACTCTATTCGTCCTAAAAAAATAGACTAGTTTAATCATTTTGGGGCGTCCCCAAAAATTAAAACTAAGTATAAATATAGAGTACACATATCACGTTTGTACAAGTTACTTGTCATAACATATATGGTATTTTTTTGACTTGTAGTTGGGGAACAGTAGACTTACAAGTTCTATAGAACACCTGGATTATTTTCAAGATGGTATACGAACATTGAATAGAGGTAGTTTTGTTGCCATTATGATTATGGTCCCATAAATATGGACACACTAAATTCGTGTGATCCACCTTCCTCAGATTTGTTAGTTGAAACTTTTAAAGCGCATTGCATTACCAAACGCCACGTAACTACACTAACTTATAAACTCCACTTGTATTGGGAATTTCACCGTTCAAGTTTTGCTTTACAATCTCATGTTTCCTGTTAATGGTATGTTGATCAAGCGTGTTTTATCATCATTGAATTAGGATTCAAGATTTTCTAATTAGTATTGCATTTGAACTGACTAATTTAGCGAAACTGTGAAAATAGACGAATATTGGTAGTAAAATATTCCACATATTAATACATTCATATGAACTTGCTTAAATATGAAGCAGCCATAGTCCAGAAGTATTTAAAAACAGAAAATGAGAAATTAACCAGATTTATTCAAAGCAAGCTGCACAGTCATGATCATAACATATCATTTCTTCTCCTCTTCCTCCTCAAACGCCGACGCCGGAAAAGATCTGGAGATTCCGGTAGGGGTACCAAACGTAATTTTACCGGATTCAGGGTCCTTGATCGAAATATCACAGATAGTGACCCAGATCAGGATCTCCTTGCTCTTGACGCCGGTGAGGCGCTTCATCCGGCGATCAGAGACGAACGCCGTGACCTCGGTGTCGTACCAGACGCTGCGGCCGATTCCTTTGAAGTAATGCGTCTTGCTCTTCTTCTGCTTCAGCCACACGAATCCGGTCTCGGCGTTGTGGCCGACCTCGACGAGGTCGTCCAGCGGCAGCAGCCCCTTGGGCATGTTGATCTTCTCCAGCAGCTCCTTCGACTTCTGCTTGCACACCGCCGCGTCGCCGCTGTACACCTCGGCGTTCTCGCGGTGGGAATCGATCTGCTGCGACGTCGACATTTCCGCGGCGGATTTGGGGATTTTGATATGAGGTTGAAACGGATTGAATCTGTAAAGTAAAGCTGAGGGGGTTTCTTATAGGGAGATTCTCGTGGGCGAAGTTACGGAAGTGCCCTTGATTGCTAGTGTGTGTTTCGAGCTCGGTGGGGGTACTAGAGGGAATGTGTCAGGTGGAATTGGGACGGAATTTATTGCGTCGTTAATGATTTTAGTTGGTAGTTGACTCAACTGAGACAGGTAAACTACAAATTTTTATTATAAATCTATACTTATTTTTATTCTGTACCTTATCTATAATCTTAATTTGTTTTATTTAAGCGTAATTTGATCTTAATTTACTCGTTTTAGGATATGACAAGCAAGTTGTGTGGCCATACATTCCTCACGTTATAGGTAACCAGTATTCTACCTACGTCACAGACAAGTTGTGATGAATCAAAATGACAAATTGAAACTTGATTTTGCTGCGGAGGGAGTTGCTAACGTGTGGGATAAAGAAGTTTGCAAATAATGCTAATATTTGAAATAGCTTACTTAATTCACCGACAAATGAAAGACACTAGTGTGATTATTCCATTTATGCAAAAGCTCAATGACATAGTAAATGAGACTTGTAACAAACCCTAACACCGGTTGCTCTTACGTGAAAGCAATGCGACCGTATATAGTTAACGTCGTCGTCCGAATTCGAGTACTACGCCGCAATGGGGTGGGCGCCGTAAATTCCAGTACTACTAACAAACTTAGCCTTGTCACTAGATGGGACTCCCACAACAATGCCGGTGACCGTGAATGTGAGGATGATCTCCTTTGCCTTCACACCCGTGATCTTCGACAAGCGCCCGGGGGTGATGAAACCGGTGAGTTGCGTCCCGACCTTATCCACCTTGCGCTCCGTTTTCTTCTCCTGCTTCACCCAGTAGAACCCCGTGGCCCGGTTGAACCCGAACTCCTTGATCCGTTCCACCCCGGCGAACAGGCATCTCGGGACGGAGAATTCGTCCAGCATTTCGTGTAGTTTCTCTCCGGATATCGGTCCACAGTGAATCTCTGCTGCATTGCTCTGTGTTTCAATCATCTTTGCTGGGCCATTGTCAGTTGATGGGTTTTCTTGATTTCTGGTCTTGAACTGTTATACTGCAATTTTGTAGTACATGTTTAGCTATGAATTTATTGGTTCTGTTATAAGTCTTTCTCAACTTTAGGTAGCAGCCACTATGCTGTCATGACACTATGGTTTAAAACGAAGCTATTTGATTGTAGAGATGATGTAGATAGTATACAACAGATGGACAGGTAGATTAGTAGGTTATGACCACTAACAAATAACATGGGTTATGCGTGAGGGAAACTATATACATATATGGGCTGTTCGATTAGGCTAGTTGGCCCAGATTAGATCTCACAAACTCATTAGTTATGAGTTCGGTTGCAAAGTCATTACAAAATTGCGGCCCGTTACTAATCAATTTGCCTCAGATTCATGAACTAATTAATTATAAGTTTGGTTGCCAAGATACTAAAAATTGTGGTTCGTTACTAATAACTAATGAGGCCCCATAAACTAATTAATTATAAGTTCGGTTATCAAGACACTAAGGGCTCGTTTGATATAGATAATGAGCTTGATATATATTATAGTCTATGCCAGTTATATTTTTAAGGGATATTGACCTCTAATATCATGGAACTTTCAAAAAGTCAGATTTTTTCCACGAACTTTCAAATTGGCAAATAATATCACGAACTTTACCATGAGTTTGTTATTTTCCACCAGTGAAAAAATTTCGGCAATAATATCATGATGCGAATTTTTTTTCGTAATTTCTCGACAACAACTTCGAGAGCTTCAAGTTTTTCAATCTTTGAGGACAATTTTTCTTGAAGCACACCCTCCAAAATTATTCTTAATTCCATTAATATAGTCAAAATTTATTAACTGGTGAGAAATAACAAACTTGGGTAAAGTTTGTGATATTATTTGTCAATTTGAAAGTTCGTGGGAAATACCCAACTTTTTGAAAGTTTCATGATATTAGATGTCAATATCTCAATTTTTAAATGGTGTGTTTGGCCGCTTAATTAAAAATTTAAGCTATTTGAAACTGAAAAAAAATTAAGCCATCTTTAATTTATGTTTGGTGCAAAAGATTAAACGTCATGCTAAACTTTATGTAGACTAAAATAACATCAATAATATGTATGCACAAATTGAGTGTATGAAAGATGGGGACAAATTAGTAATTTTATTCCACTAACTTATTAGGGATCAGATGAAAATGGCAACATGAGACTAAGTCTCATTAGGATCGGAGGGAGTATGGAGTAATTTCTATATATTTATTGTGAAGCAATAGAAATGCTTAAACTATTGAGTGTATTTATTTATACTATGGTTTTTCACTTTTTCTAATTTAAAAAGAAGAAACGAGGCTACATCAAATCAAATTTGAAGGCTTAGCTTTATGCGACGCAGCTCAGTATTTATTTATTATCACTACAACGACGGGCGTATTCCGATTCGGCGGCTCTTTGGTAGTCGGCGAGGGGGCTGGCGCGGCTGAAACAACTTTTCTCTTACTTTTTTTCCCTTCTCAACTAATAATATGGACTCCACATTCCACTTACACTACTTCTCCGGTGCTTTTTTTCACTTCTCTATTAATTTAACTCATGATATGTATACTAATATAAATTCGTGTGGGCATTAGATGGCTGATCACGAGCCTAGTTTCTGTTTGAACCTAGATTCATAAAATTCCCCAATTAAACTCACTATAACTAACCATCTCGGCCCAAACCCATTCTGTTTCTCTGATCTATGCCTGGATTGGACTAGACCAGCTCGAGCCGGGAAACTTGACAACTCTAGATACAATTGCATAAGTATATTATTAACATTTTTATTATTTCTTCAAAATACAACAAAAACTCAAACGAAATGAGGCTATAATCTATAGATTATCACCTCTAATACAAAATAATAGTACTAATGTTTCGATTTAGGGCCATAACAAATTTGAAGCCCTTTAAGCACGCCACCTCTCCATTATTAATTAATTATTTTCTCAACTGTCACTGCAACCTCACAATTATGACTCTTTTATTTACTCAATCTACCTTATATACTTGCATTGCTTCACAAAATTCAATGAATAAATTATTTTTTCAGTCAATTTGTAACTATATTAATTGCTACAAAACACCTACAAATAGAGGATTATGAGAATGCCACAAAGTGTCCATAAACCATCATTGAGGAAAGAGTACTAATGGTATACTATACAACGTTTATTGATTGTACACTAAGAAGGGATTGTTCGATTTCAAATATTAGATCTCAGGTTTAAATATGTATTGTGTTTGGTTCACGAGAATGAATTTCACAACTCAATCTTAGATGAATAATCATGTAATAAGTAGTCATGTTCATCCTCTTCCAACTAAAATAATTTCACCGTTCAATCATAAAATACATTTCATTATTATTTTATTTAACAAATCGAACACTATTAACATGTCTTTTCAGAACCCTTTACTTTAATAAGTGCTAATGAAAATGAACTTTAATCGTGACCAACATTTTCTAGTCATACATTCAGGCATGGTCTTGATCTGGAAGCTCTATACATTTACTTTATACTATAATGTTAGGGTCATCAAATTTATTTAAATTTTAATATTTTAATTATTTCGTCTATAGTATTGTACTACACAATTATTTCAAAGTTAAAAGTGAAACAAGATGACACCTGAGGAATAAGGCTTGTCTGAATTCCATGGCAGCAATCCATGCTCACAGTAGCTCTCCATCTGAGCTCTGATCCCACTTACATCCCACCATTTCCTCCATCGCGCCGTCGTGGCGGCGGCCTCCTCCATCGTGTGCAAGAAAAAGGGGTGTTTGGAGGCAGCCATGTCCAGACCCTCCTTGATCACAAGTGAGTGAATCAAGAGAAGCGGATCCACCACCAACTACAGCTTGGCATCAATCCAAATGCTGTATTTTGAATTGGGGAAGAGGCGGTTGAGTAGATACTTTGGTATAACGCCGTTCATTGCAGGATTCTCGTACAACTCCTCACTCGAAACCCTAACCACCGTCCACGCACCAATCTTGAGCTTCTTGGATGATTTCTGCAGCGTGATTAAGTTGTGCAAGTGCAACCGATACATGAAGAAGCAAACGAGGTCCAAGGTTTTGGATCCTAGGCCCACGGGCTGCCGGATTTTATCGTGGTCGTTGAATATGGCGGAGACCACCACCACCCCTTTGCAATTCTCCATCGCCTCTCGATCTGTAACGCCGAATTTGTGATCGTTAAAAATTATTAAAAAAAATAAATAAAAAATAACCGAAGCTGGAAATTGGGAAGGTTTTTGAAGAATCCACATGGGATTTCGAGTCCATGATCATCGGGGTTATTGAGATAAGGGAGCCTGTCGTGAAAGGCGAGATTCCCTCCGAAGGTGGCCGCGTTTCTCTGCAGAAATTTCAGCGGCGGCGGTGACGGCGATGTGAGGAGAGAATTGATTTAATCGGAAACCTGCCAATAATCCGGGAAAAAAGAGAGACCCATTACGTGAAATGTGTGAAATTGTAATAAAAAGAGAATCTTGATGGTGGGAATTACCGGAGAAGGGGAGGAGGGAGGAGCGGGTGGTGGGGATGGAGTGCTTGTGCTGGCCGTAGGAGAAGAGGGGGCCCTGAAGAGGGTCGAAGGGGGAGGAGCGGAAGAGGCATTTGGTGGCGGAGAAGGTGAAATGGGCGGCCAAGAGGAGAGAGAAGCAGAGGGGCTTTGATTGGAAGAGGAGTGGCGTTGAGAAGATAGCGATCTTCCCCATTCAACCGTTTATGCTGGCTTTTAGGGACATTCATACTCATCATATGCAATTTTCCACCTCCTTTTTTTTACATACCCCTACTTTTTTTACATAAAAAATAGTGAAAATAAAAATATACTAATACTATCGATTTGTTCATCGCATCACGAGAACATGTACGTAATAAACGGTGGGTTGATTGATCTGCACGGGATAGATATATTAGATCAAATTAAATGAAATGACAATATAATGTATGTGTATGATAATAATATACGTAAATGAAATGCCGATTGATATTATACTAATATTTACAAAATCTCACTCGAGAAAACCATGCGCCGTGGCATGGGAGTGAGCATTTTCAACAAACAGTGAAAATAAAAACAAAAGAATGTCCGGATTGATCATATTTATATACATTAATGCAAAATCTATGTTTGGGATCGGCGGCGGATCTAGGTGGGGTCGGGGGGGTCGGCCGACCCCACCGCTGTCCCCAGAGAATCGCCGGATAATGCTCTCCCTCAGCCGCCGACCCCACGCCGCCAATCTCTTGCCCCGCGTCGCCGATTTTGCAGAGAAGAAGGAAGAGAGATAGAGATGGGCATGCCTCCTTTTACAATTGGGCTTTACAATTTGGGCTTCCTTTTACTCATTAATTCTAGAATTGAACCCACTTTTAATTGACCCAACTTCTAATAGGAGTAGTCCACACAACAAAGCTATTAAAATAGGAGTAGTTCACGTTTTAACCCACTTTTAATTGACCCAGTCGCCGATTCTGCAGTCTGCAGAGAAGAAATTTCACAGGTTCTGTGCAAGGAGTTTGAAAGAATATTTTAGCAATTGGCAATTTGACAATCAATTATTCATTTTATCAAGGATTCGAGGTAGGTAAAATCAATAAATCATAATTCAAGTTTAAGTTAGTAATACTATTATTTTTTTTTCAGTTTTCACATTTAAGTAGCAGTTAGCACTATTAAATTGATCATCATTTAAGTAGATATTGCAAATTCTTTGCTTAATTGCTTTGAAGTTGTGGATTATTCATTTATTTTGTATATGAAAAATGATTAAATATAAATTCTAAAAATTTATGTTACTTTTTTTTAGGTTAATGGATAAATATCTTAATAAAAGACCTCGAGTTTCTATCGGTTCTTCTAGTGCTAATGTTGAGCAAGAACCACAACAATTGGGAAATAATGTGGTAGTTGAAAATAATCCGGATGAGATTGAAATTGATAAAGACAAAATTAAAGCCGACCCCGGACTACGAGAAAATTAGTCAAGAAATGAGGAATCGTTTTTCTGAATCCAGCACCGACTTACTCGAATGTATGGTATGCCTTGATCCAAGAAATCATTTCTCCAATTTCAATGTCGATAAACTTGTTCATCTTGCCACTCTTTATCCGGAAGACTTTTCATCCATGGAGCTTAGCTTGTTAACTCAAGAACTTCGAAGTTTCGTGAGTGATGCAAGAACAGATACACGTTTCTCAGATGTTGAAGATTTAGGAACTATTTCACAGAAGATGGTTGAAATGATGAAAGATAAGATTTTCAAATTGGTTTATCGGTTGATAAAATTGGTCTTACTTTTACCAGTAGCGACAACATCTGTTGAAAGAGTGTTTTCTCCAATGAAATTTGTGAAGTCGGAGCTGCGAAATAAGATTGGAGATGACTGGTTAAACGACGGTTTGATGGTATATAGCGAAAAGGAGGTGTTTGCAACTATTTCCAATGAAATGATTTTGAGTCGTTTTCAGAAAATGGCTACTCGAAGAAGCCAACTATCTCGCATAGCATAAGATTGTGGTATATATATTTTTATGTATTTTTGTTTAGAAATATTTATTTAAATATTATATATATAATCTTGTTCGATTCGACCCCACGAGTTTTGATTCCTGGATCCGCCATTGTTTGAGATAGTGGTATTTGGATGAGTCTTTTTAGTGTTTGGTACTTTGGTTTGATGTAATAAAATAACAATGGAATAAAATGAAGCGGAGAGAATGGATCACATAATTGATTCTTATGATTTATGTGGAGTAGTAATTTATTCCTTTTGGGCCTAATGAAAGTGTGAATTTAGTGTTGTATGACTAGCAAGGGGCAACTGCCGTTGGTATAGATGCAAATGCAGCATTTCTATATATGGGCCATCTCATATTTTCATTAGTCCTGTTGGGCCCAGTAAGAAACTGCAGTGTAATGATTGGGCTTCGTACTAGGCTAGTTTTGAGGTCTTTTGCAATTGCAAAAGCACGATAAAATTAATGAATATTCACTATCACAAGCAGCAAATTGACAAACTCGTATTTATAGTGTTGTGATTGGTATGTTGATGTGCATAATTATTGAGTTTCGGTGCTCAAAATGGTTATTTACAGCCAATTACTCTATATTTTGGGGTTCACATGTTTGTGGAGTGTTTTAGGCAAAAAGTAGGCGAAAATGCAGCAAAAAGGGAACTACCCGGCCGGGTGATTTTCAAGTGTATTATATACACCCGGCCGGGTCAACAACATAATGAAGGAAGGGTCCAGAGAGTATCACCCGGCCGGGTGATTTTCAAGTGTATTATATACACCCGGCCGGGTCATCAAAATAATGAAGGAAGGGTCCAGAGAGTCTCACCCGGCCGGGTGATTTTCAAGTGTATTATATACACCCGGCCGGGTCTCTGCTTTTGTGAAGGAAGGGTCCAGAGAGTATCACCCGGCCGGGTGATTTTCAAGTACAATATATCCACCCGGCCGGGTACGACTCGGCGAGACCTAGAATAAAACAGGTACACCCGGTTTCTCTTTCCCTACTCTCACCCGACGCCTTCCCCCTCTTCTCTTCCTCTTCAATTTTCACACAAAACACACATACATTCACACTAATTTCACACCCCCATCAAAAATTCACCACACCCATCTCACTTTATCCCGTGTTTGAGTATTTTGGCCCGATTAATTTGTGCAATTGTTGGATTTCACTCAAGAGCTCAAAGAAAAAGCCCTAATTTTCGAATTCTCTTAATCTACACAACAAAGGTATGTTCTTCACCTCTCTGCTTCTCTAGCCATGGATATGGAGTTGTATTTTGTAATGGGTAGGAATGTTATAGTTTATGCAAGTTGAATTGATGTTGGTTAGGTGCTTCACTTGTACGAGGGCATGAGCTAAATTGTTGCAATTGATGCTTGGTGCTTAAGTTATGAGTTTGCTATTACTTGCGATATCAATGTTGATGAAAGTGTGTGTGAGTCATTATTCTATATTGGGGGTTGTAGATGATTTTGTGAGTTTTAGGGATTGAGTCTATTTTCCGCATTGTGTGATTTGTTTGAGGGATTAAGCCTATCTCCTCGGTATTGTCTGCGATGAAAGTAAATGTAGGAATCGAGTCTATCTTCCTAATTGCTTTTGCCTTACTTGTTATTTGGTATGCATAGGGATTGAGTCTATCTCCCTTACTTGGTTGTTCTAACATGCCTCATTCTAGGTACCCATCACATGGCCCTAAAACCTCGCACAGTGGGTGTCACACTCCACAAAGGTGAGTCGAAGAAATGGGATGCTTTAGCGGCATTGGATAGCATGCCATCTAGATATCCGAGTCGAAGCGCACTCAACGGCCTCGGTATCAAACATTCTTGGGACATCCTCGTCGAGGCCGGCCATCTCACACACTTGTTCGCGAGGAAGTTCGGGTCATACAGGGCCCTGACTGTAGAGTTCTTCACCACACTCAAAGTGGAGTACTCCGGGAAACGGATTGAGTCGATGTCCTTCCGACTCATGAATGAAGCGCACGATCTTACCGTCGATGAAATGAAAGAGCTCTTCCAGTTGAGGGAAGAAGGTGAAGAAGGCCTTTTGGAGGACCCTCGGCCTGCGGATTATAGGAGGGACGAGTTCTGGCGATTGATTACCACTGAAGCGGCCTTCAATCTATCGAGGGCTAAAATCAACGCCATCAGAAACCCAGTGTTGAGATACATGGCGAAGGCCCTGGTCTACCTACCCTTTGGCCACACAGAAGCGGGAAGCATTTCATCAGAAATGCTATTCTTACTATGGGGAATGCTCAGCCGAAGGAGGATCAACACGGGTCATTACATGATTAAGCACTTGGAGAGACAGTCGAAGAGGACGACGGGAAAGCTCTGTTGTGGGGGAATCGTGGCAGCTTTGGCATATAAATTTGGGGTCAGTTTTGAAAATCGGATACAGGATCAAGGACCCACCCTACTGGACTGGGATACGCTCAAGAGGGCGGCCATTATAATGGTTGATAGCCGGGGCGTGGGGTATTTCAGGATAGAACCGGGGATGTGCATCAGATTCCCTGACCCTCAGCTCTTCGCAGTCGGAGGATGGAGTTACCAAGAGAACTGGAAATTGAACTCCCCGGCTCATATGGAGAAGATCGAAAATGACCCTCCTCAAGGAGAAGGTGCCCCAGACGCTAGGCCGGTCTTTATGGAACCGGACTACTTGCCGCAGCCTAATATCCCCGAGGAGCCTCTGCAAATTCAAGATGCACCGGCGGCCATGAATGAGGAAGGTGAGGAGACCGCCTCGGAGTTCGAAGTGGGTCAAAGCAGTCGGCCCAAGAGGAGTAGACCGCGGGGGAGACCGTCCAGGGACGACTATTTGGCGGAAATTGCTGCAGGAGTACGCTCGCTTCAGGTGAGCCATGATCAACAAGAGGCCCGCTGGAATCAAGCGAATGCGGAGGCGATGGCTTGGAGAGCCCAGTGCGACACCTGGTTGGACAACTTTGGGAACCGGCTTGATCACTATGGGGAACAACTGCAAAACCTGCACACTCGCCTCGACGCTAGTGATGCAACACAACAGGCTTTCTACCAAGCTTACTACGCGAGATTCCCGCCGCCTTCGGAATAGAGGTACCTCAACCATCCACTGCTCTTCAAACTTATTCTATTCCCTGTCTTGAATAAGTTTGGGGGGTTCTGACGTGGATCGGTTGCTCCTTCCCCTGCTTGTTTAAAGATTATGTTCTTGAGATTATTGTTTTTCTTTTTCTTTCTCTTCTTTTAGTTAATCTTGGATTTTTGGTGTCATTTGGTGTAAGTCCCGCCTGTGGGACTCGAATTCGAATATGGATGAATGTAAGATAATTTGTGCTAAGAGAAGGGTTGATAGCTGATGATGATAATTGTTTTGTCTTGAAAATTCTGGTTAGAATGGTTAGGGACCTGCGTGATCAATTCATGATTTAATTGTGAGTGAAGTGCTTGTTTGCTTGGTCAATGCTAATCCCGGTGAGATTTGAGCCATATTTTGTTCATGTGTGATACAATTGGGTACATGCTTTTACTTCTAGAACTTGCTTCTCGTCATGTCAAGTCTATATATAGTGGATGTGAACTTAGGAGATGAAGTTAGGCATTCTTTGATTATCCTCATAAACTTGTAAATCCCTAGTTAGCTCTCATAGCCAAAATGTATTTGATTGTTGAAAAGTAATATCTTAAATCACTCTCTAAAGTGAAAGCCTTGAGAAAAGGGAAGCACAATCGTTGCTTTTGTAAAGGAAGGGGTTCAAAAAAAAAATAAAAAATAAAAGAAACAAAAATAAAAATAGGAGGTATAAGCTAGACGAAGTCTAGGAAAAGAAAAAATGAAAAATTGTGGTGTTGGAGACAACAATAAGTGGGTTCTGGAGGCTAGGAGGAAGCATGTTGAAATCGGGCTTATCTGAGTTTTGTTTTGGAAATGGTTAGTGTTGGATTGTGTGCTTCAAGTATATTCTTCAGTCACTATAGCCTAAATGTTCCCTACCGTCCAAAGAGCCTACATTACAACCCGAATAAAGACCTTTCTGATCTTAGGTTCACTTTCACATCCGAACAGAGGAGACGTTTGACGTCGAGCAAGTGTTTATATTATCTCTTATACACTTGAGTGAGAGGGAAAATGAAAAAAAAAAGAAAAAAAAATCACACTCCCTAAACCTTGTGAGAGCATTGACACCAAGTGATATACGAGACAGTAGCTTCAATTAATGTTTGATTGATTTTTGTATGTTTCCTACCTTCGAGCTTGCTTTGAAAAATTTTCTGAAGCAATACATCAATCCCACCTCTATGCATGAGTATGTTCTTCATAATTTCTTATTCTTATTTGAGGACAAACAAGAGTCTAAGTTTGGGGGAGTTGACAAACTCGTATTTATAGTGTTGTGATTGGTATGTTGATGTGCATAATTATTGAGTTTCGGTGCTCAAAATGGTTATTTCCAGCCAATTACTCTATATTTTGGGGTTCACATGTTTGTGGAGTGTTTTAGGCAAAAAGTAGGCGAAAATGCAGCAAAAAGGGAACTACCCGGCCGGGTGAATATCATGTGGTTAAATTCCACCCGGCCGGGTGTCAACGTGAAGTCTGCCGAAGGCCAGAAGCTGCCGAGCAAGGGCGACCCGGCCGGGTGAATTTCCAGTTCATTAATTCCACCCGGCCGGGTGACTCATTTAACACGCGAGGAGTCCAGTAGCATCCCACCCGGTCGGGTGAATTTCCTAGGCAATAAATACACCCGACCGGGTCCGTCAGTTTGACGATTTTTTGATTTCCAGACGCGATTTTTGGAGGAAAAATAAGAGGCAAGAGCTAGGGCTATTCGATTCCACTCTCTACAAGCCGCAAAAACACACACTCTCTCTCTATCAAGAACTCTTGGAAGAAGATTGAAGATTCAAGCTTCGATTCCTCCGCCAATTGTAATCCGTATCATGAATTCTATTGTTTTCTTTAGTTTTTGTTTGTTTTCTACTTTGAACATGAGTAGCTAAACACTTTGTGTAGAATTCTTGGTGAAGATGCATTGATTCATAATTATTAATCCAATTGACTTCGTTTTTATCTTGCTCTTGTAATTATTTGAATTATTCTTGTGCTTTTCCCTAACAATTGCTTGATCACCAATTGAGAGTGTTAGGATTTCTTAGAGTAATCGGGAGATGAAATAATTAATCTTGAAAGAAGAATAATTCACACCTTAATTCAATAGAACTCGGGAGAGTTGAGGTTTTGTGGAATCTGTTATCTAATCGATCTATTGGAAGTTAGGTCTAAGAATTAGAAGGGGACTTCAATTGTTACACTTAATCTACAAGTTTCTCACCTCGGGAGGGGGTTTAATCTACATGTGTGATTGATTCAATAATTCTAGAGACTTTAAATGGTAAATCGATTTCAATTGGGTTAGGCTATGAGTTGTGCATCGGATCCTTGAATTCTGCATATTTCTCCACCATCTTACACATCTTTCTTAATTGCTTTCGTGTTTAACTGTTCTATTTTATTCTCTGACTTTACATGCTTTTCGTAGTTGTTAGTTTTAAAACCAAAAATTTCTGATTGTCTGGATAGTAGTTGAAATTGGTTCGTGGTACTCAAGTTGACACTTATTTGTCTCTGTGGGATACGATATACTCTTGCTTGCTAAATGCTACAATAACCCCGTACACTTGCGGGTATTAATTGGGTAAAATAAAGTTGAGTCACAAATATTAGTAGAAAAATCAAGAGAAAAACGTTAGGAATAGTAAATCTCATATGCATATATGTGTATTAAACATATGTAGTCGTCTATGTTGAGTCACATACACTTGTCTATTTAACACTTCAAACCAAAAAATACATTACTAATATGTCATTTCATGTCTTTACCACAAACTTTAAAAGTGACGATAACTTTTAGGTCGTGACAACAATCAAGTGTTTTTGCTAAAATTAAACCCAATGTAGTATATCCGGTCCTACGTAGACATGAAGTGAAACTTGGGTTCGACTCTCATTAAACCCCTGTTATGCGTGAATTTATTATGTGTAGAATTTCATATGTTTACAAATGCATAGTTCATGTGTATGTGTCATTCTCATCTCCCATATTAAAATCTAGAGTGAACTACAAATTTATAGCCTATCTATAAGGGTTCGAATACTAGACACCTCTATGTTTCAAAGTATCGCCACACACCTTTGTGTATGGACCTAATTAATATTATCTGAAGGACTTTTTCATTGTTCACGAACTTTTAAACCCTTTTTTCCACTGGAATTTAACCAAAATGCCATTAAGGGCATTCTGGCCTTTCTAAAACTAAGGGGTACTATACACGATATTTTAATGTTGTTATAGGGGTACCTCAAATGAAATTTTAATATTTTATTAGTGCCTGAAACGATATAAAATTTAACACTTTACAATTTTCAAGAAAATAACTTGTCTTCATGTCTACATATAATAATATTATATATATATTTTTTAAAGGTGAGTCTTCTTCATCCTCTCCAACGAGGACATCCATTTTTTGCCTATGCAATTTTGATACCAAAATGCAGTCCAGGCCCTTCTATCATTCCAATTTTGATTATTTACTCGCCAGCAATATTAATTTGGTGAGGGTTGAAGAAATTTTTAGATAATTTCCAAAAAATTGAAGCAGGAAAAATAAAGTTTTCGGGATCAAGGGGCTTAAGTTCTCCACTAAGAGAGAAGAAAGGAGAGAGAAGAGAAGAGAAGAGAAGAAGTGAATGGTCCTTTTTATTGAGAAAGGAGAGAGAAGAGAAGAAGTGAATGGTCCTTTTTATTAAGGGTGAAGTTCAAATAGAAAAGACAACAGATATAAGTGGCAGAGTGAAAAAAAAAAGGTTCAGGCTAAAGACTAAAAAACCCTTCTAGTGGTATTTTGGTTAAATTTGAGTGGAAAAAAAGGCTTAAGAGCCTGTGAATAGTGAAAAAGTCTTTTCAAATGACATTAGTTCCGTACATAGTAGTGTGTGGCGGTATTTTTGAAACATAGGGATGTCAGGAGTTTGGAAGTGAATTAACTTGCGGAAGTATGTAAGAGTGTCCACTATAAGGCGGACACCCCAATAGCTCCGCCCCAGTTTTTGTCCATAGCCCCAATTTTTTTGTCTATAGCCACAAAATTTTGTTTCCGCCACTATGGTGGACACTTCCAATAGCCCCCAAATTTTATAATCAAATTTCATTTTAAAATGTTTTTAGTTTCAATCAAGTATAATTAAAATCACAACAATGTAAATAATTAGAAAACGAGGTAATTAGGGCCGAATATTCGTTGTATTGCAAAAGGGTAAAATTATACAACGAATATTTAAAATAAAATACAACTAAAAACTCTGCCACCGTCTACTCGGTGTCGGAGTCGGCTTCCTCGTCTTCTTCTTCTTCTTCTCCTCCTCCTCCTCCTCCCTCGCTGCTGCCGGCCGCGGTTTCCCCAGGAGCATCATCAACCAACCATAGCCGACGCTCAATCCGAGTGATGAGCTTCTTGTAGATGTTCCTGACGTACGGTCATCGGTGGCTACGTATTTGCTGTAAACGTCCTGCAGTTGTTGCATCTACTGCACATCTATGTTATCCCTCAAGACCTCGTGGGGACCTTGCACCATGTGCTGTGGGATTGGAGCGGGCTGGGGGATGCGGGATCCAGACGCGGCCGACGATAGGCGGGTGGCCCTTTTAGCCCCTCTGGCGCTGCGGATAGAGGCCGGTTGTCCCGGGGGCCGTCCTCGCCTAGTGTGTGTAGCGGCTGGCTCTTCGACTTGCTCGTCGGGCTGCTCGAACTCGTGCTAGCCGCTTCCGCTACTGTAGTCCCCGGCAAGATTGTGCCTTGTACGCTTCGGCTAAGGAGCTGTATTGACCTCTTGCGCGCAGATGGCCTTGAATTTCGGACAATCCGCGAGGACTCGATACTCCTCCCACATTGTGAACTTCGGCCAGCCCTCCGTGTTGTATTGGCCCAGCGACAGGGCCCTCACGTCTGTTTCGCTTCGGCCACTCTCAGCGTGGAGAAGGTTGTTCTGGTATATGCACGCGAACCGCTTGGTACCCAGCAGAATCCTACCTCACTTTTTGCGGATCTGTTCTGGGTCACGCTTTTCGGCACCGTCGGGTTTGAACTCGTCGTACGCCATCATTACGCGCCTCCAAAAGCTCCCCTCGGTCTGATTGGTGCCCACTACGGGGTCTGATGTGATGGCATCCCACCCCCTCGCCACGGCAATGGACTCCGCTTTGGTGTAGAGCTTGCTCCGTCTGGAGCCAGAACCACCGCTACCGCCAACGCCACTGCCCTCGCCACCGCCACTGCCGACGCCGCTGCCCGAGCCGCCACCGGAGCCACCGCCGCCACGGGTGCCGCCATTGCCGTCTCCGCCCCTACCGCCACCGCCGCCCCCCCAGAGCCTCGGGTCGGAACGTGCATTTCCACCCGTGCTGTCGGCGTATCCGGGACGCCGGAAGTGAGCAAACCCATCATAGTATCCATTGTGTCTTGATCTGCTTCGGTGAAATGAGATTGGCTGGATTGGAAAGGGGACTCCGGACGCGGCTGGTTAAGCACGTCGAGGTTGGGTCTGTAATCTTCAAATGCGGAGTGACTCAGATTCCGCTGAAAAGATGGAGGAAGGTTTGGACTCGATGCCCACGGCGGGGGAGATTGGCTCCAACTCCACGGCTGGGATAGAGCCCCGCCATATCCCGACGGCTGAGAAGGATAGCCGCCATATCCCGACGGCTGAGAAGGATAGCCGCCATATCCTGATGGCTGTGAAGGATAGCCGGCCGATGGCTGTGAAGGATTACCGTCATAGCCAGATTCATGCGAGCCGGGTGATTCGTCGTCTCCACCGTGCATTTTTAGAGAGTGAAAGTGTAGATAGTGAATGGAGGGATTGTGTGAAAATGGTGAAAAAATAGGTGATGGAGAGTGGTATTTATAGAGGTAATTAAAAAAAATTGAAAAATCCACCGAGGACCGCCGACAGGCCTATCACCGGGCACTATGGCCGGCGCGCCTATAGCCGCGGTGAAAGGACGCCTAGCGCGTCCTCGCCCTCGTTTCGCCGAATGCCCATCCGCCGCCTACCGCCCCCATTTCCTCGTCCGCCTCGGGGGTGGACGTCGCCTGCACTATAGACCACCCCGGGACCGCCCCCGCTGGGGCTATAGGCGCGGCGGTCCCATAATGGACACTCTAAGTACCCAATTACGTGCGTATAAATAGTATCCAAATATAGAAAGATTCAAGAATCTTGAAAACAAGCAACTTTGGTTTGGTATGAGTATCAATATTAGGGTTGGGAAAAAATATCGAAATGTAGAAATACTAGTCTTATCGTACCGAAAAAATACCGAAAATACCGAATTTTCGGTATACCGTGATTTTCGGTACGGTATGATACCTTACCGAAATATTTCGGTAAGGTATATGAATTTTTATATACCGCGGCATACCGAAATTCGGTATATACCGTAATTTAAGGTATATACCGTAAAATATGAATATAATAATATATTAAGTATTTTATATATTTTAAAATTATAAAATTTATTGTGAAATATAATATAATATGAATAAAATATACTAGTATTTAAAATATACTATAAAATATAAATAGTATTATAAAAACTCAAATATTCAATTTTCATTGATATTGAAAGTAAGGTATACCGCAAAAGTATGGTATACCGAACTTTGGTACGGCATACCAAAAATGAGGTACGATATCGGTATGAAAATTCTCCATACCGAAAATAAGGTATACCGAAAATTTTGGTAGGAAAAATGTATGATTTTTTCGCATACCGAATTTACGGTAAAGTATACGATATCGTGATTTCGGTAAGGTTCCCATGTCATGGTCAAATTGGCATTGGGCCAATAGAAAGAGGTTCATCACGTGAATATATCTGGCCTTTACATTCTCATACACACATCATCATATTGTCTGCAACGGAATGGGCTACCTCAACTTCAAACCATTCAAAATTAAATTTATACGAATCAGTGCATATTACTTAGCGTAGCTTTCCAAGATCCACCACTACAGGCCCATGTTAATCCAAAAAATAAATATACGTCCACAATTAATTGGCGTAACTAAATGACAAAAAGCACAATATTGAATGTGTATAAATTGACTGTATTCATAGTGATATTAACTACACTACGAAAAAAAATGAAATTAAAAAAAAATATTTTTGCTTAGCCTCCAAATTTTGTACGCTGGAACTGCATCAATCTAGCTAGTAGAGAGATGATACATCCGATCCAAATGCTTGACTAAGCTACAAATCTAAATATCTCTCGCCTCTAAATCCAAAAAACAATAGACATTAATTTATTTAGTCAACATGACAAAAATAAGTAATGTATGCAAAAAAGATATCCAATATAAAATAATGAAAAGGTTGGAACTTGGCGTAGTGTAAGAAAGTGAAACAACCAACTCACTGTCTGTCTTCTTCCTCTGCAATTGCACCACCAGAGAGAGAGAGAAAAAGAGAAAGAGATGTCACGCGCAGACCATATGTGAAATCATGTGGACTCACCCAATAAACACGGCTGCTCCACGTGATGCATTGCATATACACATACATATATGTAAGGCATCATCTCATAAATCTCTGTGCCTAACTACATTCTCACAGAATTGCAGCACATTCGATGCAGATCCAGCTACATAACAAATTCATTTAGATCATAAATTGACGTGTGCTTGTTGGAGGAGTTGTGTTCAATATTTCATTCGATTCTAACAAATTTGTAGAGTTGACGTGCGTGCCCACCTGTCTATCTCAATGCACACCTGGACACCATGCATGCTCACTTCTCCACCTCATGCACTTCCTTTCTTCCTTTACCATACTAAAACTTTGTGTTTTCTTGTTTTACATTGTTACTATTTTAATGAGTTTTAGAAATTTATTTTTTTTATATTGCCGTATGACCTATGCTTTTAACCTTTTTTTTTATGAAAATATGTACTCCTCCGACCCATTTTAGAGCATTTCTTTTAGGCAATGTGACTAAAATATAAAAAAGGACGGGTTAAAAAATGAAATAATTCATATTTTTCAAGGACGGAGGGGGTAATAAAAACAAAATGGAACAATTAATAAGTGTGAGACAGACCAAAATAGAAACCGAAATGCATAATATGGGATGAAGGGAATATATATAATTAGGAACGTCTAGTGTTATTTTTATGCATGTTAGTTTTAAGGAATGATCCATTTTATTTTTGTCTGGGAAGCCAACATTTTTAGCGGCGGACTACGGTCATTTTGTCGAACATCTCATCACCGTAGCACTCTTTAGTGTTGATAAATCATTCTTTTTTTTGTAGTGTTAATTTAAGAGAAGCCGAATTTTTAATTAAAGAATCAAACACCTTAACTAATACTACTTCGTACTAGTATAATGTAAATAACACAAAGAATAATACATAGATTATACTATTTATAAAAGTATCAAACACATTAACTATTATGTACTCCGTATAATATAACTAAACACAAACAATAATACATGTAGGGGGATGTGTTATACTGCTAACTTTTTTAAGTTGCTAACTCATCGACGCAGCACGATTACATTAAAATGTTAATACAATATATTGAAATGTCAACAAACTTTTTTAAGTTGTTAACTCATCGACGCAGCACGATTACATTAAAATGTCAATACAATATATTGAAATGTCAATAAAATTATGTATTGACATTTTTAATATATTGCGTTCATGAATTAGTTAGCCATTTAAGATAGTTAGTAGTTGATCACAACTATTTACTAATCATTATCTTTCTATCCGAAATATGATACATATAGTAATCATTATCTATTTAGTTGAAATGTATAGTAGTTTATTAAACGTGCCAATGTCATTATTCTTTTTCGTCATGGAGGAGTTTTGAAGTTACCAAATTTGAATAAAAACAATGTTCCGTACCAACCGATCAAATTGATAAATGTGATTTCACGTTTTGGAAATTTTAGTGGGCCAAATCTAAACTAGTGGATTACTTTTATTGCCCAAAGTAACTACACGACGACATCAAATCAATCAATAATGTATTTAAAAAATTACTAACAACCACTGAGAATTTTGGGCCTACCTATTAACGAGAGAGGAGGCCCACTGTAAAACTTCACATGTTCAATACATCTATAGTATTATACTCCCTCCGTCGCATAGAAATAGACCCTTTAAGGTTGACACTTATTTTAATGTATAATTGATAAAGTAAAAGAGAAGTGTATCATTGATAAAGTAAAAGAGAAGGATAAAAAGTAGTTGAAATTAAGTAGTAGATGGTGGGACCATAAATGATAAAGTAAAAGGGAAGAAGAAAAAAAGGTTACCATAAATAGATATGGACTATTTTTATGGGACGGACGAAAAAGAAAATATGACATATTTCTATGGGACCGAGGGAGTAATTAACTTTTCCCTACATATGAGAGATAGCAATCTTTGGTAATTTGAAATGACCCTAAAGTGGCGTTCGGTTGTCATGACTAATATTATGAGACTATCCATCTAAGATTAAGTTGTGAGATTATTTTAGTTGGAGGGGGAGGCTATGACTAATTATCATGAGACTATCTATCTAGAATTAAGTTGAAGGGTTCAATCTTATTAACAAAACATTATACATATTTAATCATGAGATTTAATCTTGCCAACCGAACACCCCCTAAATGTCGGAAATTAATGCAGCACAAATAAAACTTTCGTAAGACAACTAAGATCTTTTTCCATAAAAAGAATTTTTGAATCTTTTACCACTCTGTAAAATTTACTCAATTTGGATATGTGCAGTCATGACAATATTTTCATGGTTAACATAATAATTTATTTTCAATAAAATAAATATTCATACCACATGTAAAATGAATGAACAAATCAAGATCAATCCGGTCAACGGTAAAAAAAAAGATTAATGCAAGCTAAGGAAGTAGAAACTAACAAAAAGCAAAACTCATGATACAAGCATAACAGATACCCAAACCAACAAGATCGGACTATAAGAAACAACAAACCCAATACTCACAGATGAAATAAAAGCAGCAAATCAGAAGGTAAAAATACAATGAAGAATCACCTTTGCAACAGCCATTAAGTAGTGATGGGTAACATTTTAATTCTCTGATAAATTATGTAATGTTCAAATATTTTAAATCGTCTATTATTATAAATTTAAATAGATTAAGATAATTAAGAATTCAAATTTTGAAAATGATGGATATCCTATTCATTAATCCCACAACATATATATGCTGAATTCAGAATTTTCAGTCCCATTCAAAGTACTTCAAATTTTTTTATGAGATTTTATAATGTGTTGTATAATGCATTAAGTGTAGAGAGATTAAAATAAAAAAATGACACACTTAGAACAAGACGAATAGAGTATTTATGAAGTCGGCTCATTTTTATGATAGAAACGTAAGTTGGATTGGAGTAATAGAGTTGGTGTTGGCATTCATTTTTTCAAGAATCAAATAGTAGGATATAATTTGCAAGAAGTCAGATGTCGTTGTGCATATATACAAATTGAGTATCAAAATCAGAAAACTCGTTGACTAGTGCAAAGCATTTATAGCCATTTCTTTGGTGCAATCATTCTCATGGCATTCGTTACAATATTGATGACAGGCACTACTTAGGCACTCACCACTTATAAGGTAAGAGACAATAATATTGTTGCCATGTTCTTAAAAAGTTTTCGACAATGAAAGCTCATTGTATTTTTTTTACAACATACAAACTCCATCCAATATCTTCCAATAGTAGTATATTAAGAAAGGTGTTAAATTGCGTCTAAGGGCATCCACAGTAGAGAAATCCTATTGACCGACAGTAAGGCGTGCAGGTTGTTGGCTTTAAGGGGAGGATGTTGGTCTAAGGGCATCCACAGTAGAAAAATCCTATCGACCGACGGTAAGGCGCGCAGGTTGTTGGCTATAAGGGGAGAATGTTGGGCTAACAACCATGTCTTGGATTTGTGGTGCAACGCCCATTTCTTTTTCACATTTTCTATTCTATCATTTCTTTTACTCTATTTTTCCATTACATTATTTTCTTGTTATTTATCTTATTTAATTTGTATAATTTATTTGGATAGGCATTATAGGATAATTTGTATTTGTTAAATTGTTTTATTTTTATTTAATTTTATAAACTATTTTTTTAATTTTGATTACAATATCTCTGTAAACAAAAATGAAGTTAGAGATTAATTTGTCCTAATTGAATTAATTTGTATTCATTTCTGGAATATCTCTGTTCAATGAGCTGCATTTTCTTTTGGAAAAATCAACTCTTTTAATCTCTCTTACATTTTTTTCAATCATCTATTTTGTCACTAGACTATTTCATTATTTATTTTCTCTATACTTAGACACATTAACTAAACACTAATTTTTAAAATTTCTTACCGACAATAACTACATCAATTAACTTAGAACAGAATGGAGTATAAAATAAGGATGAATTTAAAAATTAGTGTATGTGAATAAGACCATTTTTTTTGTTAACTGTCGCAAAATGAACGAACCACAAAGAATGAGCAGAGAGTTACTACTCTCTCCGTCTTATAAAAATTTGGACATTTTTTTTTATTTTGATCCGTTCCATAAAAATAGCCCCCTTCTATTTTTGGTAACTGTTCCAATTACTTTTTGTTTCTATATCTTTCTTATTTTACCAATTGTGCATCTCCACAGACTTTATGCCGTGGTTTATGGTTGTTACTTGTTGTGAGGTTGGAACCCAAAAATATAGGTATAACTTCATTTGTGGCTTAGAGTTATGAATGTTGTAAGAGGCATCTCTACAAACTTGATTTAAATATTCGATGAGCATGAGCATCTCACCAAGTATATGCTGACAGAGAAGAAAAATACTACTATTAAATATCGCCTAAATACCAATAATGTATAATAGTATGTGATTATGTCTTATCACTCTTATCTTGTTAGCATCTAACTGTGTTGGATTTAGGTGGATCCCCCAGATTATGTATGTTGCTGCCGAACCTAGCTGTGGTTAGGACAAAAACAAACTTATGAAACATATGATTTTTTCCTTTTCTAGGATGCATTTTATCGGCAAGACTAGTGGATATATACATCGGTTTTCTTAGGAGTGTTATTTTACTTACTGTTTCTGTGAATTACTCTAATGTGGAGTGTTGTGTTTAACTGAATCTAAACATTGAATGATTTATTGACTCTGCCGCCCGCAGGGGCATCGCAGTTGGCAACGAAGGGGCAGATCTTATTGCAATGAGCCTGGGTTCAAATCCCACTACACGTGTAGTTGCTTCTATCTCTCAGGCATAAGTGTGAGACCTTGGGAGATGAGCTTCTGGTAGCCAGTGGGTTAAGGCCTCCTCTTTAACGGGCTACTGCGTACCCTGATTGAATCCCCTCACATAGTATCCGGTCGGAGTGTGGGAGCCGCCAAGGCGACGGAATCGCCTTTTTTGCTGCAATTAATTGACCCTGTCTTTCCTTTCCAACAGTGGCTGGACCACATATATAACTTGCAGGGTTCAATTTCAAATCAAAATGTTATCAGATAAATACTGCGTAATAGTCATTTCATAATTTCATTTTTTTCTTAATTTTTATCATTCATGGCAAAACAACTTATTTTAGTCATCCTTAAAAGACACATTATTTTATTAAAATGAAAGTAAAAGAAAACAAAAGAAACTATAACAAAAGGACATTGCTTTGTACATATATGAGATCATTAAAAACAATTAAAGCATTGTGATTTAATATTTTATTTTCAAACGTTAGGTGTCTAATCGGAATTTGATCAAATTTTATATGACTAACGAAAAGTTTTCCATTAATGATCTCATTGATGATTAACATGAATTTGAAGTAATGTGAAGAAAATGTGAGTATACAAAATTAAATAGAATGCGAGTATCTATTTTATAGAAGTATATAAAATTATTAATTTAATAATGAAATATGAGTGGAACATTAACCTATTTACCAGATATACCAGATATAGTAAAAGCCCAATGAGCTTAAGTATGAAATGTTGGACAAATTTGAACATTCTAAAATAACTTATAATATTTAATAGCATGGAGTATTTTTTACAACTTAAAATATTTAATAGCATGGAGTATTTTTTACAAGTGGATTTTTACAAATTCTTTAATTTACTGTTTTAGTCATTTTCAATAGTTAGAAATTAAACGAATGGTGTTATTCTAATAAAGTTAATTATACTTAAGTGCAAATTAAGATCTATATTTGTTTAATCAAATATTCATTTGATCAATAGGAGCATCCGCAGCGGTCGGACACGGCGTCCGTCCGTCCGTGCCAGCGGCGCGGCGGAACGCTGCTCGCCGCTGCGCTCTTGCCGCTGGTGCAGCGCTACTCTTAGCTAAGAGCACGTCTGTGCCAGCGAGCAGCTGACGTGGCAGCTCCTGATTGGGCAACGACAATGCCGTTGGCAAATTCAAAATTTTTTAAAAAAATCGGATTTGAATTTAAAAAAAATCCGATTAAAAATAAAAAATATATATTTTTCCACTTCCCAAAAAATTATATCCGTTTTCTCCCCACTTTTAATTTATTTTTCAAATTTTTTTCCCCAAAAATACACATTTTCATCTATAAATACCCCACTTCCACAAAAAGAATTTCACACCACACTACACAATTCTCATCTAAATTCTCTCGTTTCCATTCTTACAATTCTCAATCTTTCTTTCACTCTTACAACAAAAAAATGTCCGGCTCCGACGATCACCCCTCCGGCTCCCACGGTTGGAACCCCGAATGGTTTGGTTCACAACCATTTCCTAGTCCGGAAATGGAATTTTCGGCCCCTGCTCAATCCCAAAGTTCGCAAGCTCCGGGTGGCTACCTGCCTTACCTGGTCGACGACCAAGATGCCCCCGATGGGCAATACGGGTGGGCACCCGAACCACCCGTACCTAGAGCGAGAGGGAGCGGCGGCTCTCAAATTCCACCTCTTCCTACTTGTGGTGTCCGCACCCCGTACACTCCGGGGGGGACGGAGCAATTATTCAAAGCATTTTTGTCTATATCCGAAGATCCGGTGATTGGCACGAACCAATCCGGGGACCATTTTTGGTGGCGCATCTGTTGCCGGTACAATGAAAACCGGCCGACTGGAACAATCGAGTGCAACGAGAGTATGGTGCGCAATGCCATATACAGACCCAACGAAAAAATCCAAAAGTTACAGGGGTATTACCTCCAGGAAGAGCGGTTGGCGACCTACCAATCCCAACACTACAAACCGTTCAAGTACCTCAATGTTTGGCAGGAGGTGCGTGTGCATCCGAAGTATAGGGGAGACGTATCATCCTCCTCTAGCTCCTCCGGAAAACGGTCGAGGTCGGTATCCTTATCCGACGCCGGCTCTGATGAGGTGTCCACCCAGCTCGCCGGAGCTAACTTGGGTAGCCCCGACGCCGGCCCGAGTAGTTCCCAACGCCGGCCGCAAGGAATGAAGAAATCGACGACCAACCGCCGTCGCGCCGCGACTCCATCTGCCCCCAATCCCGCTCCCGCTCCCTTTGTGCCACCTCAACCCCCACCAACTCGTTGTGGGGGATTTTGGCCCAACTCAATGTGGCCGATAGGTCAACTATGACCCCCGAGCAACTTCGATCGCATGTGGCAATGACACAGGGTCTCCAAAGAACATTGGGGGTAGAGCCGGATGAATAGTCTTCCACGGGGGTATTTTTAGCCTTTAATTATGTAATTTTTATTTTTTAGGAGTTTAATCATGTAATTTTTATTTTTAGGTGTTTAATTATGTAATT
This sequence comes from Salvia splendens, assembly GCF_004379255.2. Taxonomy (NCBI): domain Eukaryota; kingdom Viridiplantae; phylum Streptophyta; class Magnoliopsida; order Lamiales; family Lamiaceae; genus Salvia; species Salvia splendens. The sequence continues at coordinate 34,157,626 of NC_056038.1, forward strand.
TTTAATTTTTAGGATTTTAATTATGTAATTTTTAATTTTTAGAATTTTAATTATGTAATTTTTAATTATTTTGTAATTTATAATATTATTTCGGGTATTTTTAATGCATTTTAATTTTGTGAAAATGTTTTTATTTAAATTGAATAATAGAATGGTGGGACTTTTGAGCTTGTCTTTGTGGAAGAACACGGATGTGGGTGTTGTGCTCTTGCCTAAGAGCAGTGACTAAAAAAGTAATAAAAGTGGGTCTGGACCCACATCCGTGCTCGTTGGCAAGAGCACGGATGTGGATGCTCTAAGTTCAAAATATCAAAATATCAGGGTGTTTAATGACTTTAACATGTAAATAATTGAATATGATGGAAAAGATTTGTACTTTGTCGTCACATCATTGCTGTGAAATTATAATTAATTGTAAGGTTAACTGGACAAAGAAAATATTTCCGTCACAAAACGAGGATTCTAATATTGATGAATTGAAGAGGAGATATATACGTTTCGTATAAGATCATCGTTCGATAGTTCTATTTTAGCAAAATAATTGAAGAGGAGATATATACGTTTCGTATAAGATCATCGTTCGATAGTTCTATTTTATGCATTTTGCTATTACGATACAAAACAAATTAGCATTCTTAATAGCATTAAAAAGCTATTAAAAAGTGTCCTTATCTGTTTTTTGTTCTTAGTACACTTTTTTCGTCACAGGTTTTAAGAAATGTTAGATGATAAAGCTATTGAAATGGACTATATATATTTGCTTTTATATATAGTAGTATTAATTTATTATAAAATACGTTTCAGATAAGTTAATGAAATTTGATGACTACATATTATTTATATTAAAAATAAGATAAGACTCATATTAACATACTGAAATAATATTGAAAATGAATATTATTGCGCCCGCATGGGCGTATCGCAGTTGACAATGGAGTGACAGATCTTGCTGCAATGAGCTTGTCGGACCGAAGTGTGGGGACCCATCAAGGCGACGTAATTGCCTTTTTTGCTGAAAAAGAATATTATTGGCGGAGGGAAGGATTATAGGCAAAGAATTGCAATATAAAATGTTGAAAGACTAGGGAAAAACATTAAGGAGTGGAAGATCACCTTCTACCATCAATCGTTGTTGTCGGAAGGTTGGTCTCTCTGACATCGAATTTGTGTCGAAACATAATTTTTTCAGTAAGCTGAATGAAATAGGCATTTTGACCGATGAACTCTTTAACAACTACTTTTTTAATTTTTAAATATTACTACCATGATCTGCCCATGTTGCGTGATAACAACTATTGTAAAATAAACTGCAATAATTAATTAATTACAGTTTAATTAGGTAGGATTATTTAATTAACTAATTAATTAAACCGCCGTTTCCCAAGTGATCCGCCAATTCGAAATGAAGACATATTCTAAACCCAAATTAGAAATTTAATTAATTAAGGTCGAGGACAGCTTTGTTTGGCTGACTGGTATTATAAATAAGTGGTTAATAGCCAAAAATTTAGTAATTAATAAGTAAACATATTAAAATATGTTAGCCGAGGATGACCATTTCCGACCGGCCATGCAACTGCAATGTTTATAAAAGTTAATACTACCATTAATTTTATTTGTGTTGATCAATAGAATTTTTATTTTGCTACTCATAATCTGCTTTTCCATTGGTTGGAGTAGGAAATATTAGTGCCAACGAATTACCCACCAAAAATATTGTAAACTTATAGGTTGAAATAAGAAAATATAGTTATATAATCGTAATAATAATTGAAATTTAAAACTAATTGATTTATTTAATAATTAAAAATTATTATTTTAAGTTCATTATAAAAACAAGTCAATCCGCATAACTAGAGGAGCTAGGTTTTAAAACTAATTGCTTTATTTAATCGAATTAATAATTAGATAATTACATTTAAAATATACGTAGTATACAATATTAATATAGGACGATAATAATAGACAATACTAAACTAAAATGATAAATCTATGGGTAACGAATCAAAAAACACTATCGAATTGTTTAATTTAGGTAGTATATATGCTCGGTGTGTGATTTAAAAGATGACATAAAGCTTTCTGCTCGGATTTCACACTTGATTAGTTGTTCCAAAAAGCACATTTCAATTATTTGTTTTTCTTTATTTAAAAAAAAACTAAATTAATGACGATTGTGCAATACTGAAGACGACACAATTTTAATAAAATATCAATATATAATACTATATTGATAAGTGGAAAAGTATAATTTGATGTCAAATAGTGCATTTAATATGGAGTATTGTTAATATGAGCGGACACAGGAAAGAGAGTCACGCGGACTAAATTCATACCAATTATATTCTCTAATCTGCTATTTTTACTTTAAAATTTGTGAAAATGATTTAAAATTGTCTTCGGTCCTTACCGAGTTCATAAGTCATGCCTCTTAATACCAAAATATAGAAAATTATCGAAACAATATAATGATGGGTAATGTGCGATAAAGTTGTAAGTTACTCCGTAATACAGAAACTGAAAAATAAAAATAAGGTAAATGTGCATAAGAGTACTCATTTGAAGATACACTACTATGACAAAGAGTGCACTTTGGGAGAAAATTATTTTATTTTTCCTTAATATTGTTTCTAAGATATGTTAAATGCTTGCAAGTTTACTTGAAATTTACAATTTCACCCTATTAAAAATACAGACTCTTTTTATTTTGATATATTTCATAAAAATATCCACTTCTATTTGTGATAACTTCTCATTGAACTTATATATTTCAATAATTTTCTACTTTCTACTTGCCTCATATTTTATCAATTCTGCACCTATCATTTTAGATATATATCTCTATTCATGTGAGATGGAGAGTGATGGGGTGCGTACTAAACAAGCCCGACAGCAATGACGGCCCATCAGCCCAAAGCCCAAGGAAGAGTATGAGTTCGGCATTACCAAAGAGTTCGGCCTCAGCCTACAGCTCGGTAAAAGCCGACCAATCAAGCTCTGCGAGTTCGGCATTACCAAAGAGTTCGGCCTCAGCCTACAGCTCGGTAAAAGCCAACCAAGCTCTGCTCTCAGGTCGGCATCAAGCTCTACTCTCAGATCGGCAACCAAAGCAGTTCGGTCTCAGTTTTCGACCGAACAAGGAGTTAGTGGACCCATGCAGGATTTCCACAACTTCCAACACACCCACTACCACGTGGCGTCAACTCAGGCCACGATCTTAGGCCATGACCTACACGACCTCCACGACCTAGAGTGATGATGTAAGCCACGATCTTAGTTCAATGTATAAATAGAACTTAGATCTGATAGAAAGGGGTGAGAAGCTCTCTAGAGAAAAATACCATATAGCAAGTCTGTGTTGTAAGCTGTAATTCCAGATCAAGCAATACAAACCTGCCCCCATTTCTCCCCGTGGACGTAGATTTACCTCAGTAAATCGAACCACGTAAAATTCTCTGTGTCGTGATCTGTATTTTCCTGCATTTACTAACATCAACAATTCGCGGACTCATCACTGGCGCCGTCTGTGGGAAGCAGAGAACCAAATTTGTGATAAAGCGAATTTTTGACCATTTTTTCAACCCAAAAAATGCATACCAGATCGCAGAGTACCCGTATTCCTGCCCGTGAGAACCAGGAGGAAGCCAATCCACCCCATAGGTCTGGAAAACAGCCTAGGGATAAATCCACCACCAGTTCTCATGGCGGAGGAACAAGCCGCTCCAAAAGCCGTCACACCGAGTCTTCCCAGCAGCCCGATTTGAACGAGGCTGTCAAGCTGTTTTTGGCTGAAAAGCAGGAGGAATTCTTAACCTTCCTGCAGAGAAGCCAAAAGCAGCCGGAGGCGAAAACGGCGGATTCTCCCTCTCCCTCCATACGAGACAGTCACTACCGCAGTAGTGTCATGTCTTCCAGAAGAAAGAATCCTCGGTACCGGAATCACAGGAGAACTCCATCTCCTCCATACCGAAGAAATGTCGGGTTCGCCATGTACGGAGCATTGAGGACTCCGTTCTCGGACGATATTACCCGAACTTCCCTACCACAGAACTACCGAACTCCGTCGATAACCTATGACGGACTCGTGGATCCTCATGATTTCTTGGGACGCTATCAATATAACATGGCGAACCAGGGTCTCAACGAGGTCCACATGTGCAAGCTGTTTCCCGAACTGCTTATCGGGAACGCAAGAAGGTGGTTCGATAGCCTCCCCCAAGGCAGCATTAGATCCTACCGAGATCTAATGGATGCTTTCCACAGGAGGTTCTTTCAGAAAGCGGAAGCCCGGATTACTTCGGCTCAGCTGCTTTCTATACGTCAAGGTCGCGACGAAAAGATCAGCGACTTCCTGACGAGATTCCATAAGGAATGCCTACAAGTAGATAATCTCAATGATCTACTTGTCATTTCGGCATTCCAAAATGGAATCCTGCCCGGAGCTCTCTACAGAAAGCTCGTGGAATGCAGTCCGCAAACAGCTCAAGAGATGTGGGACATTGCGGACAAGTTTTCTCGTGCCGATGAGGCAGACCGTCGAAAACGGTCTTTAGACAGCTCATCTAGAGAAGACAAAAAGAAGCCCGATCATAGCGATCAGAGGCTTCCTCGCCGAACACCTTCCCCACCAAAGGAGAGATAGCGGTCATCCGAGGTGATCGAAAAAAGAGCAAGTGTGTTCGCAGATTGCGCTTAAAAGTGCCGAGCAATCAGTTCGGCACCATCAAGCATAGCAATCACAGCAGCCGGAGTCAGAGGCAGGCGGAATGACCGAAGTCACACCGGAGCCGAACTCGATGGTGTACGGCACTGAAGCCGTGATTCCGGTTTAGATTGGCATACCCAGTCCCCGAACTCAATTTCTCCTCAGAAATGAATGGTGACGGACTGAGAGCCGAACTAGATCTTGCCGAAGAAAGAAGAGAATTGGCCTGCATAAAAGCAGCCAAGTACAAGGAGCAAGTAGCCCGGTATTACAACCAAAGGGTGAAGAAGCTGCAATTTCAAGTGGGAGATCTCGTCTTGAGAAACAACGAAGTAAGCCGAGCAGAAAAGCTGGGCGAACTCGAACCCACATGGGAAGGTCCATATCAGGTGTCAGAAGTCCTCGGCAAAGGGTCTTACAAATTGACTCACGTGTCAAGAGCACAAGTACCCCGAACATGGTACGTTTCCAACCTCAAAAAGTTCCATTTGTAAGAGACAGTCCGGTCAATGTGCTTTCTTTGGTTTGCTTGGTCTTTATTTGTCTCTGTGCGTTTTGTCTGTGTGTTTTGTCTGTTTCGGTGCGTGTCGTCTCTTACAAATGTTACTGAGGTATCTTGTTCTTCGAAGGCTGATCCCCTTCTTAGAACATATATAAGCCAACGATTGTGAGTCAAAGCTTCTACAGAAGATACAAGACCACAATTCAGCTTAAACAAGCAGTTCGTCTGAAACGAGCTGCAACAAGCCAACGATTGTGAGTCAAAGCTTCTACAGAAGATACAAGACCACAATTCAGCTTAAACAAGCAGTTCGTCTGAAACGAGCTGCAATAAGCCAACGATTGTGAAGTCCAAGCTTCTAAAGAGGATACAAGACCACAATTCGGCTTAAAAATCAAGCACTTCGTCTGAAACGAACTGCAACGAAAGTCCGATTCTCGCGATAAAACTTGCCTGAATTAGGACAAGGGAAAGTCCGATCCACGCGATAAACCTCGCCGAATTAGGACGACCAAGTTCGGTCAAAGAAGTTTACCTCATAAGACCGAGGACGACCATGTCTAGTCAAAGAGGTTTACTGCATAAGACCACTTCGGTTAACTGGGAAAGTCCGATCCACGCGATAAAACTCGCCGAATTAGGACAAGGGAAAGTTCAATCCCGGCGACAAAAATCGCCAAATTAGAACACAAGACGAGTCCGGTCAAAGATGTTTATTTCATCAGACCAAAGACGAGTCCGGTCAAAGATGTTTATTTCATCAGACCAAAGACGAGTCCGGTCAAAGATATTTATTTCATCAGACCAAAGACGAGTCCGGTCAAAGATGTTTATTTCATCAGACCAAAGACGAGTCCGGTCAAAGATATTTATTTCATCAGACCAAAGACGAGTCCGGTCAAAGATGTTTATTTCATCAGACCAAAGACGAGTCCGGTCAAAGATATTTATTTCATCAGACCAAAGACGAGTCCGGTCAAAGATGTTTATTTCATCAGACCAAAGACGAGTCCGGTCAAAGATGTTTATTTCATCAGACCAAAGACAAGTCCGGTCAAAGAAGTCTACTTCATAAGACCGAGGACAAGTACGATGAAATTTTTTCGCTAAGCTGTAAATACAGAGTGTTAGAAGCGAAAACAAAAACAAAATTTCATTTTCAAATCTTGTTCGGCACACAACTCCGCTACCCTACAAGATGGCGTTACGCTATTACAAAGGACTATTCTACTGTCCAGGGTTGCTAAAGTTGAGCCATCTATTCACAAAATCCTCGTGAAGCTGAGTTCGGGCGTTCCAGGCAGCTGCAGAATAAGCAGGTCGACGAGATGCTCTAATCGACCTGCCACCTCTTCTCTGAGCCCGGGAAGCCCTAGCACCTCGGCGGCGAAGAGTCTCTTCACGAAGCATTTGCCGATCTTGCTCACTCATAACCACAGCTCCTCTGCGAACTTCAGTCCGTCCTCGACTTGACGTCTCCGGTTGTCCCTGAGTTCGTTGCTGACTTGGAGTAGGGTTTTGAGCAAGTGAATCAGAGGTTTGAGCTGGAGTACTAGCATCTGTTGGCGGGAAATGCCGGAGGAATCTCTCAATTGAGGGACGCCGGGCAAGAACTATGTCGTACCGAGAGGCCCAGCGCCGCAATGATGTCACGACTTGTTGGCAAGCCGAGCTCTCCAGCGCATTGTTCCTCCGAAGTACATTATATTCCTCCCACAGTTCGTCAACTCGACTCTGAACATCTGATATGGTCATTCCCCCGCGCACACGGATGTAATCCTCGTACGCAGTCCTCTCAGCAATGGTCGTATTCAGCTCGGCCTCCAGATCATTCTTATCGGACTCTAAGTCCTTATTATCGGCATCCAGCTTCACTAAACGAGCCAGAAGCTCGTCATTCTTCGTCTGATCGGCTATAGCTCTTTTCTCAGCTTCGTCTAAAGCCGAAGAGTACAGCCGTTTCCAGTGAAGTATCTCCATCTCCTTGAGTACAAAGCAGCTATATTAGTTCGGCAGCTGTACCGAGCAGATAGTAAAAAACAACAGGAATAAAGGCGAGTACGAAAAGCTATACGAAGACAAGTGTAGAGAATTCTTCATTCACAAGGAAAATTTTTTACACTAAGAGGGCTTCAAGGCCACCGTACAAGGAAGAAACTAGACTAAGAGAAGGGAGACGAAATCATACTCCGCCAGCTTCGTCTCCGGCTCCTTGGTCTGGTTCAGCTTCTTTCTCCTGAGCTACCTCAGCCTCGGCCTCGCATCCTGCCGGCCTCGCCTCCGCCTCCTGATCGGCTTCCTTCTCCGGATGCCCGGCCCGCTCGACTTCGGCCTCCAGCTCCAGCGGCTCGGCCTCACCCTCTCCGTTGTAAGTCGAAGCGGGTGAAACGGGTCCCACGGAGGCAAAGATAGCCTCCAGGTTCTCGTCCCGATCAGCTCGACAACTCCGGACTCGGTCTGCAGAAAGCAGGACCGAGGATGAAGCGAGCTCCTCAAGGAGCGGCAGATTCTGAAGCCGAGCTGCTATCTCTCGGCTGTACAGAGGCAGCACGACGTCGGCCCCCTGCTCGCCCTTATCGGCAATTAGCCTTACCAGACTACCGACAAAAGCCGAGAACTGGCTGCTCAAAAAGAGTTTCTCCGTGTAAACACGGAGAGCCTCCCCCTGGGCAACCACGGCGGCAGCATCACTCCGTTTCGTCTGCTCTCGCTGGATGACGAGCTGGTTTTTGGCAAACTGAGCTTCATCCTGGGCCGAAATCCTAGCAGCTCTGGCTTTCCCAAAGTTTGCCTCGGCCTGCTCGGCCCGGTGACAAGCAGCCGCCAATTTCCTCTGCATCTCAGCATAGTCGTTGGACGCTTTGGAGAGTTCGACGGCGACGAGCTTGGAGAGCATATCGTTCCTCTGAAAATGGATAAGGAAAAAAGTCAACAGAGGGCACCAAAAATACAGGACAGAAGCCAAGCCAAAGAATCAAGAAGACAATTCACCTCGGCGAAGTCCGTGGGCCATAAAAATGGCTCACAGATATGCTCCGAAGGAGGCGCCAAGACCACGTCTTTCTCTGGCGCTCTCGGGGGCTTCTGGGTCTTCCCCTTCCTACTTGCCGAAGTCGACTCCGGCTTCTTTGGACCCGAAGAGGTCTTTTGCCTTTTCGGATTCTTCTCGGCATCAGGCGCCGAGCTGGTAGCCTTCTCTTTCTCCGGCTCCTCAAGCCCGGAGGACTTTCGGATAGCCTTATTCAGCATGTACACTGCCAAAAAGCAAGAAAGCAAGGTTAGTTTTCGCCGCTAAAGCAGTAAAGCATAAAAGAGAAATCCTCACCCTCGGCCTCTTCGTCCGAAGACGAGATATTGAACACGAGGTCGCCCTTGACGAGCTCAGTTTCCGAATACTGTTTCCTAATCATAGGAATCTTATTGAGCTCGCCCTCGAGCTCGGCCAACGGTTCTAACCGAGGATGGGGAATCACGGACTTCGGCCTTCTCCAAGGAAAGCCCGGAGCCGAAGTCCTATTATAAAAAAAGAAACGGTTTTGCCATTTCGGCCACTTGGTTTTGCAGAAGGCCCTAAAAGGCTGTAAGGGGATCAAGTAAAACCAAGATCCCTTCCTTTTAAACTGGAAAAAATTAAGGATTGCCCTCAGAGACAGATCCTTATTTAGCCTACGCAGTTCGGCAGCAAAAGCCGATAAGTGCCTCCAAGAGTTCGGAGTCACCTGACCTAAAGGGAGTTGAAAAAAATCAAGAAGCTCTACAAAAGGTGGGGGAAGAGGGAAACGAAGCCCGCATTCTAAGCAGGCTTCGTAAACGGTGGCATAACCCTCCGGCGGGTCGTTAGCCCTATGATCATCGTCGGGAACCACCGCCTTCCCCCCGGGAAGAAGATATTTTTCGTGTAGAGATATCACGGTGTCCTTACTCAAGACGCTGTGAAAGTGCTCTACGGTCTTCTCCCCGGATTCTTTCCGGCTAGGAGACCCCTTATCCCCTTTCCTACCGCTACCCGACTCCGAAGAAGAAGAAGACATTTTTCTTACTTTTTGAAGGTGAAGAAAGTCTGAAGAAGTTCTTGAAAACGGAGAGAGAATTTTCGCAAAGGAGATAGAGTGCAGAAGAAGCAGTCGCAAAAGTGCTTCAATGATGAAGAAGGGAGGTATTTATCAGATTCGGCGAAGATTTCAAAATCGTCGCACCGTTTCGAATCCCACCTTTTCAGGATTCAACGGCCGGATTTTACTGTCGCATTTAATGCAGCCACATGCAAGGCACGTCCCCTGACGTCAGCCTCCCCCGTACCTTTATCCAGAATGCCGAAGTGACTCGCTTCGCCGAAGTGATTCACTTCGTCTTTCGGGGGGGGTAGTGATGGGGTGCGTACTAAACAAGCCCGACAGCAATGACGGCCCATCAGCCCAAAGCCCAAGGAAGAGTATGAGTTCGGCATTACCAAAGAGTTCGGCCTCAGCCTACAGCTCGGTAAAAGCCGACCAATCAAGCTCTGCGAGTTCGGCATTACCAAAGAGTTCGGCCTCAGCCTACAGCTCGGTAAAAGCCAACCAAGCTCTGCTCTCAGGTCGGCATCAAGCTCTACTCTCAGATCGGCAACCAAAGCAGTTCGGTCTCAGTTTTCGACCGAACAAGGAGTTAGTGGACCCATGCAGGATTTCCACAACTTCCAACACACCCACTACCACGTGGCGTCAACTCAGGCCACGATCTTAGGCCATGACCTACACGACCTCCACGACCTAGAGTGATGATGTAAGCCACGATCTTAGTTCAATGTATAAATAGAACTTAGATCTGATAGAAAGGGGTGAGAAGCTCTCTAGAGAAAAATACCATATAGCAAGTCTGTGTTGTAAGCTGTAATTCCAGATCAAGCAATACAAACCTGCCCCCATTTCTCCCCGTGGACGTAGATTTACCTCAGTAAATCGAACCACGTAAAATTCTCTGTGTCGTGATCTGTATTTTCCTGCATTTACTAACATCAACAATTCGCGGACTCATCAGAGAGAGTACTAACTTTCATCTAAAGTCGGGTCCAATTAAAGTACTTATATTAACCCATAGATTTAGGTTGAAACTAACCTTAGTAATTGTCCCATCTTAGACCTAGTCAAAAAAGTAATCACCGACTTGCATCACACATTAAAAACGATTAAATGAATTAATTCAAAAATTAAACCAAAAGGAATGATGATTTGGTAAGAGTTAGTGAAAACCTTGGTTCCCCTCATGTGAAATGTGAACACTTACACTTATTTTTGACCCATTTCTTTCTTTTTCCCAACTTTCTTAGTCACACTTATTTAAGATAAAAGTTTATTTCCAACTTTATAACTATTCATAGACAATGCATTCTCGAAAATATAAAAAATCCAAAGCTCTTACACTAAGCCAGATGTCTCTCTATAGTATCTAGTTTGTAACACCCCCCTTCTCTCCATGCATTACATTACACCTCCGCCCCCTTTATATATATACCACCACCACTTTCCTTCTTCCCTCACAATAATTATATCCCTCTCTTTCTCTCTCTAAAAACTCATAAACATGGTGGTGTTATCTCAGCCGATCGTCGACGGCAATCTCGCTCAGATCAAGACATGCAAGGCGGCGGGGGATTCCCTCGCTATCCCCGCCGTCGACCTGTCCCAATTCGGCGCCAAAACCCTCATTGTCGAAGCCTGCAAAGAGCTGGGTTTCTTCAAAGTGATCAACCACAGAATCTCCGTGGATTTCCTCACCAAATTGGAAGGCGAAGCCATGAAATTCTTCCAATTGCCGCCGCAGGAGAAGGCCAAATCCGGCCCCCCAAACCCCTTCGGCTACGGCAGCAAGGTCATCGGCCCCAACGGCGACGTCGGCTGGGTCGAGTACCTCCTCTTCTCCACCAACCCCGACCTCGCCTCCCGCAACCCTAACTCCGCCGCGCCGGGGATCTCCCAATCGCTACGGTAATTCACTAATTCATCACTCAATTTCCGAAATTCGCTATTGCATGGAGGCGATCGAGGGTTTAATTTGGGGGAATCGATGCAATTAATCGCAGGGAGATGGCGAACGAGTATGTATCGGCGGTTCGGGAAATGACGTGCGAGGTTCTAGAGATGATCGCGGAGGAAATGGAGATGGAGACGAGGCAAGCGCTGAGCCGCCTGATCAGCGACGAGAAGAGCGATTCGTGCTTCCGGATGAACCACTACCCGGCCTGCCCGGAGCTGCAGGCATTGAGCGGCCGGAGCCTCATCGGCTTCGGCGAACACACCGACCCGCAAATAATATCCGTTTTGAGATCCAACAATGCATCGGGCCTCCAAATCCGAAACGCAGACGCCACGTGGCACTCCGTCCCACCTGACCCCACCACCTTTTTCTTCCTCGTTGGCGATTCACTGCAGGTACTGCACTAGAGATCATGTTTATTCTTAGATCGAATATAGAAAATTGATTTAGTTAATTAAATTGAAATTGTAGGTGATGAGCAACGGGAGGCTAAAGAGCGTGAAGCATAGAGTGTTGGCGGACAGTATGAAATCGAGGGTGTCGATGATATACTTCGGAGGGCCGCCGTTGACGGAGAGGATAGCGCCGGTAAAGGGAGTGATGGAGGAAGGGGAGGAGAGTTTGTATAAGGAATTCACATGGTCTGAATACAAGAAGTCAGCCTACAAGACAAGGTTGGGTGACAATAGGTTGAGCTTTTTTGAGAAGTCTGCTCTTGCTGACCAATAGATCTTTTCTTTCTCTTTCTTTAATTTTTTTTTTCTTTTGTAGTAATAGTAGTAGGGTAGTTAATATATGGTGTAGTGAGTCAAAACCTGGGAATCCCAAGGTTGGTTGACTGGGGCAAAAGTGGAGATTAGGAGATAGGATCTTTCTTTTTTTTTTTTTCCATTTTGAATTTTGTAAGAGTTTCATTTCATCACCTAACTTCTCGTTTTGTGTTTAATAGTAACAACCATCCTCTTTTTGGGAGTTGGATCCCCTGCAGTGTGCACCTCACAACATAATTTTTTAATAATAAAAAAAAAAATATTTTTTTATTGTGGTGTGAGGTGCACAGCACTGCTGTGCACCGCAGGGGATCCAACTCCCTCTTTTTGAGCAGTTCTGCTGCTGGTGTATTAATTGAGGAATTGTCATAGTATATGTCATCTCTGCTTGAAAAAACTAAGAGCAATTAATGGTCGTAACGCCTTTAATGTGGCCGCTATCCAGTTCGGTGGGCCACTTAGGTCATCCACAACGCTGATCCTATACCGTTCCTTAAACCACTATTTGAGGGCCCCACTGTACTTTTTTACTCCATTCCTTAACTAAGGAACGGAACCTGCAACCCTTCGTTCCTTAACCGTTCCTTAACCGTTCCTTAAATTACTATTCATTCAATTTCATTTTTTTTTATTTCCAACCCAATTCAATTTAAATAAACACACTTTAATAAAAAACAAACACACATTATTAAAAAACACACAACATTAAAAAAAAATTCAACTTAAACTTAAAAAAAATAAAAAAAAGCACACAATTAAAATCCTAAAAACATAAAAAACACAAAATAAAAAACACACTCGCGGTAATATGACCGTTTAAAAAAAATTATAAAAATATATTTTTAAAAAAAAAATTAATTATTGCGCCATCGCTGACGTGTCCCACTCGCGGGCCGGCGAGTGGGAAGCACGCACGAAGCGGGGAGCGCCACGTCGCCCGAGCGCGTGGCGGCACAAGCCGTGCCGCGTTCCGTGCCGTCGGCACGCGGAACGGAATGGGAACGGAATGGGAGCGGAACGGTGCGCCGCAACGCGTTCCACGGCGAAACCGTTCCGGCGGAACGGCACGCGGAACGCCGGCGGCACGCGTTGCGGGTGCCCTTATAAACCATAATAATAATAGTATTATTAAATCAATATTCCACCAAAAATATATTCTCTCCGTAAATCAATATTTAAGGCGCACCCTATGCATTTTTTTAATTGAATATTTAAATAACTATAAAAATTGGAAAAAAACTTCATTTCATTTATAAAAAATAATACATTACAATACGAATTAAAAAAATACGCAAACTCAGCAACGGCGGTTACGGGGCTCGCACTTCTTCAATCATGTCGTTCATGAGCTGAGCATGATCATGTTGGTTGCGCATTGAGGTCTGTCTAGATAGAACCTCATTGAAGCCCGGCGGTAATCCTCTAGCGGGGGGCTCGGTCGCCGTGCTGGACGAGCAAGATGCACCGTCATCATCGTTCCACTCGGTGATGCTCCCAACTTCATACTCGACTATCATGTTGTGCATGATTATGCACGCATACATGACATCGGCGATGACTTCCTTGAACCAAAGACGAGCCAGCCCTTTCACAATTGCCCACAGTGATTGGAGCACGCCAAATGCCCGCTCGACATCCTTCCGCGCCGACTCCTGCTTTTGCGCAAATAAAACTCTCTTCTCACCAATTGGGCAGCTGATCGTCTTCACAAAAACAGGCCACCGTGGGTATATGCCATTGGCCAAGTAGTACCCCCATGTGGTATTGGCGCATGTTGGCAGTGAACTCGATGGCCGGGCCGGGTCCATTGCATTGCTCGGTGAAGAGGGTGGATGAGTTGAGTACGTTAATGTCGTTGTTCGACCCGGCTACGCCGAAGTAAGCATGCCAGATCCAGAGCCGATGGTCAGCGACGGCTTCGAGGATCATCATCGGGTGGCTGCACTTGTATCCACTAGTGAATTGGCCTCTCCACGCTGTCGGACAATTCTTCCACTGCCAGTGCATACAGTCGATGCTCCCTAGCATCCCAGGAAAGCCGTGCGCCGTCTCGTGCATCTTCATCAGGCCCTGGCAATCAGTGGCAGTCGGCTTGTGCAAATATGTGTCGCCGTAGGCCTCCACAACTCCCCTACAAAATCTCCTCGGGCACTCCCGGCCTGTTGTATCCCCGACGTGGAGGTACTCGTCGAAGATGTCCGCCGTGGTGCCGTAGGCCAACTGGCGGATTGCAGTCGTGCACTTTTGCAACGGTGTCAGGCTGGGTCTACCAATGTCGTCTTCCCGATACGTCATGTATTCATCACGTGACGATAACGTCCGGACAATGCTGAGAAAAAGGTAACGCGGCATTCTAAACCGGCGGTGGAAAACAGTCGGTCCCCACCGTGGTTAATAGGAAAAATAGTCTGCAACCAGACGTTGGTGAGATGTCGCGTGGTCACGTCGGACAGACGTCCGATGTCGAATAGGCCTGTGGATCTGCTCCTCCGCCGCCGCCTCCTCGCGTTGCATTTCGACTAAGCATTCCGCCATGACCTCTTCAACGGCTACATCTAAGGCTTCCGAGGTCGAACTACCTCACTCCGAGGAACTAGAACTAGTGGTGTCGTCGTCGTGGTTCATTTTGGTATGCGAGAGAGGTAGAAATGTGAGAGATGAGCGAAATGAGAGATGCGAGATGTTCGTAGGAACAAGTGAATGAGAAACGAGGTTTAAATAGATAAAATTCGAAAAAAAAAAAACGCGTGCCATCGTCAGCGCCCATCGTCCGCCTAGCCCACAATGGGGCGTCCGATGGCGCGGACGATAGGCCATCGTCCGCGCTTCTTCCGCAGATGATGCATCGGGCGTGGGCGTAGGCTTAGGGCGCGGACGATGCGGACACCCACAATGGAGGCATCGTCCACGCCCGAGGACGATGGCCGCTATCGGGCGCCCCATTGTGGGTGCCTAACTAATTTTGGCCCATCTAAACTAGAATTACATAATTATTGATTATGGACGAGTATGTTTTTAGTAATATAATATTGTCCAACATATTAATGGTAGTCAAATTAGTTATTTTTCTGTTTGGTGTCAATAATTGGAAAAATATGTTAATACAACATGAGTTTAATAGTAATGGTCTTGAGTGGTTTCAAAGTGTTTAGTCTCAAACAATTCGGCTGCCTTCTAAAACGACAGATAGAATATCCAAAGATGTACAATTGTCCCTTGCCTTGCCTTGCCTTGCCTTTATTAATTTCAACAGTTCGTACTTGGTTAGATTCGGTTTAGATATTGCTTGAGATAAAATCGAAGAACTTGTGCCCACAATTTCAACTCCAAATTGACGGTTTTTGTACTACTAAAATTTTATGACCTATTTATACGGCGGATGGGCTATTCATTTTGAGGGGTGTAATTTAATAAATTAATAACTCCCAACTAATGACTTTGAGTTTTGTTCTTTATAAAATCATCAGATCGTCGATTTGATAGACATGATTGTTTAGGGTTTTAGCTTTTGACAAAGAATGAGATTTTAGATGCAACTTTAATAGTGTCTCTTTCAATTTCCCAACAGTTGTCGACTATTGCAACATATAAGACTAGTTAAATTTCTCAAAACAAATCGATTCAAACAGTTTAGGATTATGATTTAATTGCTTTATCTTCATGACTTTTCAGTTTCTTGCTACTCGTAGTTAAGAAACTCGTTTGCAAGATTAGATTAGAGATAAGGCCATGATGCGTTTTGCACATTAATTCTGTATTCTCGAGTTTGTTCGTTAATTTTCTTGGTTTTGGATAAATTGTTTACTTTTTTTTCTTTTCGATGATTTCTTTGTTTTATGTGATTGATTACTCTTGTACTACTCCTTTGGTTCTTGCTAATTTTTGGGTCTCACCGCTTCTTTGTACGAAATACGAAAAATGAAGGAGATCGACTAAACGAGATTTTTTAAAAATTATTTTAGAGAAAGAGGAATTATATGGGATTTGGTTCCTAAACCTTGTACTCATCAAGAATCTTTCACTGTCTATGAGAGAGATGTTATAAAATAATGGTAGTATATGTTAAAAATTCCTAAATGAATCAATTTCTTCAACCAAACTTACTTACAAGTTTTAATTCCCACAGATTTATACCCTCATTGTGGGCAAAAAACTAATTAATTTGATTATGTTGACTTTGAGCCCCACAAAAGCCATACAATTTGCAATTATATATCTATTCCCTAATTATAAAATTCTAAACATGTCTAAATAATTGTCGCATCATATGTCACGCAATTCTTTGTCAAATATTATTAATAATGATCAGAGACATCGTATCTAATTGCATGTTTCAACCACCAAATTATTGACTTTTGGGATATTATCATTGTAGTATAACCAACACATTCCTTGTGTAGAACATTAACTATACTTTTTTTAAGTATATACTTTATGAATTATACTCAGAAAACACACTTTACAAAAGTGAATTAAATCAGAACTCATTCTTCTTCTCATTATTTAGACGCTAACATTTAGCTCATAATTGAAGTCTTGATAATTTATCAGATTCCCCATCTTTAGAGAAGAAAGTAGTATACATAACTCAATTTGTAAAATTATTGGTGGTGGAACTATTAAAAGAATCTTTCATCATTATACGAAAACACTTTTTGAAAACTTCATGGCCTCACCAATGACCTAGCTATATTTATGATCTAGCTAGGTAGACGACCAATTTTTGAGCATGCATTATTCAAATTAATTTGAAATTGACTTAAAAAATAAAATAAAATAAAATACTTCAAAATTGACTTCATGTGATAAGATTATTTGTTACTCCTATAACCGACCATCTAATTTGGTTCCTATAAGTCATTATCCTCTCTCTCTATACATATCATTAAAGGTCTCTCTCAATATATATATATATATGTGCAAACTATGTATGCTACACTCCACTTCCAAAATAAGTATCCCCGTAGATATTTTAGTTCGAAATATGGATTCTAGACTCACATACAAAATAATAATGTGAAACCAGTAATATTTTTTATGATAATAAAATTAAAGTGAATTTGTCTCGTAATAAAACTAATTAAAACTCCAAATGTCAAATTAAATAAAGTGGCGGCATCCTAGTCCATATGAAACCGCGTTACGCTCTTTATTTATTAATAAACGTTTTATAGCACGTGTTGTAAAACCTGTCTATAAATTCAGCGTAGTTAGGACCTCGCGTGCCCCTTCTGATTGTGAAGGCTATACGTATTTTGTGAAAGTTAAACGTGTATATACCATATTTGTCCACGAATTATATGTATTTTGAAATTAAAATAATATAGCTATTGGAACTGAGATTGCAGGCGAAGTTAACTTAGTGCTGGGGCAACCCATTTTTCCTCAGATTTATTTAATTCCAATTATTCTTACTTATACCACTTTTCATCTTAATAATTGATTTAGTTTATCTGAACGCCAATATATAATTTTTCGATAAATGTCAGCAATCATCAAATCACACATATTAATAAAAATAGAAAAACTATCTTTTGTAGCCATATTAATTATCATAATAAATGCCTATACCTATAATTAATTACCAAAATTTAAAAGATATTAACTACGAGTAATTAAAATAAAAAATTATATCACATTATGCTCTTAAATTTAAAAATATGACATTTATTAGTGAACAAGAAAAGAAAAGCTAAATAAGACATTTTTAATGTGATATAATTAGGGAAAAATCAAAATATATTATCATATAGAATATTGCCAAATAGACATAATGTGAAATCAATCACATGAATTATAAAATCACCAATTTCTAAAATCTCGAGTAAAATTGAAGCACGAAGCAAGAAATAAAATGATGACTATATAGTATTATAGTCAACTAGTGATGAATCCATGAAATCAAATCCCACCGACATCAAATTTGTTCTAGGGAGCTTGCACAACACAATAGCCGTTGAAAATGCATGATGGAAGTAGCTCATTTATAGCCATTATTTCTATGGAACTCTATGTTATATGGGGACATTCGCAAGCAAAAAAAGTTGACATTTAGGCAGATGTCTGCCACAATTTGATCTCTCCTTTACTAAACTTTCCCTCATTGCTTCATGTTCTTTTTAGTTAGTGGATTTAACCATACTTTGTAATCCTAGTGTGTCAGTGTGATTGATGTAATAACATTCATATTGATGTAGGGGAAAGATCGATTGTGTTGATTGATATATTTCTAGTCTATTTCAATCCTTCATGTAGGCCTCATAAGAAAATAAAATCAATTACAATTACTCATTCTTTCCATTGTGCTAAGCTATCTTTTCATGTTCTAACACTCCCCTTAAGTTGAGTATTAAGATTATAACGATGCTCAACTTACTAAGAACTCTATACAGCTCCAAGAATCTACTGCTTTTATCGAAATAAGTATCTGCTAAAGGTCCCTGCAGATCGGACAAATGACAGAGTCACAATACATGCTTCAAAGTTTCTATTTGATGAAGTGTCGGACCTTGGTCATGTTGAACTAGATTCTGATAGATGTTGTTTGCAATTTTATTATCACAAAATGTCCGGTATGTCTCATATGGTGGAGAGGTTGGTCAACTACTTTCGCTACCACAACATTTCGGTTAAGTTACTTTTGATATATTTGAATTATGCTTATACACTCGAAATAGCCACCACTTTCTGCTGCTCTGGCAAGCGACTGAATTCTCATGATTTGCATCGATATGCCCATGTATCTTCATATGTCCATTTCTCGCACAAATACGTCATGAATATAAGTACCCTTTAAGCATATCTCACAATGAAAATTGCAGCTTTTAAGTGATTGATTAGACTACGGTGCAACCTTAGTACTCTTCCCACAACATCGTAGGCTTAGAGCATTAGCAGTGGGGCGTCCTAAGGCGCGCCCTATGGCGCGCCACGTCATCAGTTTTATCCTCCTACCCCCCACCTGCAGTGGGGCGCCCTAAGGCGCGCCATATGCATTTTCTTTTATTTAAATATTTAAATAACTACAAAAAATGGGAAAAAACTCCATTTCATTTATAAAAATGTTCATACATTTATAAAAATTAATGTTCATACATTTATAAAAATTAATGTTCATATGCTTATGAGTTAGTCAAGAGTAGAGTCACATTATTAGTAATGTAATTGGATTTAAAATTAGAAAAATTCATGTTATAAATGTATAAAACAATTTAATTTTCAAGATATGTCAACTAGTGTGTGTAGCCCAATGGTTAGGATTATTGCCTTCCAAGCAATAGACCAGGGTTCGAACCTTGGCAAATACACTTTTTAAGTAAAATGCGTGTCATCGACAAACTAGTTCTTCTATATTAAATTTTAATCCATGATTCACCACAATAAATGCATCTTTTTAAGTAAAATGCGTGTCATCGTCTGTGCCTATCGTCTGTCGTGCCCACAATGGCGCGGACGATGTATCGGGCGTGGGCTTCGGGCGCGCCCGATGGCAGGCACCCACAATGGTGCCACCGTCCGCGCCCGAGGACGATGGACGCCATCGGACGCCCCATTGTGGGTGCCTTATGGGTTGATCATGAGATAATTAGATCAATTTTTGCACTAGACACTGGTTATTTCACACGACAAACTAGTTGTTCTATATTAAAGTTTAATCCATGATTCACCACAATAAATGTATCAGTTGGGTTTTAAAGAATGCTTATGACTCTTGATCAAAACACATAATGTGTTACAATACAAATTAGTGCGTTTAACTAACTTAAAAAAGAGAAATTGAAATAACATGTGGAAGGATAACCCATAATGTATTACTCACACTCATGTAGAAGAGAGAATATATTTTTATATAATAATGTAAGAGAAAAAAAATTTAGAAAAGAAAATGTGATATTGTTTGTGGAACAAAATTTAAAAAAAGCATGACATCAACTTTAGAACAGAGGGACTATAACATAAGTTTTGAACAATGAAATAATATTGCGGCAAACGACACCTAGAGGTCCTTGTGTTAATACATTTTGATCCATTGAGTACTTCTACAAATTTTTATTTCATTAGGTCATTTATACTAATGCATTTTTATTTCATTCGGTAGATATAGAATTTTTTTTATTACGTTAGGTCTTTATAATAATATATTTTAACTTAAGAGGTTTTTTTGCTTGAATCTTAATATTTAACGGACTTCATGATTAAATTAACTTTATTTGTGTTAGTTAAATTTTTTTTTGTCTGTTACTTGTTTTGAAATTAATTCAATTGTAATATCGACTCAAGAATTATTGAAATTAATTACTATTTGTTAATGGGCTAGGGTTTGATCATCACGTGGGCTTGTAGGTGTGGCGGCCGTATAATAAATTACGAATTAATTCTTAAGGGGATAGAATGATACGGCATGGGCTTTAGATTGAGATAGTTTATGATTTGGGCTCAGTTTTTTGCATTTAATGATGTAAGCCCAATACTGGTATTTAACATGGGCCTAGATTTCATTTTTTTATCCGGCCATCTATGATCAACGTACAAATCATACGTAACTATTCAATTATTGGGAGTGATCAATGGCTAACTCATCATTTAATTACTAACTACAATTAATTTAAGACTATAAGATTTTAAAAATCTTGTGGTCTACAATTTTCCATATGTAATTTCGATTTTCATTTTTTAATATTAAAAAGATAATAGCAACTATCAAATTTAGGGTTTAGAAACTCAATGTCAATACTGTGTATGAAATACATCAAAACAAAGACATGACAATGTCAATACAATTTCATATTGACATTGTACAAGCATTGTATTAACATATTATGTGTCGTGTATTGATATAAAGTTGTTAACGAAATTTAAGAAAATTTTCGAATTTTTTTCCAAATTTTGACATCGGAACATATGCAAGTGAGATCTCGTTAGAATCCTTATGAAATTATCTTTAATTTGATATATGCGTTTTAGAGTTATGAGATATTTTTCAAAAGTTAATTGCAACTAATTTGTTGTAAATTAACATTAATACCCTTATTGACATTTTTTGTTGATCTTATTGACATTCCGGGGCTGATGATCTAGGCCATTGATTTGAATATCTAATGAATATTATTTAATTGTAGTTAGCAATTAAGTATTGAGTTAGTAATATAACACTCCCCACACCTATTACTATTATATATTGCATCTTAAATAATTCATTCACGTATATAAAAATAATTATTTATTGTTATGAAAATGATCACATCTGATATACATATTACTATTATATATTAATCGAGATATAAAAATAATTAATTATTGTTATGAAAATTATCACATCTGATATACATATCATTATATTTTAATCGAGATATAAAAATAATTAATTATTGTTATGAAAATCATCACATCTGATATAATTAGTCGAGAGCCTCTCAATAAAAAGTACAGTAGAGAGTTTCAATTAATAATTTAACATTCAAAAGAATGTGAAGTGTTTCGATTTAGATATATATATTATTGCCAAATGAAGAAATAAACAATCGATGTGATTTTGATTGGCAAAACTGTATTTCAATCTCACCGACTTAATTAGTGAATGCATTAATTTATCTGTCTGTGTCCGTCAAAACAGGTGGTTTTTTCATTATCAAATAAAATTGGTTTCATATTTGTTTAGAACTCACATGATTGCATGAATGCCGGAATGAATATGATTAATGATTATAATTAATTTTCATTGACGATTTAGTAATATTATGATATTTTTCATTATTACAGCAGTTGCAGATTAGTTGCGCGGATTAATTCCCCTAAAAAAACTAAGTATGTCACAATAAAACGTGCACAAGACGAGACAAATAGATGTCACAACTTGCACGTCCTAACTTTAATAAAGGAAAATTAAAAAGATATTGTCACAAATAATTGTTGAATGTGAGAGGGACAAGTGGTAGAGCCCAACATACACCCCATCTTTTTCTTTCAACTCATGACCAATATTTCGCCAAATATATTTGACTTTTTAGTATCAGAGGTTGAATGATCATAATTGATTTTTGAGTAACATGTAGCTTAAAAAAAATCATGATCGTTCTATTTGGAGCTTAAAATTAAGATCATAATTGAATTACACGATTTATACTTCAATCAATAGATATTAATTTTTTTAATTCAAAAAACTATTAGGTGAAGTCACGCGTGATTGAGAGGCATTTAAAGCATGATTACCAATGCAACCTTCAAATAAGGGCGAATAAGTAGTCATGTAAATATATTCCCATTAAAAATGAAATATATGCTTTTCTGCATGTGAGTTTGTGTAATGTTATTTCCTGAGTTAACGAAGAGAGAACAAAGTAAGATAGTTAAAAAAGTAGAGATAATGTTGTTTCCATTTTAAAAAATATTTTTCATTTTTAATGAGAAAGAGAGAGCATAAAATATTTTTTTTTAATTTCCTTTTTTTCCCTTGGCCTCTCTAAAACAAATTAAAGGAGTTTCTTAGAGCATCCACAGTTGTGCAGATGTCCCGGCAGACATCCCCGCGGACATCCCAAAAACACCTTCTGCCACGTCATATGGACTTCATACCACAGTGACGGACATCCCGACGGACTTCCACAATAATAAAAATTCACAAATTCACCAAATTAAACAATTTACGGAATTAAATAATTTACGGAATTAAAACAATTTTCGAAAAAAAATATAAATTAATCGGGACGTCCGCGCGACGAACGTCCCGGGAACGCCGCGGAACTACGGTGTCCGCAGCGGACGTCCGTATCCGCATGACCGTTGCGCAATGGCGGACGTCCCGCGTGGAACTCCAGCACGCCGGTCGGACGTCCACTGGGACCGGCGCCATTGTGGATGCTCTTAGCAGTTATAGCTACAAAAATCTAGCATGTCATTTTTCAAATCTTTATCTCGAAATAAATCTACCACATATTTTTGTGTTATATATAAATATATTCTACTGGTAGCAATTTTTTAAACTATAAAATAACAAACTATGAAAATGTTGCTCTGAAATATCGACGACAATAATCAGTTATGTGACGCCGACTTTTGTGGTTGCTATCGTGCCAAACCTTTTCTTTCAATGTCGAAGAGTGAAACGAATAAAATAAAAAGCAAAAATCGATATGTGTATAATAAATGAAATTAGATATATACAATTAATACGTTACTTGGGGAGCCAATATATAAATATATTGTAAAAAAAACTCCATGTTATTAATTACTAATATATATTGTACATTTTTATTAGTAAAAATTGGTTAAGCTAATGATTAAGGCCATCCGCAATGGGGCGGACGATGGCACGCCCGATGGCGCGCATCGTCCGCGCCTGCCATCGTCCGCCCCATTGCGGGTGCGTGACATAGGCCGCGGACGATCGTCGCGCCCTATACTCAGGGCGCGGAGTATAGCACGGACGATGCCCATCATCCGCGCCATCGTCCGGCCCACTGTGGGCTACGCGGACGATCGAATCGGACGATGGCTCGCGGTTTCGTTTTTTTATAAATAGAGTTCATTTGTAATTTCATTTCACGATTTCACTTTCGAAACTTATTACATTTACATAATTACTACGAAATGGATTCAAGTCTCAATAGTCCTATGTTTAGCGGAGAGGCGCGTTGGCCGGGTACAGAACCCGACGAATATCGTTCGTTCGACGCCGACACCCAGTACGATCCCGATTTCAGTACGGAATCGTACGAGTTGTCTGACATGGAGCCGTCTCTAAACCGACCAAGCGCTCCCTCCCGCCGTGACGCCGCAGCGGCCGATCCCGAACCCATCGCGACCGCTTCCGCCCCAGCCAAAAAGAAGTGGAACCGGCAGCGGGCGCAGAAGTTGCCGCCTCCCGGAAATTGCGATGAGTACGCCTCCTGCCGTACGAACTACACCGACAACGAAACCCTCATTTTGGCCCGGTGTTGGGTAGATATATCGGAAGACCCGAATTTCGCGAACAACCAGAGGCAGGTCGCGTACTGGGAGCGCATCGCCGGCCTCTACAATGAGGCCAAACCGCCGACCGCGTACAAGCGCAAACGTGAGCAACTCCGCAAGCACTGAGATCAAGTGAAGAAGCAAGTGAACTTGTACGCGGCGGAGTTCGAGAAGTTCACGCGGGCACAGGGGAACAGCGAGAGCTTGAGCGACGTGCGCGCTAAAGCGCTGTTGTCTTACCGGTCGATGTAGGCGACTTCAAGCACAAGGCTATCTGGGCGCTCTTGAGGGACAAGCAGAAGTTCCAGGGTGGAATTCTGCACACTGGTGCGCCGAAGAGGACGAAGACCACCGAAGCTGGTGATTACACGAGCAGCGGCAGCGATAATTACCCAGTTGACCTCAACCGGACGTACGTGGATGAAGGGAGTTCCGGCACACCGGTGTCCTCCCGGCGTCCTCCGGCCTCAAGGCTGCGAAGGCCAAGGGGAAGGCGGCCGCGACCTCATCCTCGACCGCTGCAAACCCATCTCCGTTTCCGGAAACGCTCCCGACCCAGACGGCCCTCGCGTTTGAGTCGTTGGCAACAACGTCGATGGCGAGGACGTTATTGCAGACGCACAAGGCCCTCAAGAAGTGTACCGACCCCGACGAAGCCGAATATCTCCTGGCGTTAATCGATGAGCTGCGTCGGAAGTTGGGAATTGCACCGACTTAGTTGTTTTTTTTTGTTAGTTGAATGGTGTAACTTTTTTTTATTAATGCGTCGCCATTTGTTATTTAGACGTTTTTATTTACTCGTTACTTGTTATTTGAAAACATTTAAATTAATTAAACAAAACAATAAAATGATGATGTGGCGCGCCATAAGGCGCGCCTTAGGGCGCCCACTTCAGGTGGGGGGGAAGGAGGATAAAACTGATGACGTGGCGCGCCTTAGAGCGCCCTACTGCTGATGCCCTAAGGAGCAAGTACAACATAAGGATAGAACACCCTAATCGAGTGATGTTCAAACAAGACACAATCACACTTAGGTCATCCGCATGTCTCTTAACCGTCTCATCTCTTCACTATTTATGGGTCTCACTGTACTTTTCATCACATCTCTTAACTAAGAGATAACACCTGCAACCCTCCATATCTTAACCATCTCATCCCTTAACTATTCATTCAATTTCATTTTTTATTTTTATTTCCAACAAATTCAATTAATAAAAACACACTCCATTAAATAAAATAAAATTACAACTTAAAATTTTTAAAAAATAAAAAACCACATTAATAAAATCTAAAAAAAATAAAAATAGTTGTCTAATGGTGATCATGTGCGTCTACTGGTTGCCAAATTTTACCCAAATGTGCTCCATTAGATCCTCCTGGAGTTGTCTTGCATAGACGGATGCACTCCACTGCGAGGCGGACTACTTGTGGTAGAGCTTTCCCGGTTTTCAGGATCGAACCAATTTCCCGCCTCAGGTCCTTCGTCAGCGACAATCATGTTGTGCAAGATTATGCACGTATACATGATGTCGACCATATTCTCCATAAACCACATACGAGCCGGGGCTTTGATAATGTTGAAGCGAGCTTGGAGAACCCCGAACGCTCTCTCCACATCCTTGCGAGCAGCCTCTTGCTTCTGCGCAAAAAGAGCATGTTTTTCGTTCACCGACCTGTTGAACTTCTTCACGAAGGTTGGCCACTTCGGATAGATGCTGTCGGCAAGATAGTACCCCATTTTATACTGCCGGTTGTTAGCGATGAAGTTGATGGCCGGCGCTTTACCATTTAAAACTTCGTTGAAGAGGTCAGATTGGTTGAGCACGTTGACATCGTTGTTCGATCCAGGGACCCCGAAATATGCATGCCAAATCCATAGCCGGTAGTCAGCAACTGCCTCGAGTATAACGGTGGGATGTGTGCCTTTGTGGCCGCTCGTGTATGACCCCCTCCGCGCCACAGGGCAATTCTTCCATTGCTAATGCATGCAATCGATGCTGCCAAGCATCTCGGGGAATTCGTGCACTTCTTCATGAAGTCAGAGCAGAAACTGACAATCTGCGGTGCTTGGCTTCAGGAGAAATTCGTCGGTGAAGGCTGCCCGGACGCCTTTGCAGAAGTTCATCAAACACATTCTCCTAGTGCTTTCCCCAATGTGCAGGTATTCGTCGAACAAATCCAGCGTTTGTCCAGTAGCAAGCTGACGGATTGCTGCAGTACATTTCTGGAACGTCGTGTGACTGGGACGACTAACAACGTCAAACCCTTCTTGGAAGAACTCTTCTCGGGCTGCCAATGTATTTGCGATATGCAGAAAGTAGGTCTCTCCCCACACCGGGTTCTCACAGAAGTAATCGCGTACCAACCTTGCGGCGGCTTCCTCCCGGTTACGATGGATGTATGTCCGGGATCGACGTTGAGGCGCCGCGGCTTCCTCCTCCTCCCTACGTCGATCTTCTTCTAGCGATTCTTCCATTATTCGACACATTTACTTAAACGGATCCATGAATGGATTAAATTTGGGAGAAGAATAATGTTTTGAGCTGAAAATTAGAGAGGAAAGAGAGATGATTTGAGAAGAATAGATGTGTTTTTGTGTATATAAATGAGAATGAAAGAGGAGTATTAATAGAATAAAAAAAGGAAAAAATTTAAAATTTCAACGGTAATAAAACGGTAATATTACCGTTTTTCATTTATTATTATTATTTTTTTTATTAAAATAGAATTTTAAAAAAAATGATTTATTGCGTCAGCGTGACGACACCCACTCGCCGGCCCGCGTGGCGAGCTGTCGCTCGAGCCGTCCTTCCGGAACGAGACGCTCGGCGAGACGAGACCGGGACGGAAGGGTGCAACTCCGTCTCTTATCCGTCCCGTCTCTCCGAGACGAGAGTGAGACGATTAAGAGATGCGTTGCGGATGCTCTTATCCAATTTCACCAATAAGTTCAAAAAAACCGCATACCAATCATCATAAATACATAATAGAAATTGACAGTATAAATTTTAAGTCAATAAACGCATATGGCCAAATTCATCAGATAGAAAGCAAATAATTAAAGCGACACTTAGTCATATTTTCCATTTAGATGCATATATAATTACGACGTTAATTGAATCAATTAAATGCCGCTCGCCAAATATGAAATGGGTAATGGGATATCAAAATAAAATTGTTGAAGTGTAAAAAGTCATTGATTAGTAAATACAAAGTCAACAAGTAACCAATTCTGACTTTGCAGCTTTCACTTGATTAAGAAGAAAATTTAATCCATAAATTTCATGTCAATAGCCAATCAAAATGTCTCAAGATTTATACTACAAATCTATGAAATAAACTCAAGGGCTAGTTAATTTGCGGACTAATTTATTCATGTTTATATGATTTTCGAAATACAGGATTATCTTAGTGTACTTTACTTTTTTTTATCGGTTACTTATTACAGCGAAGGAATATAATCAAATATAATCTCTTAATATTGTATCAATTTCAAACTATGATTAAAAAATGTAACATATTATAAAATAATAGCAACAAAAAATATTAATACAGTGTCAACTGTTGACATTGTGTTGATATTGTGTTGACATCAACATCTTGATATTTTACACTGTGTTGACATTGTGTTAAAAAGTTTAGAGTTTATACAATAAATGAGTTTGTATTTTATCACTACCCTTACCGTAAATGTATAATGTGTTCACCTAAAATGCTCTCAAAGTTGTGATTGCGATGCTAAAGTTTTACTTCAAAAATAACACTAAATAACTACTCCCTCCGTCCACGAATAAAAGTTTCATTTTTTCATTTTAGTCCGTCCGCGAATAAGAGTCTCGGTTCACTTTTACTATGAATGGTAATAGGGTCTCACCTTCCACTAACTCATTCCACTCAAATTTCATTTAAAACTAATAAATACAAGTGGGACCTCTATTTCACTAACTTTTTTCACCCTCTTTTATTAACATTTCTTAAAACTTATACCGTCAAGAAATGAGACTCCTAATGATGGACGGATGGAGTATTATTAAACAATAAATCAAATTATTAGGTTGTTTATAACATGTAGCATTGGTTAGCCCGCCATTTCCCATGCTTTCCTATACGACACAATCTATAGGATATATTATCATAAGAGCAACAGTAGGGCAGCGGAATTTCGGGCGGAATTCCCCGTGAAATTCCCAAAAACACCTCCTGTCACGTTATACGGACTTCCCACTGCACTGCCACGTTATAAGGACTTCTCACTGCACAGTGGCAGACATCCCCAAGGACTTCCCACAATTAAAAAAACCACAAATTCACAAATTAAACAATTTCCGGAATTAAACAATTTACGGAATTAAAATTTTGACACAAATAGGGAAAAAATTTCCATTAAATAAAAAAAAGAAAAGTACATTTCACCAAATTAAAAAAAAACATTTCAATAATTAAAAACTACATCAACGACGGCTGCCATACTTTTTCAATAATATAGTTCTGGAGCCGAACATGGGCTTGTCTTTGGCGCATGTCGGCAAATGCACGGACTCGATCGACATCGTCATGGGGTATCCCCATGCGTACATTGCTAGTGGCCACGCTGTGGCTTGGATCCGCAGCACCAGCATCATCATTGGTCCAATCAGTCATTGTTGGACCTTCATCTTCGACAATTATGTTGTGCATGATAATACATGCGTACATGATGTCGGCGATGCTGTCAACATGCATACCACAGTCGTGTTGGACCCTTCACTGCCGCCCATCGAGTCTGGAGCACACCAAATGCCCGCTCCACATATTTGCGCGCTGCCTCCTGGCGATCCGCAAAATATATCTTCTTTTCATCTGCTGGGCATCTGATCGTCTTCACAAAGACGGGCCACATAGGGTATATCACATCCGCCAAATAATAGCCCATATTGTGCTGGTTGCCGTTGGCGACGAAGTTGACGGCCGGACCAACGCCAATGCACTGCTCGTTAAAAAGAGGCGACGACTGGAGGACGTTGATATCGTTGTTAGACCCGGCTACTCCAAAATAGGTATGTCAAATCCATAGCCGGTAGTCAGCTACCGCTTCAAGGATCATCGTGAGATTCTTGGCCTTGAAACCAGTAGTGTACATCCCTTTCCAGGCAGCGGGGCAGTTCTTCCATTCCCAGTGCATACAATCTATGCTGCCTAACATCCCCGGAAACCCGTGCTGATTCCCGTGCATATCCAGCAGAGCCTGACAATTTTTGGGGGTTGGCCTCCGAAGATACCTATCCCCGAATATCTCCCTAACGCTCTGACAAAAATACTCCAGGCAATCGCGGGCAGTCGTCTCGCCGATGTGGAGGTACTCGTCGAACATGTCGGCTGCGCCTCCGTATGCCAGCTGCCTGATTGCGACAGTGCACTTCTGAATCGGCATGTGGCCGGGTTTACCAGCCGCAACCTCCCACACCCTGAAATACCCGTATCGACACTCCAAAGCGCCCACGATACGCAGAAAGAGCGAACAATGCAACCTAAACCGTCGCCGGAATAGGTTCTCCCCAAACCGTGGCTCCGGCGCAAAGTAATCCTCATACAACTGAGCGTGAGCAGCGAGGTGGTCCCGGGATATTATAGTTCGACGATGGATGGGTCGAGGTACCACCGGCGCCAAGGCCGCTTGTTCCTCCCTCCCTCTCCGCTGATTCCCGTACACGTGCATGAATCAGACGCATCATGTGTTCATAATGCCCACCACTACCACTACCACTACCTCTACCACTACCACTACCACTACTAGCCATTCCGGATATATAAAACAAATGTAAAGAGGGAAACTTGTTAAAATAAGTGGTTCGAATGAAATGCAGTTCAACGAGCCGTATATATAGAAATTTAAAAAATAATTAATGCAATAAACGGGAATTCCGCGCGGACGTCCCTGGGAGTCAACGCAATGGCGGACGTCCGTATGCCCGTCGCGACGGAATTTCGCGTAACGCCGCGGAACTGCGGTGTCCTCGGCGGAATTCCGTATCCGTGCATACCATGAACAATGGCGGACGTCCGCCGCGGAATTCCGCCAGGACGGGCTCCATTGCTGATGCTCTAATGTAGTTGCAAATTATTGGTGATGTTGTGCTAATTGTTAATTTAGTGGTGTATACACAGTCCGACTTTGTTCATTTTGTCTTTTTTAAGTACTCCATCCGTTCCCTCATAGTTGAGGTAAAACTTTTCAGCACGAAGTTCAAGAAAGAAATGTTGAGTGTGTTAAATAAATGGATAAAAAAGTAAGAAAGAAAAAAGATATAGAGAATAAAGTAAAAAGTGAATAAGTAAGAGAGAGTAAAGTAAGAAAGAAATAAAAATAATGACTTAGCTATGATGAAATTTTTTAAAATAGAAAAATGACTCCACCATCAAGGACAAAAGGGAGTACTGTAAAATAAAATATTTTTTTAAAATAAACTTAACACGCTCTAGCCATGACTTGACAGTGAACTAAAAGCACAAAATGATCCAGAATCATCACAATAGAAGAAAAACAAAAAAAAATCAGAGGCATGGAACTGTCACAAACAATCTATAAATCCTCACTAAAGTAATTAAAGATGACTAAAGCAAAAAAAGTAAGGAGAGTAGCGAAAGAATAGGTGACGCAAAAAAAGTCCAAACAATTAGAACAAGAAAAAGATAGGACATAAGCCGTCAAAACCCAAGCAACACAAACCGATGCATCTTACAAAATCACTTGCACGCGATGGAAGATGATATTTGATTAAGCATATGATTTTGTAAAGGTAGCTTCTAAGCTATTTAGGAGTTCATAGTTACAAAATATTTGGCGAACTAATTAAATTTTTAAGCTAATTACTCCATTCGTCCGCGAATAGAAGTCCCGATTCATTATTACTATAAATGGTAAGAGGCCACACGTTACACTAATCTATTTCAATTACATATCATTTAAAAGTAATATATATAAGTGAGACATATATTTCACTAGCTTTCTTCCATCCACTTTTTCTTAACATTTCTTAAAACTCGTGCCGAAAAGAAATGAGACTTTTATTCGCGAATGGAGTGGTATAAGCTAAAAAATAAATTCCAACCATTTATGCTCCTAAAAAATAAGTTTATTAACCTCAACTGAATACTCTAGCTCACTAAATATGGGTATAATACTAAATGGGTACATATTTGGTTTGGGATAGATATCCAAAAAAAGATACTATTAGATACAACAATTATTCTACAACAGTAATACACTTCAAATATTTGGCTTGGGATAGATATCCAAAAAAAGATACTATTAGATACAACAATTATTCTACAACAGTAATACTCTTCAAATTTTACCATTTTCTCTCTCTAATACACAATTTATCTAGAGTAGATATGTACGATGATGGGCAAACAAAAAAAATACTACTATCGATATTTTCTTCCAGCTTATAAACAAAAAAAACTACTATCTATATTTATTACTCCCTCCATCTAGATAATTTGTCTCATTTTTCCATTTCAGTGCATCCCACATAATTTATCACATTTCACTTTTACCATTTTTGGTAGTGGATCTCATATTCCACTAACTCATTTCTACTCACATTTTATTATAAAACTAATATATAAAAGTAGGACCCACGTTCCATTAACTTTTTCAACTCACTTTTCATTACATTTCTTAAAACCCGTGTCCGGTCAAAGTGAGACGAATTATCCGGGACGGAGGGAGTATAAGACAAATTATTATTTTTGTTAGATTGAGTGATCGGACACCCCCTTACACTGAATAGTTACTTAATCACAATAATAGCTAATGATAAAAAAATAATGTAATGAAAATGAAAATGAAAATGAAAATGAAAATGAAAATAAAAATGAAAAGATGGCACGCAAATTATAAAAAACCGAAAACTAAGTAGTAACAAAAAAAGAATTATAAATGTAATGAAAATGAAAATGAAAATGAAAATGAAAATGAAAATGAAAAGATGGCACGCAAATTATAAAAAACCGAAAACTAAGTAGTAACAAAAAAAGAATTATAAAATTAAGCAAATAGTAGTGACATGTAATATCTATGCAGCTTCAATGTGAACGAATAAAAAACTGCTGGCTCTACTAGTTTTGTATTACTACCAAATTTAGAATTGAACGTGGGAGGAAAAGAGTTTAATGTAAAATAAAAAAATAATTAATGCGTATTAGATATTAATACTATATGTACTTGGACTTAATGATCTATACCTACTACTTACCTGGACCTTGAAAAATGCAAAAAAAAAAAAAAAAACTTCAGCCTTAAAATGTTGACATATAGAGTCTACCTTGACTCAATCAATTATTATAATTTATACTGTACGATATATTGATTTCGTAATGGGACCGAGTAGTAATATTTTAAATTAATTTGCGAATTTGTTAGGAGTCTGAAATGGATACAGACACATCACTAAAATATGATTATGACAATGGATTTATGTTGAATTGGTTATACTATATGATTCGTAAGTTAAAATGCTTTAGCTTAAGTTAATACTCCATTTTCCCTTTAAAAATATGAGTACTATATTTGTCATTTTAGGATATTAGGAAAAACAAATTTCTCTAATGAGATAGTCTCATTTTCCACTAACAATACTTCAATCATTTTATCTTTCTATCTCTCCTACCTTATACTTGTTCATTAAAACATGTGTCGTTTATTTTATAATTTTCATTCAAAAATGAATTGTTTTTTGAGTAATATATAAAATTATAAAAAAGTCATATATTTGCCCTTCAAAATCATACATAATTTTCTTTTAAATTTTAATTAATAGGACACCTAAGAAAAAATATCGAAGTTATGATATAATTGTAGCATGTTTTTGAAAATTGCAGGATTGATCATAATTTGTCCGGACTTTATATTTTTCTAGCAATTTATCATAATTTATACGATATATAACAAACATCGAATTCGGAATCTGTAGCCAAATTTATTGAATTTTATATTTTTAATTTTGGACTCTATGTTAATTTCTGGGATATTTCTCAAGGAATTGTACTGGGAAGAAATTGGGACACTTCCCATCTATTAAGACGATGAAAAACAGTCAATCAAGACAAATTCACGCGTTACTTTTGGCACCATCCTAGTCCCTACTGTATTCATGTGAATATAGTGTGAACATGGATAAGTCACAAAAAGAACATGACATATAATGATAGAGAGGTTCCTGGTGTGAGGATTCGATTCGGCGATGCACATTTGAACTCCACATTTGTATTATTTTGTTCGCTTTAGGCTAATTAAACACTCACGGTTTCATTCTTTAGACTATTCGCAAAATGTTTCACACTAGACTAGAGTAGGAGTTGCATTGCTTGCACATTTTTTAATTATATATGTGGGATGATTTGAACCCTTACTGCCAAAATTTGGTTTCTTTGTGTGTTTGAGGTTTGTTGTTTGGTGTTGTCGATATAAGTTTTATTCCCCTGTCCTCCATTTATTGACATCCTTACTATTTACTATTTTCTGTTAATGGACGTCATCTTACACTAACTTATTTCACTCACATTTATTATAAAATTAATATATAAAGTAGGATCCACATTCCACTAACTTTTCCATTCACTTTCCACTGCATTTCTTAAAATCCGTTTTAAATTAACCGATGTTAATTAATGGAGGACAGAGAGAGGGAGTAATTTTCTTGGAGCCTTGACCTTCTATGTTATTAAAAGAACAAGCTAGCTGATGCGTCTGTGTGAGAGCATAAATATTCATGAGCCTAATGCCTGTTTAAACACTACAGGAAAAAAATAGTTAAAAAAGTGAGTATTATAAATTACTATCTCAATCCCACAATAAGAGTCACATTTTTATATTTTGGTCCGTCCTAAAATAAGAGTTACATTTTAAAATTACCATAAATGATAAGTAGGTCTCACACTGTACCAACTCACACATAGTCTACTAACTTATTCAATCCACTTTTCTTTATAATTCTTAAAACTTATGCTCACACCCAATGTGACTCATATTATAGGACAAAAGTAATATCAAAATTATGGATTATCATATCTTCCTTATCTCAAAAGGGGCATTTCCATCTTGCAAATATGGAGTATACAAGCCATAAATTGACATTGACCTTGTCAAAGAGCAACAAGTCGGCAGGCTGCAGCCCATAAAAGACTTTGCCCCCTTTGTGGATCAGGGTTGAAACGACGTCGTTTCCAAAACTGTATAAGCACAAATTCATAAAAAGCAGAATCATATGTTAATCTGTTGTGGTTTTTCCATGGCAGAGCATCCTTACCCTATTTTATAGACAGTCTTCTGTTGTGCTCGATAAATATTTATATATTGTTATTCGAGATATAATTAAATGCAAACTCTAAATATTATATATATTTCAAGCTATGATCTGGACCGTTAGAAAATGTCAACAAATGACAAAATAACAGCTGCAAAAAATGTCAACACAGTGTTAACGGTTGACACTGTATTAACATCAAAATCTTGAAATTTATAATGTGTTGATAGTGTATTGACACTATACTAAGAAATTTGAAGTTTGTACAATATATGAAATTTGCATTTTATCACTATCCTTGTTGTTCGTGTATTAAGCTTTTAGAGGAAAGCTTTTATACACTCTTCAAGCCTATGCACCCATTTCACTAATTCTGCATTAATTCATAGTTCATGAATTATATATTAATTTCGTTTTTAGATAATTAAATAGGCTAATCTCATGCGCCAGCATGAGGGGGTGGTGGTGCATATTCATTTTATGGGTTTTAACTTTTAAGTCCACATTGCCAAATGGCAATATAATATTGGACCGTATTTCATAGTATCCACATATATAATTGATTTATAGAAATAAAGATTACGTGTATAAATATTTTTGTTTGTATGAGACAATTAATAATCATTGATGAATATTTTTATGCGATCGGCATAGGGCCAAGTGGGAGTAGCGGAAATGAAACGTTGCACTATATTATTGTATATATAAATCACATGGTACGATCTTAGGCCAGATTTAAAGTCTTTGGTTTAACAATTTTGGAATTCAATTTAATGTTGATTTGAAGGTTTATCATCTTTGGAGGCTCTATAAATTGCATTCGGTTAACTAAGCGGATTTAATACAATGGGCCTCCTCCAATTCAATTATTTGAAAGATACAATTTTTTATAGGTTACTCATTTATTTGAAACTATTTTCTTATCATCAAATATGAAAATAGGAGATGAAATATATGTTAGAAATTAGGATGTCGTTTGCCTTAACAATTATTGAACCGTCCTCGAATATTAAATAATGGAAAGGAAATTATAAATTTTACTGATAATGGATTTTAACTGTATCTTGAGATGTAACTTCCGAAAAAATAGAAAAGAAAAAGAATTGGCAAAAGTGACAAAAAAGAACCCGTGTTTTGTTTCTTCAACGAACTAAATAAATTCAAGTACGCCAATGTAGATAAATATTCACCAATCACCACCCACTTTGATTTAGGAGATATGGAATCTTTATTTAATAGTAATTTTTCAATATAATACTATCATGGTGGTGTCTAAAACTTTATGAATAACGTTGACAAGCACATGTATTGGATATTGCATAGCCAGCCAAGTTTTACTTTGTCATAAACACACCCCTCAAATTTAGTGTTGACAGCAAATATATATTCTAAACTCCAATTTCACATTTCTAATCAACGTTATTAATTTAGTTATTCAAACCATCTACTAGTTTTATAAATAACATATCCCTCCAAACCAAACCTCCACTTTCCTCACACCAACAATCTCTTCAACGTTACATTTCTCACATCCATTTCTTGTAAGTATCTAAACTCTGTTAAATTTTTCGAATTTCAGCTGAATTGTGGCATGAAAATAAGCATGAAAGTAGTAAATTAAAACGTGCACGTTTTCTGCTTGTGTAACTTTAACTGCATAAAACATAGTATTTCTCGAAGCTGAACTCTTTTTTTGTCGGAAAATTAAGAAAAAAATATGTGGCGGCTGAAGATTGCGGAGGGCAAAGGCCCTTATCTTTACAGCACAAACAACTTCGTCGGGCGGCAAATCTGGGAGTACGACGAGAACGCCGGCACGGCGGAGGAGAGGGAGGCGCAGGTGGTGGATTTCCAGAAGGCTCGTGATGATTGGAGCGAGAACAGGAAGAAGGGATTCCATTCATGCGGAGATTTGTTCTTGAGATTGCAGCTGAAAAGGGAGAGTGGGATCGATCTGCTGGGGATTCCGCCGGTGAGGATCGGGGAGGATGAGGAGATCAGCTACGAAGCTGCGACCACCGCGGTCAGGAAAGCGCTGCGGGTCAACCGGGCGGTTCAGGCCAGCGACGGCCATTGGCCGGCCGAGAACGCCGGACCGCTCTTCTTCACTCCCCCTCTGGTAACTTTTGCTTTTGATATATTTTAGTTATTGAAATCACGATTTTTGGTCGAATTCTAATTGGTTGCATAGCATTTGAAAATATTTATATGTTCTGACGATGGTCGGACGTATGTTGTTTGTTCAAATAAATTTATTGAGCATCACCAAATACGTCGTATTGGACACGAATGAGATAAAATTCATGATTTAATATATATTTCATTTTGAAATTTTATGTTACTGGTCAGTCAAAATTTGACCAACCTTGGTGATACTATGTCACTACATTCTATTAGTAACTCTGTAACTAATACTTGACAACCATTTTGTGTGATATAGCTTATATCTTTGTACATAAGTGGGACGTTGAACAAAGTAATGACGCCGGAACACATCAAGGAGTTGATTCGATACATCTACAACCATCAGGTGATTTTATCTATCATACCTCCAAACAGTTGGTAATTGGTGACAAAGGAGTAGTTCATGAGACTTGTATAGTAGTCCTAGTCTTCTCCTTTGGACTTAGAAAATATGTGATATATTTATTTGTGCATTTTGTCAATATGGTTGCAGAATGAGGATGGGGGTTGGGGATTTTACATTGAAGGGCACAGTACTATGATTGGATCGGCATTGAGCTACGTGGCTCTGAGGATAATGGGGGAGGGGCCGGATGCCGGCAATGGCGCCATGGCTAGAGGAAGGAAATGGATCCTTGATCATGAAGGCGCTACAGGAATCCCCTCTTGGGGAAAGACCTATCTTTCGGTAATTCAAGATCATACTGGTACATCCTAACATGCGCCTTTAAAAGTGAATGCCTCATGGAAATGTTATTATTTCAGGTTCTTGGAGTGTACGAATGGGACGGTTGCAACCCACTTCCCCCGGAGTTCTGGCTCTTCCCATCCGTCTTCCCTTATCATCCCGGTATAACTATAACACACATCCATCACTCTATTTTCATCTTATTTTTGGTCGGATTCGAAACTAATATTATTCCAACAAATGCAGCAAAAATGTGGTGTTACTGCCGCACAACCTACATGCCAATGTCGTACCTGTACGCAAAACAGTTCCACGGACCCTTGACCGACGTCGTTCTATCCCTCCGCAACGAGATCCATCTAAAGCCTTACGATCAGATCGACTGGAACAAGGCACGCCACCACTGCTGCAAGGAGGATATCTACTACCCTCACTCATGGATCCAAGATGCCCTCTGGGACACCCTCAACTACTGCACCGAGCCAATAATGAGGCGATGGCCGTTGAACAAGATCCGGCAGAAGGCCATGGACAAGGCCATCAAATACATGCGCTACGGAGCAGAGGAGAGCAGATACATCACCATCGGATGCGTTGAAAAAGTACACTTCACTACTTCACCATCATACTATCAGTACTGATATGAGACTTCTTCTGATAGGCTAGTCTTTTGGCATGAGTTCTTATACTGTCTTTGTTTGTTTACAACAGAGTCTGCAGATGATGTGCTGGTTCGCGCACGACCCAAACTGCGACGAGTTCAAGTACCACTTAGCCAGAGTCCCGGACTACATGTGGCTGGCGGAGGATGGCATGAAGATGCAGAGCTTCGGAAGCCAGCTGTGGGACAGCACTCTGGCGACGCAAGCTATCATCTCGAGCGGGATGGTGGAGGAGTACGGCGACTCTCTCAAAAAGGCGCATTTCTACATAAAGGAGTCTCAGGTGAAGGAGAATCCCAAGGGGGATTTCATGGCGATGTACCGCCACTTCACCAAAGGCTCGTGGACTTTCTCCGACCAAGATCAGGGCTGGGTTGTCTCCGACTGCACAGCCGAAGCTCTCAAGTGTCTGCTTATGCTGTCGCAGATGCCAGCTGAAATTGCCGGAGAGAAGGCTGATGCTGAGCGATTGTACGATGGTGTCAATGTGCTACTTTATTTGCAGGTATAAAAAAAATTAATCCCTATTTAGATATGTTTTGTTTTTTTTTTTGTTCATAAGTTTGAAGTGAATACGGATGTGTTTCAGAGTCCATTGAGCGGCGGATTTGCGATATGGGAGCCTCCGGTTCCGCAGCCGTATCTGCAGGTTTTGAACCCTTCGGAGCTCTTCGCAGACATAGTGGTGGAATCAGAGTAAGATGATTGATTCTAATAGATTTTATTGAATTTGAGTTTGGTATTGTTTTGATGGATGGATCTAAAACAGAGTTGTTTTTTTTTTTTTTGGGTTCAGGCATGTGGAGAACACTGCTTGTATAATCCAAGCACTAATCTCGTTCAAGCGTCTCTACCCGGGCCATCGGGCAAAGGAGATCGAAGTGTCTGTTGCGCAAGCATTGAAGTTTTTGGAAGGCAGGCAATGGCCTGATGGTTCATGGTATGGCTACTGGGGAATCTGCTTCTTGTACGGAACGTGCTTCATCTTGGGAGGACTAGCCGCAGCAGGGAAGACGTACGAGAACAGCGAAGCAGTGCGGAAAGCTGTGAATTTCTACTTGACAACGCAGAACGAAGAAGGCGGATGGGGAGAAAGCCTTGAGTCCTGCCCAAGCATGGTATAAATAAGTCCCCTTTTGTCATTCTGATCCGTCCACCAAAATTAGTCATTTTTGAAACAGTTTAAAACTCTTCTAACAATGAATATGATGTTGTAACAGAAATACATTCCGTTGGAAGGAAACCGGACGAATTTGGTTCAGACATCATGGGCGATGCTCGGTCTTATGTATGCCGGGCAGGCTGAGAGGGATCCGAAGCCACTGCACAGAGCAGCAAAGCTGTTGATTAATGCACAGATGGAGGATGGAGATTTTCCTCAAGAGGTAATACCTTTGTCTTAGTTTGGTGTTAGAAAATTTTATGTTTTGCTGAAAAAATTTGGAAATATTGGCAGGATATAACTGGGGTGTACATGAAGAACTGTATGCTGCATTACGCGCAGTATCGGAATATATTCCCGTTGTGGGCGTTGGGAGAGTATCGTAAACGAGTCTGGGCATCGAAATGCTAGTAAATGTAGATAATCTGATTATATTCACATTCAAAACCAGAGATGTGTTTATAGATATGTGTTATGTGGGTGTTTTTGTGTAATGAGAATGGGTGAAAAATCTGTGACAGAATAACAATGTGAAAGATATCTGCGGAAATGTGTCATAATAAAATTGTTATCCTTGTCTGTTTCTTACTGTTTTTGTGTGCATTATGTAATAGATTGATAATAGTATTAAAGCAATGGAGGAGATGAAATATAGATGTATGATATTAATGTAACAAGGCCAGTAATAGTATTAATCTTTTCAAATTTAATGATGATCTCAATTACAGCTATGGGCTAAAAAAGGCTATAAGATAGAAATATATTACTCGGATGAATTTGGACACAGTCACTATTTTTGTTCGAACAATGGGCTTGGGCCCACATATTGTCTTGACTTCTTCATTTTGCTTTGTAAAAAATATAGCACTGAAATCAAATCAAATAATTCATTATTTCAAACTATTTCTTAAAATAAATCAATAACGGTTCACCATTTACTCACCTGATCCTGCTAATTCGATCCTCCACCTGTTAGTTGGACTTAATTATTTCAAATAATTTCTTAAAAATTTAACCATATTTCTCCATTTACCCATCTAACTAAGCTAACTCAATTGTCCATGTATTTGAATGGTTTACTAACTAAATTTTAACTATTTTGTAACGTTTTAGCATTTTTAATTAAGTGAATATAATTGCAACTACAGGCACCTAAACAACACAGATCCGAAGCCCACCAGCATTGTTCGATCACTTTTGTAACTTTTTCATTATATTTATATTTTTACAATAATATCTGAATTGTCTGTCCAAGAAACAAACAAAACAAATCAACCTGAAGTTGATGCTTTGTGTGCTCAAAGAGATGCCAGAAATTAGATAAAGTAACATTTATCCTATTGCAATAGGAACTTTTGAAGATGATAACAACCGGCAAATTAATAAATATTTATTAATCTGTGGCATATCTCTTTGCAATTAGATTACCAATTTATTGCAATTGAATTTTGCCACCTATAAAAAAGATTTTATAGCAAGTCGTTCGTTATATGGACAAATGGAAAAATGAAAAATCAATCGATTTTGTGTGATTGAGCAGCCGCCACATGACAATGGGCCGACGGCAGATTTCAATGGGTCGGCAACAATATTAATTTGTTGCAAAATGTCTTTGTTTAAGAGTAATATTTTATTTTGTTTTTTTCAATAAAACAAAAAAAAGCTCAAACCGTTTTTTAAGTGTTAAGGGGTGAGAGTCATGTTTGGTTTGTGTATAAACACATTGATAAAGTGGTTCAAGAGAAAGTCATGGAGTAATTACGAAAAATAGAATAAAAAATATTTTTGGAAATAGAAGAAAATGACAAAATGAATAATATTTGAAGGGCCCAATCACGTACATTCTATGCATTGGCGGACGCATGATTTTTATACTGAGATCCAAACTACTAAAAATTGTTCCATATTTATAATATAAACTACGCCAGAAACAATTATGACATGAACAATACATAGTTGATATATAAATGAATAATGAGAGATAAATAATTTGAAAATGTACAATATAAATTAAAGATATATATTACTAATGTCAGTATCAAAAATTGAAGAATATATATTTTTAAAATGAAAACATAACTTTAAAATTAAATTTATTATATTATACTACATATATGGATAATTATAGAGTTAAAGAATTATATTTTTATTCATAGATAATAAAAACATTACTTTGTGGTCTTACAATACTAACATTTATCGAAAGTAAATAAAGTTTACACAAAATTACTACTGTAAGGAAAAAAAAAAAGCAAAAGTAAACATTACTTTGTGATCTGCCAACGCAAGCGACATACCAAACCATCTACGCAACTTAGGAATTTGTAAATTATTGTATGAATGTAGGGTCCCAAGTAACCCCATGCCCCAACGTGGATCCGCCCCTAATTCTATAGAACTATCTATCGTTCAAGTCTCTATATCATCTAAGATTTAAAGTAAATGAAAAACCATTATCGATCATCTTAAAAACTTCTCTATAACGTCTACAAGATAATTAACAAGTCAAATGAGTGGCTTTAATATATAGTCTTCCCCTAATCTTGCGGATTAAAGGCAGTTAAAAAGGTTAGATTAGCGTAATTATGACACAAACAATTGAAGGGGCGTCAAAATTAACGGATTAATCCGTACTCTAATTAGTTGTTTGATTAGTGCTCCACATAAGTAGAAAAGAGAGATGCTAATCCTAGCTAGTAGCTAAAAAGCCTATGTTCAATATTTAATTTTGAATTCCTCAACAAATGGTAGTCATTGAGAGGATTAAGTACCTACTTTTCCAATTCCAATCCTATATTAGATTCTAGTATGACATCTTATGTTGCAAGTCTTAGATGATTAACACAAAACAATAGTAAAGATTTAAGATTAATATAAAGAAAATATATACCATAGTCTATGAGAATCTTGAATCGTATACCACATATCTTCTACTCCATTAAGTATGCAATAGACAATATCAAACATATACCCTATTGTCCCATTAAAAATAAAACGTTTTCCTTTTTGGGTTGCTCTATTAAAAATGAAATATTTTCTAAAATGGAAATACCACCATCTCTAATTTGTCCCACTCTCATGGAATACTTTATTCTCTCTTCATTAACTCACAAAACAACACTACATAAAATTTCGTGCCGAAAAAAAATGTTTCATATTTAATGGGACGTTGGGAGTATATGACTATAAATAATCTTAAATAAGTACTTCCTTCGTCCCAGCTAAGTTGAGTCAAAAATTTTAGGAACGAAGATTAAGAAATTGTGTTGAAAAGTAGGAGAGAAGAATAAAGTATGAAAGATAAAGAGAGAGTAAAATAGGTGATGAAATAAAGTAAGAGTACTCATTCGATGTTTTGTTTTTTATAAATAAAGAAAATGACTCAACTTAGTTGGGAAATCACATAAACAAATACGACTCAACTTAGTTAGAACAGAGGGAGTACTAACTTTTCCAACAAGATTATGTCAGAAAGTTATCAGTTTCCCCTTAAACTTGATCATCTCAAAACCCTTTGAGGGCTCACCATCACCAACAACCATTCTCAACTCAGAATCAATTGTTATAGATAAACCTAAAATTGGAATTTGATGTACAAGTCGAAAAAAGAGGAAGGTAATAGAGCTAAGTCTCCAAGTTTGGGCAGCATGTGTATGTTTCTCCTTAGTACATGATCTTTCCACCACACCATGTTACTTTTGTTGCACAAAAAGCTGCCTAACCGCCGATTCACCAAATCAGTTTCCTTTCACATTTTAAGGCTTTAATTAGTTTGGTCGGAAAGAGTCGACATATTAGTATACTCCCCATTAAAATTGGGCTCATCATATTTTTTAAAAACTCTTATAATATGAAAGGCTTATGGTATGTATTTAGTTCATCTACAATTCACGCCTCACTTGTTGGGCAATGTGTTCATACATTACTATATACTAATATACGTATACAACAAACAAATTCTCATCGACTTAAACACGCTATAATACTATTATATTATTTGAATTTGATCCATCATTTATGGCTATGCAAAAGAATTAAAAGACTGTAACTGTGAGGATATTTATGATGGAACACTATTCTAATGAAACAAACACACACTCACATTAGAATATATTACACCAGTTATAGTAAAATTAATCCGTAATAAGCTTGCTAAAGTCTCCAATAAATAAGGATATGGATTACTAAATGTAAAGTTTCCATTATATTGGACTTCATGTGCACCGTTATTTATAGCTGATTGCTGACCTCAGATTGTTTGAAACAAAAAAAAAATGGCCCTTCTAATTTATGCTGACGGTTAAGGCGAGGGAATAAAGCTGGGCTGCCTATTGTTCGATTAAGAACAAAACAAAGCTTAACCTTTGACGATTATGCTAATTAACATTATCTTGAATTTGCTATCTCAAACTTTATTTCATATTTTGTGCATTTTATTTATGAATGTATTCGGAATATATATGTGCAGGAACAGTTGTGGAATCCACTTATACAAAATTCCAAGTAAGATTGTCCATCAATTTCGCAGATTGAAGCCACAATTCTGCATTTACTATTAATATCCAATGGGAATAAAAAGTAAAGTTCATCTCTTTATTGCTAAATCTTCTGTATACATATATATATATATATTTATACTACTAATGATAGATCTATTAGTAAAGAAAGGGAGCGAGCTAATATACAAAGTAATTAACTGGTCTGAAATTAATAGTATGTCACTAGTGGAAGAATCTTGCTTTGATCATTTGGGAAAGATACTAGTAACATAATTTGTTGAATGAATGGTTGATGATATCCTCAGCCCTCCATTTCTTGAATTGAAGAAAATCTTGTTGACGAATATCAATGAATGGTCATTCA
Source organism: Salvia splendens (assembly GCF_004379255.2). Classification (NCBI taxonomy): domain Eukaryota; kingdom Viridiplantae; phylum Streptophyta; class Magnoliopsida; order Lamiales; family Lamiaceae; genus Salvia; species Salvia splendens. The sequence goes on from NC_056038.1 coordinate 34,201,415, forward strand.
TATTATGTCTTTGGCATCAGAACAAAGAATCCTTCAATTTTGTATCCAACTCAATAATTAAATTAGCTAGCTAGCTAGGTGGCTGTGTTTTTCTTTTTTTGGCATTTGAATAATGGCTACAATTAAGAATCCCATCTCAAATATGCCAAAAAATTGAAAACACAGATCCGATTAATTTCTTCCTTCAACCTCAGTCGATGTTGTATTTACATGAGCACCATATATCCTTCTATTTTAGCACTGTCTTCTCATAAAAACTTGGAAGCCCAGCAAATATATGACTATTGAATATGGCAAGCTCGAATATCCCCTCCTTTTAACCTGTTTCAAATTTAAAATAAATAAATAAATTTAGCAACAAGTGTAATAATAATATCAATATATCCATAATTAAAATGATGAATGAAATAAGTTCTCTTTCTTTTGTGATTTTTTTTAGTAAGCTGAATAATCATGACCAAATTTCGTGAATTTTTTGTTTTTTTTAGTTTTACCTTGGTTGCCGCGGAAGTCAACGAGATTGAAGCCGGAGACGAAGAGCTGGAGGTGGAAGTCGAGGTGGAAGAAGTCGTGGACAATGCGGAGAGCCCGACATTGTAGGCCATCGTGCCATCGGGCTGAAAAAGCCCGTAATTCCTCTCGGAAGTCGGGCCGGGCTTCATATCCTCGTTAAACAACGCAAACACGTAGGTTTCGAGCCTGGCATTCGGCCTCAGCGGCGTCCCCTCACTCCGCATCTGCCTCCTCAGAATATTCCTATTATAAACGGCGGCGTTTTGCAGCGTGGCGCCGACCTCGTTCACATCCCCCCGCGACGGCCACCCGGTCTCGGACACCCGGACCTCGACCCCCCCGAACCCGAGCCTCGCCATAGCGAAGACGACCGCGTCCACCTGCGCGTAGAGCATGTTGTCGTAATGCAGCCTCGTGTTCGGGTCCACCATCCCCGGGTTATTCGGGTTGAGCAAAACGTAGTCGATCGGGATCTTGCTCGGGCTGTCCTTGTACGCGAAATACGGGTAGGCATTGATCCAGAAGGGGGCTTTCGTGGCTGCCAGAAACTGCAAAAACTGCGGCATTACGGCGGCGAGCTCCGGCCGGAAGCTGCCGGCCGACGGCGGGAAGGATTCTTGTAAAACGGCGAGGTTGTTTGGGGTGGAGACTTTGATGAATTGGTCGAGGGAGAGGCGGGAGAGGGCGGAGTGGATGCTGACCATTGACGGGACGAGGTAGGAGATGAGGGTGGTGTCGTCGCCGGTGTAGACCTCGTTGCCGACGGCGATCTCGGTGATTTTGGTGGCGGGGTAGTAGGGTTTGATTTTGGTTTGGACCCATTGGAGGGCTTGGTTGGGGTCCATTAGGGTGGCGAGGAGGCCGTTTTCGACGGTCACGATGAGCTCCACGTTGGAGTTGGCGAATGCGGCTAGGATTTCCGGGTTCGTGTCGTAGATTCTGGCTTTGCTCAGCTTTAGGGACCGGAGGAGTTCGAGAACCTTCTCCGGCGGCGGGAGGTTGTTCCCCACTTGACCGTAGTTTATGCCTAGTGATTTTGCTTCTTGTAGCAATCCCAACCCTGTTGGAGGGAAAATTACTTTTAAAATAGAAACACGGGTACAAGGTAAATTGTCGGAAAAAACACTGAATTTGGTCAATTTCTGGTTAATCGCGTAATCTTAAAGTGATTGATCGTATCATAAATTTAACATTATTTGCTTCTTATATGAAATCGAAACATGTTATTATTACAAACGTTAGTTGGTGGGAAAATAATTTTTAAAAAGAAAAATTGTCGAAAAAAAAATCAACTAGAAAAGTCGGGACAATCGAATTTCTTCTCAATTAATGATGACGACCGTCGACCACATACAAGTTCAACGAAAATTTTAGTTAGTTTTTCCGGTTATATTTAAAGTCGTGGGACAGACTGGAATTTAACCAAATTTAATGATTTTTTTACCGCAATTAGCATTTGAATTTGAAAATAAAAATAAAAGAATGTGATCACGTCATCACTCAGACACATGCAAACAAACATCGGAAGACTTGAAAAGAGAGGGAGGGTGATATAAGTGTTACCTGATAAAGCGAGAAAGAATCCAAGAAGAATATGTAAGGAGGAGGTGTTGGTGGGAGGATTTGCCATGACAGACTTAACTTTACCTTTTCTTCTTTAATTGTTGTTGAGACTTGAGAGAAGAGTGAAAAGTTGGAGAGAGGGAGATTGGAGAATAAATGAAGAAAGGGGGGGAATGAAATGTAGAGAGAGGGGGAGTTTATATAGGATTTGGGATGACAATACTTTTCTTTACTTGTTTGTTTTTGTAGTATATTAGGGTGGGGGGTTTTCAAGTTGGGTGGGTTGCCTAAGGCACATAACATTACATAGCCTTAATTAGTTGTTTTGAATAATCAATGTTTCTTCTGATTGTCCTAACTTGTCTTTTTATTGAGGCCATCTGATCTGCCCATCACTTTGTTTGCTCAAAAGAAAATTAATTACAAATCATTTACTAATTCTTTCTGTTTTTTAAATAGGTGATTCTTCATTTATTGCCTGTTGACTGGAATTCTCAATTTATTAGATGAAAAACCAAATAAGCTCCACTTAATAATTGAATATTTGTATTTATATATCACCCATTTCTTGAAAATTTTAAAGGCCGTTATTAGTTCATAATTGGAACGAGTCACTTCAAATGTGACAATTCAAAAAATATGAGACATTTTAAATGGGACGAGTAGAAAACATATTTAAGAGGCAAGGCAAAATGTTTAATTTTCTTACTAAAAAGTTAGCCTATAGATAATGTGGAATATTTTTTTATTGAAACATAGTGGAAGCAGGGCAAAAGGTTTAATTTTCTTACTAAAATTTATCCTACAGACATGTATGAATATTTTTCTATCGAACTTTACATATGTCTGAATAGTTAAGGAGGAAATGTCAACCACATACTACATAATTACTGTTGGCTATTCAAAAAGTAGTTTGCTATTCTAGACAATTTTTGGACCGGGGAAGATGAACCTTAAATTGTAGCTACTTTGATATGTTTGTTGGGGAAATGTCTGTCTAATTGTTGACATAACAAATGGGCACACATGAAGGTGTTTGATTATAGTCGGGATAGCCAACTCCTATGGCTCCGATATGAAAAATCAGCCTTATTCAGAGTAAAGATGAATAACTTTAAAATATACTTAGATAATGAATCTCTGCATAGAATTGTATTAGAACGACAACATAACACCAATGAAGACCCTTATAGACTATCCTCATCAGTGACCCTCACCCAACTCAACCTCAATCAACTTTTTAATAAAATACTCATTTCTTTTTCATCCACGTATACAACCCCAACTTATTAGGACTTTTACTTCCATCAATGATCCCAACTCAACCCCAATACATATTTTTTTTTCATATACTTTTAATTAATATAAATTTTATAATTTTATTCAAATATATTTACAAAACTCATATAAAATTTATATAAATTATTTTATCATTCAAATTTATAATAAAATTATTACACATTCATATATAATTGAAGTACAACATAATAAAAAGACACAAATAAAAGAAATACGGTACAATAAATAAAAAATAAACATTGAATAATAATCATTGAATGAAATAAATTAATAATTAAAAGTAATAAAATATTTTAATATTCAACCAATAAAAATAAGACATGTGGGTAACACCAAATAATGAGGGGGTTGAATTAATTTATTTTACAAGTATTTTTATTTATTGTTATTTTGTCTTTCTATGTGTGACATTGCTTCCAATGTTACCGATGGAAGTAGTCTTAGATTTAGAAGCAGATTTAATCTCAGTCTGCCACGTGGCAGGCTTGCTTGCTTATGTATCGCAGATTGCTTGGAGCCATACGTTGAGTTACTTGCCTATGTATCACAATATTGCTTGCCTATGTATAACAGATTGTTTGTCTAGATTGTCATTTTAATTATAGTGTCATCATAGGGCTATGATTTTGTATCGCAGATTGCTAGAAACCATATTCAGAGTTGCTTGCCTATGTATCGGAGATTGCATGCTACATTGTTGTCAAGTTGTCACTTTAAAACTGGTGTCAACCTAGCGTACCCCTCTCGACACACACACACACACACACACACACATATATATATATATATATATATATATATATATATATATATATATATATATATATATATATATATATTTATATATATTACTATTTCCCGAGTAAACAAGCATAGGTTATGCTTTCAATTAAAAAGCATAATAATATATACAACATTCATTTGTGTGTTAAATAATATATTTGCGTATGAGAATTAATCGATCTTGATCATCCATCAATCAACTACTAATCTACTATGGACTAGATTAGTTTATAGTTTACAATGGGTGTTTTTATATATGAATGAATATTAAAATAGAAAATTTTAGAAACTATTGATCTTGTTTCTTATGAATGCATTTTTCAATGTACTATTGTACATTTTGTATGATAATTGTGAATCATAAAAAATGTTGATACAAAGTAAATTTTATTTGAACCTGCTCTTCCTATAAGATTATTATAATACAAACTTTTACTCCTATAAAAGCAATTAAACAATCTAACTTTCCCGGGTAAGTAGTAACTACTAATGTTTACACTAATTTTCATTTTCAAAAAAATGAAAAAAAAATATTTCTCAACCTTTTTTCAAGGTGGATAGAAGAATAGTAATGGACCACGTTGACACACATGCATAGAAGTGATGACGGCAAAAGCGCAATCTAATTAGTATAATCCTAGCCATAACCGTGAAATCTTGAAATTCATAGTTATATTAATTTTATAAAATTATCATGACGCTCCCCATTATCGATAGCTTAATCAGAGTAAAAACAATAATAATTAATGATGAGCAATAAGGACAAAGTACTTGGTGGGATCAGAACAATATTAATGTGGGATTAGTAAAGTTTATGAGAAGGTCTCTTGACAAGAGTGATGATGATATTGTGGCTTGTCATAATTTCAATTAAATAAAAGTCAATTCCTTTAATTTGCAAGTAATTTAATACTAATATATTTAACTTATCAAAAAAACCACTCCCTCCGTCCCCTTGTAGTAGAATCGTTTCATTTTGAGCACTCATTTTGACAAAATGATAATAAATAGTTCAAATGAGAATTGGTAAAGTAAAATAGAAAATAATATATATAAGAGTCTTATCTATATTATTCTTTTTCTCAGTTTACTTTTTCTCTACTTTAACTATTTATTTCATTTTTCCAAAACGAGTGTTAAAAATGAAACGTCTTTAATGCAGAGGAACGGAAAGAGTACTATTTTCTTATGATTATTATACCCTATCACATATTAAATTTTCTCTAAAGTAGAAAGGAGTAATACGAGCATCCACAACGACTCTTCTCCCTTGGTTGTTGGGCATCTTGTGCGGCTCATCCCAGTTAAGAAGTTGACTGCTCGCATTAGCCTGAAATACGACCCATGAGCTTGTGAGTTAATATAGTGATAAAGTGGTTAATGACTGAGCTCATCGTGACGCAACACTCTGCCCTATAAGCTCAGAGGTCGAATCCCAAATCCAACACATTTTCTCTTTTCCTAATCAATTTCAATTCTTTTTTTCCATTTTTTTCCTTTTAAAATTAAAATTGTAATTTTAATCTTATCAAGTTAATTTGAACATCAATTTATTTATTTATTAGATATTATAAAAGACACAGAATGTTATAACTTATAACTAGTCTACATAGCTTTTTTGTGTAGAAAGGGAAGAAACAAGTGGTGTGCGATTAAATGGTGGAGATTTGAAAAAGGCTAAATTACACGTATTTTTGGCCCAAAGGGTGTTTGGTAGATGGATAAGGAAGGAAATTAATACGTGGGAATAAGTCACATTCCATTTCCTTTTTCCTCTTTGTTGCTGACGCATTAATTACACCTAATTGGCTAATTTCCATTCATTTCAATTACATAAGTTTGACAAACAACAATTAATTTGGTTCTGATTTAATTCAGATTCATATCATATCATATCAAATTTTGACTAAATCACTTTTGAGATGACATTGAACACCTGTTGTATTGTATATTAATTTCCTCTTTCCCAATTCAATCAGAAAATTACAGTACAATATTCATATACATAAATTTTGGATCTAGAACAAACGTGGAAAGAAAAAAAAAGGTAGGTTTATCATAAACATTGATAGAATGGCCATGTGCAAGTGCAACAACACTTTTTATGAGATTAAATTAATTAACTAGGCTAGAAGAATCTGTTGCTTAACTCCTAAGAACCAATTGCAGTACACCTAATTAGTGTTTTAATCACGATGATTAGTTCAATCATTTTGACAATTCCACACTCCTACTCATCAATCCGTCATCTTTACACCAACAATTAAACAAATTAGGCATCCCAATTTTCGACATAGATTCAGTCTTTAATTGCTGCTGATTTAATAAGATCCCATCACATTCAATTTGATTATGCGTCACAGACAAGAATGTCAAACGAATCAATTTCTTTGAAAAAACAAATTTAGAGAATCCATCTTTCCACATAAATTTCTTATTTTATTACAATAAGCTTAACATTTTAGAGTATGTATTAGCTAATTTTCAGTAGCTATATGATGCAAATTAATAATAAATGACAGAATATAAAATATGCCCACGAGACCATGAAAAAAATCATCCTAATAATTAACATGAAATATTTTTAAATGCGGACATCTTTTTCCTTTTATTTATAAAAATTAAGTAAATATGATTACCTTATAAAATATAATTAATGACTGGTAAAATATATCATTATAATAAAGCAAAATTATAAAATATGAGGTTTAGTCAAACGAGTCACACATTTAAATGATCATTAATTAATAACGTATTTTAATCACTATCTATTTGTAGCCACTGATTTATTTTTTTTGAAATGGACTAAGCTCTTCTATTTGTGTAACTAGAGGCCCAATTCAAGTGAGTGGTTCGTCAACATAAGACTGATAAACAAAAAGTTTTTTGCAAAAAAAGGTTAGTAACGAAAAGATATACTCCACGAACTTTTGTGAGAGTTATAATTTTGTTATCAATAAAGATCATACTACCTTTTTTTTCTTGAAAATTATACAACCTTTTTAAATTCTACTCCACTAATAAATGCCGTTTAAAGTCAACAAATAAACGAAGCTAAATATCGTGGAAATTTCTGGCGGCAGCGACATATTTTTGATAGTCAATAAATTTTCATTAGAATTCTCTGCACAAATTAATTTGTGAATATATAAACTAAATAAGATATAACTAAATTTGGTATACCCCATAAAACTTGGCATCCTTTTCTACATGTAAAAAAGTGTGAAGGAATATGAGTAATGTGGGTATGATTTTTAATAGATTACTTAATCTATATTTGAAAAATATCAAAAAACATTAATAATTTTTAACTTATAGGTTCGGTTTAATTACTAACCGACATAATGTTTAATAGTACTAAGTAGGCAATGGACAATACAATAATTTTAATAACTAACAGTAATAGTATTTTCTAATTGTAAAAGAATAATACTCTTATAGGGTCGTCTTCTACTGAGTTTATCACCTTAATCCCAAATTGAGACTGAATATGAACCATATGATGCAAAAATCAAAGGCTAAGATTGAATAAAAAAATATCAATAAATAATAGACAAAACATCAACAAAGGGGTAATATCGTCATTATGTTATCATATGATAATTTTCGTGGGTGTTTTTTTATATCAACATAGTGTATTACAAATATCAACAATATGACATGAGAATATCAACACAAGTACAAGAAAATATCAGCACCGTTTTATTGATATTTTATTTACATTATATTGAGATTTTGCATACATTATTTTGAGATTTTATTTGCATTTGTTGATAAAAGCTGCTTATCAATATGTACGAAAATTGAAATATAATTTATCAAATTTTATCACCTGAACATCGTCGGAACATATGCAATTGAGATCTCGTTGGAATCCTTATAAAATTATCTTTAATTTGATATATTTTTTGCGAAAAAATAATTTAAATCGAAATAGTTACGTAAATTTAAAGTTTTAAGATGATTTTGATGAGAGAGAATTGACATTAATACCTTTAAGTTTATTTAATAATTTTTTAAATTTAAAATATAATTATTTCAACCACTAGATCTCTTAATCTAATGGCTAAGATTTGATCTTTATTTGTGATTGCTAATTAGTTAGCAATTGATCACTCCCCTACTCCTATATACATAAATATATAAGAACCCTAAAATAAATAAATATATTTAACAAAAAATTCTAAAAAGTTTCACTTTATACTCCTAACTCCTTTATTGGTTCTTACTTTTTACTAAATAGATAAAAATAACTAAACACACATTAATTTAAAAATAAAAAATTAGTTTTATCTTTATGACAAGTTTTTGCTTTATAATGAGATAAGAGTTCTATTTTTTAATAATAGTTTGATCACTTTTTCTTTTAATTTTTTTCTCTATGAGAGAAAGCATGTGCTCAAGCATGTAGCTACGATGAGTTATTTTTCGACGTCCAATAAGTTAACAAAAATATACATAAACACAACCAAAGCAAAAAACTAACCACCATGCTAGCCAAAACAGCAAACACAGAGACATCGAGCCCTAAATCAACAAGAGAAAAAAATTAAAACTAGCAGAGAGAGCACAACACTAAAGAGAGACACACAACGCTTACGCCACCAAAAGAAAGCTCCCGTGATCAAAACACGAGCAGACACAAAAAGCAAGGTCAAACAAAGGGACATGATCAACTCTGGTTACCTCTCAGTCATTTTCTTGAAGGCTGTCAAGGTCCCGTTAGGAACTCTTGTTTCCACGTTGATTCTTGGGTTCTATCCAAGTTCAAATTTCTTTCCACCCATCATTCATTTGTTCAAGTGAGAACAGTAATACTGGACACCAACCTCGAGTCCAAGTGTCAAGTCTTCATAATAAGTGTTTTTCTTGAACTCCCAATTAGGTTGAAACTCTTAATAGACGATTTTATTTCTTATATTCCAAATGTTCCACTACTAAGACTACCTTTCATGGACGAAGATAGATAGTATAAACAAACATGCCCTATGATTCAACCACAATTGCATGGATTTTCACTTCTCAACGATATACTTTTAAAAATATTTCCAAATATTAAAGATAGAAACATTATTTGATTTAGAGTGCTATTGGTTCCATTTCTGGAATGAATAGCTTAATCTCCCAACCATGCATGTGGGGAGAGCTGAGCAAAGAGATAAAAAGAAGGCTTTCATTTTCTGACAAAAAGGCCACAATATATATGTCATCAACCCATTCAACCTCATCAACATGCATGCATTATCCACTGCTGTCTCCTTTTTAGGGTTTTCTAATTTATTTAATTTTCCATTTTCGACCAAACAAGCAACCTTTTTTTTCTCACAATTAAAATAAATGTAGCCTGGCGTTTCAGAGATGTGAAATGCAACACCACGAAGAAACGATTTTGCTATATGTATACTCTTCGTTTTCAAGGTTTTGTTAAACATACAAAACTTAAAAAATGGTTGATGAAATGTAAATATCTTTGTAGTCTTTTAATTTCCCCAAAATGGCTTTTGTTTTTTTCTAATTAGGTGACGAAAGAAGATGTAAATGGATGAGATTAAAACTGTGCTAGAGATAGAATTGATTTTAAAGAAGGACATGGTGATAAGATAGTGCTTTTGTAAAGCCATTTTAGTAGTATAAAGGAAGATTTAAAGAATGCAGCATAAAAGAGAGGAGAATTTCTATTGGTGTATGCCTGAAAATATTTGAAAGACATGCAATGTGGGGTTTAATTTCTTTTAATAATAATTATATTTTAATTTGTTTTTTTCGGCGTGTGTTTGAACAAAAACATGCAGTTGTTTACAGGGATTTTTGGATAGCTTTTAATTGGATTGATGGATTGAGAGAGATATGGTGGGGGCCAATTTCATGATGTAGGCATGGTGGAAAAGGTCATTACATTGTAGGAAAATGGAGTTAAAAGAGGACTATGTATGATGTATCTACATTTCTTTCTTGTCTTCTTTTATAAATCATGCTTCAATCGAATTTCAATGATAAGATAAGCTAGTTGAGGAGTTGAAAGCCACAGATGGTTATATTTCCATCACTTTTTATTTGTTTTTCTTGCACATTTTAGTTTGGGAGTGTAAATACATGGGACGTGCTAGGTTTTTTATAACTGTAAATTGGTCTTACTATCTTCTAAGAACCATTTTCAATCATGCCCAATTTCTTTTCATGTCAATCACATCGTAAATACTTGTACATTTAGAGTTTGTTTGATTTTTTTGGATAAGATATAATAAGATATGTAACTATTATTTATATTTTTATGGTTCGTTTGGTTTTCTAGATAAGATATATAGATATGAAACTCGAAAACACGGACCTGAGAGAAACAGAGAGGAAGAAGAAAGGAGAGTTTTGGTTGACTGAGAGGCGGTTGTGGATCGAGTTTTCCATATGGCCGTCGTTCTTGATTCGAATGTTCTTCACCCTTGAGAACTAGAGTTAGTTGAGCTGTTGTGTAATCCATTTTTGTGTGTACAATCATATAAGAGTTCAACGTTTCGCCAGTAGGCGTAGGCATTGTCGAACCACGTAATTCTGTGTGTTCCTTGCGTTTCAGTATTCACATTAATTAATAATAAGCTAATTTGGTAGATTATTATCGCCAATTACAGCTCATTCGCAATTTATTAATTAGTTTAGTCATATATCAACAGCTAATTCAGCCCTTTTGCCTTTTTATCTTGATAACTCTAAAAAAGAATTATAATACATGCAAATGAATTTACCTTTTCATTACAATCCCCACCACTTGAAAATTCCTAATAAGATAAAATTAAACACAAAGAATAACCCCACACTCCATAATAAGAAAAAGAAAAACACTGTGTGTTGAGTTGGCCAAGCAGTAGAAAGATTAATGCCAAATGTCTCAGTCTCCATGGCACAATTTTTATATTTAAATTCATTTATCCATAAAAAAAACACTACATTGAATACTTCTATCCTTGTCTGCTACCGAGACGATTAATTCCACTGGGAGCAATTGCTTGAAAAACCACAAATTTTTTCAAGTAACTTTAAAAATTAATTGAAAATATTAAGTAGATTTGTATTTTTTTGTAATAATTCCACAATGAAAAATTTGATTGCCTACATGTTAAATATTTTTGATAATTTTAACCAAACACACTGTTTTGTATATGAAGAGACGACCATTCAATTCAACTCACAGACGGGTTACATCCATGTGATTTTCTGGTTGTCGTTTCAGATACAATTTCACCAAAAAAATTTGCCTAGAAATTAAGAATAAAATTTACTAATGCTATATTTTTATTTCGAGTGGACTTCATCTATTTTGCAGATATTGGATGGGAGTGGGGCAATGAAAAGATAGGAGAGTCTTCTTTTTTGTTTTTCTGCTATTTGAGAAGGTCATTTTTTTCTCCTTTGAATATGTAAATGGTCCGAAGGTGTATGGGCAAAACAGCAATAGCAGGAGGCTTTTTAATACAATAGTTAAACGCCCATTATCCTCACCTAGACAAAGTCCAATTGCAAACCATCTGATTCTAACGTTGAGAGGAACAAAAAATATTATTTCAGGGCCCATTATATATCACCAACATTTTGCAAGGGAGTAGTACCATAATGAATTAAGAAATGGAAAATGGAGAATTGCTTGTGGTAGAAGTAGTAGTACCATATTCTATTAGATATCCTCCAGTTGAAAAGAATGTATTCCAAAGTTTATGAATTTTCCATGAAAAAGAATACATGCATCGATCATCCTTGATTCTATGTTTGCCTGAAAAAAATTGAAAACAAAATACTTTAAATTGTTCTAGGGTTAGAATTGTTGTATCTTTTGCAACCAATGCTATATTGAATGAGTCATGCATACATTCACACACATATATGGAGTAGTAAGCTTTTTAGGTGGCATTCAGTTTATTGGATGAAGATAATAATGAGATACAATATGAGATAGCCATAATAGGATTCGTATAGAATTAAATTAGTCATAGGCGTGGAGATGGGATGATTAATCATGAGATACAATCTAATCTGGCCATTATAGAGGCCAGCCAAGATACATTGTCACAAGCAAAGCTTTTGAGAAGAATGCAACTGAACAAGAGATAAGATTAGTCATGACTTTTAATCACAAGTATTCATGGTAACCGAAAGACCCGTTTAGTAACTCAATCTATAGTCTTGTACTAGTCGATAGAAAAACATCTTACCAACTACGACACAGTTGTCTACAATCATTATCAATTTTTTGTCTCTTATACTAGTGGTGTAGTGTATTACGTTGTCATCAATATTCCAAGGATAAGATTTTGCAAGTTGCTGAAATCAGTCACTCTGTACTATATATACCCTTTATCTCTATACTTTTTTACTTGGATATTCGGTGAACTAGGTTTATATGACGTGCTTAAATATATAGACTATATTCATTCATTAGTTTTATTTTCACACGAAATAATTGGTAGATTCATCATATTCATACATGATACATGGACAAGGTGCAACGTGCTTAATTATAACTAGTGCTATTCCAAGACAAATTTCAGTATAGAAATTCCCACTCTTTACTAATAGGACACTTCGAAATGACATTATCCATTTCTCCTAAGTGCTTGTGCATAGGTGACGTGGAAAATAATTAAGTGTGCTCAAGGCTTCTACTTCTTTAATTTTTGACTGAACCGTTAATGTGGATCAACATATATATTGATTAGGATCAAAAGCTATCATACATAAAAAAATATTTGAAGAATTATACGGATCAATTTTGAACTTTAGTTAGAATAAAAATAAATTAATTGTAATTTTGGCTAGTGGATATATCTCATTTCTCGTCTAATAACTAGTTTTCTCTTCAATGAACTAGCAACAGGGTTGCTTCAAAGGATAGAGATGTTTGGTTGTACTTACTGCAATATTAATCCACGAAAATAAATATAGTGACACTGTGTATGCATGTAGAATCTATTTATAAATATAGTTAATTGTCATAAGCTACATTTCACCTATTAGTATATCATTGAGGGATATATATATTGCGGTGGAAATTAGTGAAAATAGAAGAAATTAATACCCTTTATAAAATTTGGTCACCAATTCAGTTCCAATCGGTTAGCCAACTAATCGGTCGCTACAACGGTTTGGTTCCAGTTTCATGGTTGATTAACAGACATTAATTTAGGCTCGGTTAGAATCGAAATAACTGACTAAGATTATACTCCATCCGTTCCATAGTAGTGTGAGTATTTCTTTTCGGCAAGGAGATTAAGAAAAAGGTGTGTAATGTATTAAATAAAAATATAATAAAGTATGAGAGAGGAAAATGTAGAGGGAATAAAGTAAGAGAGAGATGGAAAAGTAAATGAAAAGAAATGTGTTGCCTTTTACAAAAAAAGGAAATGACTCTACTACTATGGAACATACCAAAATGGTAAAATGACTCTACTACTATGAAATGAAAGGAGTATAAGAGATTAGATTGGAGTTTCTATTTATACTAGGTATCTTGAAAAGCCTTGTTAATATTTCATTGTTAAGCGAAACATAATGAATTGCAACTAATTAAACTCTGCGAATTATAATAAAGAATTAAATTTTCATATAATTTTTTGTTCATGATAGTGGAAGGACCCCAAACACCATCGAAGAAATTCGATTAAAGATTCCATCTGTTTTGTTCTGCAAGTTGTTGCCCATATTGTTCCTGAATATGCAGCTCCTTTAAAAATGTGACTCATGATTCTCTGCATTATTAAAGAGATTTCATTTACATGGGATATGCACATCAATTATTCTGTATGCTATTTTTAGTGGAAAAGGCTCACCATCAAAACGCTCCAAAAATATTTATAGTACTATATATTGGAAAGATAACTTTGAAGTGTCCCAAGTATGTTGAGAAAAGAATATGTGGAGTCCCAAGTATGTTGGGAAGAGAATAATATTTATAATGTGGAGTTCCAATAAGTATAGTTCCTAGGTATATTAATATGGAGAGTCCTATAAATACCTATGTACTATGTATCAATAACAATAATTCAAAATCAATCAAAATATAGTCTTCAAGAGTTCTTCATTTTTATTTTCCGCATTTTACTTTTCAACGTGGTATCAGAGCAGGTTCGATCCTTGCATGGATCGATCTGTCTCTATGAAAAAAAATGTGTAGTTGAATTTGTGTTCATCCTAAACCCCAAAATCTCAAAAAAAAAAAAAAAAAAACCAAATCCAAGCCTTCTACGATGAAGAAGGTGAACCCACAGCTGCCAAAACAGCCTTTGGATCCCTCTTCTGTCCGTCAATCTAGCCGTGTTGCAGATTTGCCGCCCAAAAGCTACAAAGAGGTTTATGTGCTCGAAGGAATGGGGAAGCCGAGGAGTTATCAGAGAAGGGATCTGTTGAACACAGTGTATGCCGGGGATGAAGAGCGGCAGTATGCTGTGAAAAGAGCAGAGGATCTTCACTCGAGTTTAGACCAGGATGTTCCGAGCTTCATAAAGCCTATGCTTCAATCTCATGTTACTGGTGGCTTCTGGTGTTACAGAGGATAGTCCAAATCCTTTTAAACACAATAAACGGAAGAAGAGAATTCGAGGAATCGTCTGGCGAGGGGAGGCGACAGCTACGGCCAAACGATTCATCGTGCGTAGAAGAATGCCGAGAAGAGAGCACGAGACACCATCGAAAGAAGAGCTTGAGGCTGTCGAGAAGGTAGCAGCCCAACCAAGGAATCAAGAGTCTCCGAGATGGAGACGCCAAAAGGAAAAGAGTTCATTGCTAGTCACCGATAGAGCGTCGCCGCCCTGCCGCCGTCAAGAGAAGAAATCAGCGGAAGAATCCTCGGTTTATCCGGCCGAGGGGGAGAATAAGTATCCGACCGAACAACCCCTCTCCAAATATATGTTGGCTGAGAAGTAAAGCTACCGTCGAGGGCAGTCGTGAAGACTCAACGCAGTGAAGACGATAACCGACCGCCACCTAATGGTGGTAATCCGACCGCAGCAACGGCGCTTTCCGAAAGGGTCTGATCAGAAGGAGCGAGTGGCAGCACGATTGGTGAAGAGCAGCTGCGACTTCGGCTTTGGAGGCCACTAATGTCAGGACAAGGGAGATGGTGCGAATTATTCTGCTCTTGGAAATAAAAAGGCATGGTCATCGTCAATCGAGGTCGGCTTTGTGCCAGACGGAAACGCGGAAACATCTTATCCTTTCACTTTTAGCTTAATCTCCGATCCGATCGCGAATCACGTAACGCCGGAGGCCGGAATGGATAGAGAAGCCAGAGTATTACGGTATAAGGAGAAGAAGAAAAACCGGAAATTCGAGAAGACGATCCGTTACACGTCGAGGAAGGCCTACGCAGAAACGCGGCCGAGAGTCAAAGGCAGATTTGCAAAGAGAACCGATTCGGAGGCTGAAATCGACGGAATTATCAGCTTCGTCTCCGACAATCTTATCGCCGGTGCAGGTTACGGCATCGTCCCGACGTCGTTTTGAGAGATGAATCGACGCATTTCTAGTGATGAGAATAGCCGGAGAAGGGAGATGCAAAATGTGAGGTGGAGTGTAGTCTGCCGAACAAGTAGCGGCAGGTTCTGTTGGAGATGAGAATAGAAGGAGAAAAAGGAGGCGCTGTTAGTTCTCTCCTCAATTTGGGTTTGCAAGAAAATTTGGGCTGATCTTATTGGGCTCAAGAAAGTAAAAAAGGAAAAGGGAAAAAAATATGTATTCATTGTATTTGAGCGAAATGGGCCAAGAATGGCATTCCAAAATTAAGCTTTAGGCTGCAAATTAAATCAGTCCAAAGACGAGTAAGCTCCTCGACACGAGTCAAAATTGTCAGTCAGAAAGAAAGCTCCTCGACACGAGTCAAAACTGTCAGTCAGAAAGAAAGCTCCTCGACACGAGTAAAAAATGTCGGTCAGAAAAGAAAGCTCCTCGACACGAGTAAAAACTGTCAATAAAAAAAAGCTCCTCGACACGAGTAAAAACTGTCAGTCAGAAAAAAAGCTCATCGACACGAGTCGAAACTGTCCGAATGAGCTCCTCGATATGAGCAAAAACTGTCGGAATTAGCTCCTAAGACAAGAGCAAAAACTGTCGGAATTGGCTCCTAAGACACGAGCAAAAACTGTCGGAATTGGCTCCTAAGACATGAGTTAAAACTGTCGGAATCGGCTCCTAAGACATGAGCAAAAACTGTCAACCAAAATTGAAGAACTCCTTGATATGAGTCTAAAATATCAATGATGATTTGAAGAAGCTCTATGATACGAGCCTAAATTGAAGAACTCCTGAATATGAGTATAAACTATTTATCAAAGTGGAGATCGTGCAAGTTAAGTATCGAAAAGTTCGATACTTAACTTGAGGGGGAGTGTTGGAAATATAATATGAGAGTTTCAAGATTGTGGGAAAGTGTACCTTTAGGGACTCTAGGGAATATTTCATTAATATGTAGAGTCTCAAGTTCATTAGTTTCTAGGTACATTTACTTCTATAGTCCTATAAATAGGGATGTAATATGTATCACAAAAATAATTCAAATCAATCAAAATGTAGTCTTCAAGAGTTCTTCAATTTTATTTTCCGCATTTTACTTTTCAACACTATATACTATATGAAAAATGCTTTTTGGCTTGATTCTTCATTTGTAGCTTAATAGTTATGCTTGTCCAAAACTTCAACTCATATGCTAAAACATTTAATTAAAAAAAATCAACAATCAATTAAAAAAAGTTGAGACATTTTGAATGAATTATGTATCTGCCTCCTCTATTTCACTATAATCGGGACATTTTTTAAGCACTTGTTTTAAGAAAAAAATCATAGTTAAAGTTGAGAGAGCAAATTAAGAGAGAGAAAAATATAGAGAAGAAGTGTCTCGCTTATGGTGAAACGAAGGCAGTATTGTTTTTCTGTTTTGGCTCGTCCACTAAAATTAGTCTCTATCTAATTTTTTTCAAACTTTGGGAAAAGGTGAAACTCATTTTCCACTAATAATTCTTCAATTTTAACTCTATATCTCTCTCTTATTTTGCCAATTTTACAAAAGTTAGATACCATTATTACTAAAATATTTTTTATGGGTGAATATAATATCTAAAATTTGACATTACTCTTACAGAGTTAACAGTTTTCAGATTGGCCTAAAACCCGTCTACAGTTTCCGTTCCATATTTGCATTTCGCAGCAATTCGTATATTTACCAATTTAACACAAATATTAATATATTACGTTATGGTAAAACACAAATTGGAATATATATTTACCAATCCAACACAAATATTGATATATTTTGAAAATGTATTTTTTCTCTCCATGTGGTATTTATTGTATTATGTCTACATTTATATTTTTCTTGCTTCCTATTCTTGCTTACGATTCGGTTTTCGATGATTCGGTTTTGATTTTTTGATTTTTCGGTTTCGGTTCGATTTCAAATTTCAAAATGTTTCAGTTTTTTTATTTGGTTCGATTTAGGTAAAAAACCAAGCCGAAAACCGAATACTCACCCTAGTGACTTGTGGACCAAATCTTCTTACGTATGTTAGCACTACTAAGCCCATAATGAAATAATTCGGCCCAAATTAAATTATTTTATTTTAAGAGACCAAGTTATATTGATTGCAGCACTACTGAGCCCGTAATGAAAGAATTCGGCCCAAATTAAATTATTTTCTTTTAAGAGACCAAGATATATTGATTGCCAAAATGAATATCTAGGATAAATTTGTCGCCTTAATTTTGTGAATTATACCCATAAATATATGGGCTATGAATATAATCATCCTCAATCCAACAAAATATAATCGATTTTCAGTGCGGATATGGGCTAGGCTTAGTATTGGGCTTTGACTTGGGCAGAGGATATAGTGTGGGTCAAGGGTTGGATTTTTAATATATGTAAATAATATGTGACAAACTTTGTGGGCAAACTGATAAATTTTCTAGGATGGACGGAGTATATACAATTAACAAAGTATGGGACAAAAATTGATTAAAATATTATTTGTTGTGTGTGGATGAATATGATAGCAGAAAAAGTGAGAGGAAGAAAAAATACTAATGAGTAATATTGATATGACCATAGAAGCCTCGCATCAAAGATGTCTACTGCAGTTGCATTCAATCAGTAATCGCTTAATTAAGATAACGTCCAAACGCTCTCCAAAGACCACCAATGTCTTCTTCTTCGAAAGAGGGTCGCGTGAGTATGTTGCACTCCTCAATTGGAGTCCGGTGGTGAGAGTTATGGCCGATTTACGAAAGACGCGCAATGTAGAACGAAACGCGCGGGCGGGCGATTTTGCAAGGGGAAAACGGCCGACCGGACGTTTTGACAGTTTTTGGTCGAGAACTCCAGAGAGTTCGCCCGACCGGGCGTTTTGCATGAGGAAAAACACCCGACTGGGCTTTTTGCGCGACTTGCGTTTTTGGACTCTTTTTGTGTCTTTTATTTAGCACTTTTTTGTCTCTTGCATAAATACCCATGTCTAGGGTTTTTGAGGGCAGACTTTGAATGATATTGAAAGAACAAAGACTCCATTGTGAGCACCATCTTCATTTTTGAAGATTTATCAAAATCTCTTGTGATTGCATTCCAATCTATTGCCGGGCTTAGGTTGAATGTTAAGGTATGCTTTACTAGTTCTTGTGTTGCTAGTTTTGTGGAGCCATTAGGTTTTTATTTGTAAAAGTAGCCATTGGGTTTTCTTTCTTGGGCTTGAATCTAAATCATAAAACTTATCATCTTTGTCTTCTTTTCCATCTTTTTATTGTCATATTTCTTGTTTGGGTTATTGGATATTATTGCAAGAACAAATCCAGGCAACATATGTTTCTTGAATCCTTAAGATTTACATTATTTGGTATCAAGAGTCATTGGTTCTTGTTCTTGTAAGTTTGAACCAAAAAAAAGAGATTACAAGACTTGTGGATGAACATTCCTTGAGAGAAAGTGAGGGAGAGTATCTTAGCCACCAAATTTCTAAGCCCTTTGAGTGACATTGGGTGTGAGTTTGGGGAAAAGAGATTTTACATTGTGGGAAGTGAGATCCTCACTAAAACCTCTATTTTCGGGTGTGTGCGTTTTTTTGTGTTACTAACAAGAGGGACTTGTCCCTAGCTTTGTGAAAATTATTTTGTAGGTACTCAAGATGGTGGAACCTAGAAATACAAACTCGAGGCACAACTCACCCGTTAGGGAAGTTGCTTCCTTTTCCGATGGAACTACAAAGGAGATGTTTTCCGCCATTATGAAGGAGTTACATGAGGTGTGAGGGAATATGAATGCAATGCAAGGAGATTTCACGGCACTTCATGGGGATGTTGCTATCCTAAGGGAACAAATAGAAAAAAATTACTCATTACCATCTAGTCGTCATGACGGAAGTAGATGAGGACGAAATTCTAAAAGGAGTGAGGCTACATACTCTAACCACCCAAGCGAACATCATTACTATGATATGGAGGGATGGCACGAGGGCGCATGGCAACATCATAATGGGAGAGGTGGAGGATATGGCGCCAATCGAGGCCGTGGAAACAATCGAGGTGGGCAAGAGAGGGGAGGAGACCAGTATGATGACACATCAAAGAACTTCAACCACACTATTCCGGAATTCCACGGGAAGTTTGAACCCGACACCTACCTAGAGTGGGAATCCCAAGTTGGCAAGATATTCTCCTTACACAACTACTCCGAGGAGGATAAAATCAAACTCGTCCTAGCCGAATTCCGGGGGCATGCCAACACTTGGTGGACCGAACTTATGAGAAATAGGCGAGCCGCGAGAAAGGGAAAGTGAGGTCATGGGTCGAGTTGAGCAATGTAATGAGGTCTACATTCGTGCCTAAGTCTCATTACCACAAGTTAAGAGGGAGTTACAAGACTTGAGACAAGACCATAAAAATGTCATGGACTATTACTACGAGTTGATAGCTCTAAAGGGAAAAGTGGGACATGAAGAGAGTGAAGAAGTTACCCAAGACCGCTTCATTCACGGCCTCAACGTACACTTGAAACATAAAGTCCAAATTGAAGCCATGAGGGGCTTGACCATGGACGAAGTCGTTGGTTTTGATGAGATATTTGAGAGGCAATGGAAAGAGAAGTCTGTGAGCAAGGGCAAGGTGACCACCCAACACACCTCGGCGGGAGCCGGTGGAAGTAGGTGGAGTGCACCCCTTAGGGAGGAAGGGTTAGGCCATGCGGCTAACCCCATCAATAAGACTCCATTGAAGGCATTACCAGCCCCACCACCAGCAAAGGGGGTGGAACAAGTGGTCGAGATGAGAGCCCAATGCTTCAAATGCAAAGGGTATGGTCACTATGCCCGGGAGTGCATCAATCAACGGGTGATGGTGATAGGGCAAGATGGAGATATCTATAGTGAAGATGAAGATGTGTCGAAGATTGGTGGAGACGAGGAGCTTTGCCTAAATACTAATATTGAGTTTTCAAGTGAGGATGAATTGACTGAGAGAATGAACAACATGATGGTCCTAAGGGTGCTAAATGTACAACCAAGGCAAGAGGAGCACAGGGAACAACACGTTAATATCTTCCACATGAAGTGCAAGGTGTTGACCAAAACTTGCTTAGTAATCATCGATGGAGGGAGTTGCACCAACGTGATTAGTGACAAGCTAGTCCCCAAGTTGAAACTACAAGAAATGAAACATCCAAGCCATTACCGGCTACAATGGTTGGGAGATAGTGGGGATCTCAAGGTGACTACACGAGTCAAGGTCCCAATGAGTGTGGGGCGAGTTTGAGGAAGAAGTGCTTTGTAATGTCATTCCAATGTCCGCTTGCCACATACTACTTGGGCGACCTTGGGAATACGACAACAAGGTGACAAAGGATGGTTACACCAATCAGTACTCATTTGTCTCCCGCGGTAAAAGGATTCGATTGAAGCCTTTGACTCCTAATGAGATTTTTTAGGCCCATAAGCATTTGAGCAAGGAGCGTGAGACGAAAAAAAGGCTTGAGAGAGATTGTGAGATAAAAAAAATCCAAGTGAGTGTGGGGATGGAGAGAGAAAGTCCAAAAAAAATGAGTGCTCCCCGTTCCACTTCCGAGAGAAGAGAGTGTCTCTTAGCTACTAAATCCGAGCTTGGGTGGGCACTAAAAAGCAAATCTCCTTTACTCCTTGCCATTCCAAGGAAAATTTGCTTGACTAACACTAACCTTGAGGAAATTCCAAGACCTATTCAAATTGTTTTGCAGGAATTTGAAGATGTGTTCCCGGAAGAGTTTCCCAATGAGCTACCACCTATTAGGGGAAATGAACATCAAATGGATTACTTTCCCGGGGTGTCTCTACCGAATCGGCCCGCCTAAAAGGCCAATCCGAATGAGACTAAAGAGTTACACAGTTGTTTTTCTTTGATTGATTGGGGTCCAAGGATGAGACCGAAGACACTTCAAGGATTCTACAAAGCTCGATGGCCTCCCGAGGATGATAGGAAAGGAGAATGCACGAATTTGAGAAAAAATCCTTTCCAAGAAGGGGAGGATGATATGACCATGGAAGCCTCGCATCAAAGATGTCTACTGCAGCTGCATTCAATCAGTAATCGCTTAATTAAGATAACGTCCAAACGCTCTCCAAAGACCACCAATGTCTTCTTCTTCGAAAGAGAGTCGTGTGAGTATGTTGCACGCCTCAATCGGAGTCCGGTGGTGAGAGTTATGGCCGATTTACGAAAGACGCGCAATGTAAAACGAAACGCGCGGGCGGGCGATTTTGCAAGGGGAAAACGCCCGACCGGGCGTTTTGACAGTTTTTGGTCGAGAACTCTAGAGAGTTCGCCCGACCGGACGTTTTACATGAGGAAAAACGCCCGACCGGGCTTTTTGCGCGACTTGAATTTTTGGACTCTTTTTGTGTCTTTTATTTAGCACTTTTTTTTCTCTTGCATAAATACTCATGTCTAGGGTTTTTGAGGGCAGACTTTGAATGATATTGAAAGAACAAAGACTCCATTGTGAGCACCATCTTCATTTTTGAAGATTTATCAAAATCACTTGTGGTTGCATTCCAATCTATTGCTGGGCTTAGGTTGAATGTTAAGGTATGCTTTACTAGTTCTTGTGTTGCTAGTTTTGTGGAGCCATTAGGTTTTTATTTATGGAAGTAGCCATTGGGTTTTCTTTCTTGAGCTTGAATCTAAATCATAACACTTATCATCTTCTTCTTCTTTTCCATCTTTTTATTGCCATATTTCTTGTTTGGGTTATTGGATATTATTACGAGAACAAATCCGGGCAACATATGTTTCTTGAATCCTTAAGATTCACATTAAATATTATCAAATATATACAGATTAATGTATGTGGAAGAATCAAAATTTAGAAAATGAATAACAAATTTTGAGGGAATATAATATTCCAACTAGCCAGCCTCTGATATTGAAGATAAGAAAATTTGATCGTTAAATTAATTATTCTATATGAATCTAAAAAATTCGGTATCTGTATTCAAACTTTAAAAAGAAATATTACTTGTTATGTGTGCTCGTAATTATTGCCACAAGGATACAAAATAAAATATCTATCTATTGTTTAACAAATACTACTTGCAATAATATTTTATTATACTTAATGCGTTATGTAGTGGACTTATAGTATCTTTATTATGCCCATTTAAAATGTCTACTATATTTATAACAATATAATACTATATAAATATATAAAGATCGATAAAATAAATTATTTATTTTATTTTTAGATAGTTTTACTTCATTTTATACGGACTTCATTATTAGATTTTTACTTTATTACAAAAAGACTGAACTAAAATGATATTAGAATGAACTACTATTTGTTATTTAATAATCCCTCCGTCCCAGCTTATGTGATTGATTTTTTTTTGCTGTTATTTTGCGAAGATGGTAATAAATAGATAAGATGGAGGGAAATTAAAGTAAGAAAGAGAATAATATAGAAGAGAGTTATATTTATATTATTCTCTTACTTATTTTACTTTCTCTCCACTTTAACTATTTAATATCATTTTTTTTCTCAAACATGTGCTGAAAAACAATCAATCACTTGAGATAAGATAGATGGAGTAGTAATAAATTATATTTTTGGTTTGATGGTTTGGCACTAAAAATTAGTTTTGCGTATATCACATTCCAATGTATTTATATAAATTATAGTATATATACATATATAAAAAATTAATAAAATATGCATTAGATTAGAGATTGGCACACTTTTAACGATATTATAACAAAATATATGAACTTTGATTCGTTTATATAAATTTGAAATTTAAAATGACAATATAAACTTTAGTTTTATAATTAATTTTCCCACAAAAACTTCTAGTCTAGAAATCAAAGCTAAGTTAATTAAAGGATTTAAATGCAAAAGGGCAAAATGCCCAACAATAAATTTCATCCCATTAATACTCTCTATTTTGATAAGAATTTCTACTTTCTCCATCTTTAATTAGAAATGTACCTTTGAAGCAGTATGGATTTTAATACTCCTTCCATTTTTTAAAAATAAAAACTTTTCAAACCATACAAGTTTTGATGTAAAATTGGTAAAGTAAAAAAGTAAGAAAGAAAAGGTGTGTAACGGAAAATGGGTCACACCTCGTAGAAAGAAAGAATTTTCCTAAAATGACAGTGTTTCTATTTTTAGAAATGACCCAAAAAGAAAAGAATTTCTATTTTTAGGAAACAGATGGAGTGCACAATTGATAAATTAATATAGAAAGAAAAATTGATTGACGTATTCTTAGTGGAAAATGAGTCACGTCTCATTAGAGAGAAATAATTTCCATAAATAGAAAGTTTCTAATTTTTAATAAACAGAATATAATGAAAATAGTTTCTATTTTTAAAGGAAGAATGTAGTATATTACAATTAAAATTATTACATTTTTAGTTCATGGTTATAGGTCCCATTTTGACATTTAGATTGGTTGTTATTATTTTTCTCATTTCATTTCTCCTAGGTAAGTAGGTCATACATTTAATTACTCACATCACTCTCATTTTATTACTCTCTCAGTCCCCTATTAGTAGTCTCAATTATCTTAGGCGTTGAGAAATGTTAAAAGAAGTTGGTGGATTAAAGAAAGTGGAATGTGGGTCACATCCACCAACAAAACTTCAATAACTTTTTCTTCTATCTCTTATACTTTACCAATTATACATTAAAATATATATCAACCCAAAAATATTTATATTTATGGGACATATGAAATAGTATTAATTTTCTAACAAAATGTGAGTGGAATGTTAGGTCAATTACCATTTAAAGTTAAAATAAACTAAGACTCCTATTCAGGGATAAATTGAAATAGAAAAACAGACTTCTTAATAGGGGACACTGTGAATATAAAACTAATTAACTCTCTCCTCGCCCATAATCAATAGTCATATTTTTTCTATTTCGGACAGTCTATAAAACCTAGCCACCTAATTTTTGGTAAATTAATCTTTAATGTGATAGAGTTCATTCTTTACCTACAATATTCCAATAATTTACTCTCTCTTTCCTAATTTTATACTCCCTCCGTTCCACAAGACTATGCACCCTTTTCCTTTTAGTTCGTCCCATAAGAATATGCACTTTCTTATTTTGGAAAGTCTTTTCTCTTTAACGAGGTGGGACTCATTCTCCACTAACAATTCTTTAATTACTTTTTCTCTCTACATCTCTCCCACTTTACCAATTTTACATTAAAACTCGTTCTGAACCCAAAGTGCATATTCTTTGGGGACGGATGAAGTATTAAAATTTGTGCCATCAGTATATAAAAGTGGGATTATATATCACTAATTTTTTTTCACTCATATTCCTTCACTATTTTTATAATTCAAGTCGCCAAAAAGAGTACAACATGATTTATCGTGATTAAAAGAGTTCTAAACTTCTACTACACCCGTCCCAACTAAGAAGATGCACTTTCTTTTTTTAGTTTGACCCAATCAAGATAACACATTTCTATTTTTAATAACTTTTTCTATTCAATAAATACACTCAACTATTTTTTTTCTCACTCCAATTAAATATTCAACTCTCTTTCTTTCTCCATTTAATATTTACACTCTCTCTTTCTCTCTCCAATTAATTACATTAACCAACACCTCCTAAAATCCTGTGCAGACTAGGAAATGTATCATCTTAACTAGGACATCTTAACCGGGACGGAGGAATAACATTTTAAGTATAAATGTTAATCATGATTTATAACATAATAATAAAATTTTATTTCCTAGCAATATTAGGGGTGGCAAAATGGGTAGCGGGTACTGGGTAATTTCCATCTCGACCTGTTATCCGCCGAATATCGAGTACCAGTTACCCGACGATAATGGGAAATAGGCCGGGATCGGGTAGTGTGTTTTAGAGTTTTGTGGGTTAATCCCGATAATACCAGATATTAGACATATACCATCTTTTAATACTTTATAGAATCTAAGAGTTCTTTTTTGAAATATTTTTATATTCCAACGAACATACAATTGAAAACTCACCGGAACTAGCTATAGAGTGTCCCTAACTTTTATACTCAATCTATTCAAAGCATAGCTTACCATCAGTAAATTAGGGAACATTGTCGGTTATTAGGGTTTTTAAATTTTCTATCAGGGTTTCAAGTCTGGTACGGGTACCCGCAATATCGGGTACGGGATACCCGACACGGGTATCGCGTAATCCCAATATGTTAGGGTCGGATATTGAGACAACAAATTTGGCTAAAATCGGATATGAGTACCCAACTTGTTGGGTGTAGGTACCTGCGGGTGACCTGTTTCGCCACCCATAAGCAATATATTGAAACATTAATTATTACTAGCAAATTACCGTAATACATGAAGAAAATTGTGGGACAAAAATCCCTTCATTTTCATAGTTCTTGATCTTAATTAATCGAATAAATCAATTGCTTCTAAAAAAAAGTATGACATTCATATGGTAATATCTAATTTATAATGGGACAAGAGTGTCATGCATTTATACATATCATAACACGAAAACTCACATTCGAGGTATTACTTAATATTGAAAACATTAAAATTATAGATATATGGAGGAGTGATCGCCGCACATTTTATTTAAGTTGGCAATAGTAACACCTTTAGCTTAAAATAATTAGGCTCTCCGGCCACCGGTGCCGTTTTCCCTATGGCAGTTGTAGAAGAAGGCGGCCACCGGTTCTCCGAGGTTGTACACCTGCGAAAGTTGCCGCGTGTTGAAGTTGTTGCGCCACTCCGGGGCGATCAACATCTGCCGCCGTGGCTGCCGGAACACCACCATTACAAGGCGGTGGATTCCCAACGATGGCTGAGGGGCCTCATACTCCACCACCTCATTCCCTGCATATTTATAATTAATTAATTTCGAAATTAATCTTGCTATAAATCAAATTTATATCTTATACTGCAACCGCGACGACTTAGGGTAAAATGTTGATACAAGTTTATTTTAATTAGCTTATTTTCTTATACTATAAAGTTACAGTATTAATATTTTTTTTATTGTATTCCTATTGTTTTTTTACAAACTCATCTTTTGCACTGAGTTTCTTTGTTCTTTCGTTCTTTATAAAATTTCACCTCTTCTTAATCTTTCAAATCTTGCAAAATTTAATCATCAATAGCGTGAATTTAGTAAAAATTAAATGGTTGGTAGAAGCTTTTAAGTTTAACCAATCTCTTCTCATGTGTCCGCCGATACAAATAAAAATACCAGTAGGTAATTAAGGTGTTTCGCTCACCGAAGTCCGGACCCATGCCTCCGGGGATGTCGATCACCAACCTATTTCCATATAAAACACAAAAAGTTATGAAAAATGTCCAATTAAGAAGATGTAACTTCTATTATCTTATGAAGTTTCTTTTAATACTAGTACGTGCGTCTCAATTGGTAAGACGCTTTTTTACCTCCACAAATAGTTCGATTACTTTCAATTACTTTTAACTTTAAAATAACAATTTCCTTCTGATCAACTAATTGGCCATAATTTAATTCCTTAACTTGATGTTAAACCAACACAAACACAGAAGAGAGAAAGATATAGACCAGTGCAAATACTCCCTATTGTAAGGATTTCCAGGACTTGGAGAATCAGCATCAACCAGAACCTTGAAAATTGAATTTTGTCTTCACTGTCAAAACCCTACAAACAAATACAAACACACACACACACACACACACACACAAACACAAAGAGATTGTGTGTTTGTGTATATATATATACTTACAAGAGTGTGGAGAGTGCGAAAATCCTGGCCGCCGATCTCAACCCTAGGGCGGGAGACGATCTGAGAAGGGCGGAGGCGGTAGCCGTTGCAGAGGATCCGGCCATCAATGTATACTCGGAGATCAGTGGTGGGAGTGAAGGGATCGATGACATCTCCGATCACACGGCTCAGCACTAGCGGATTCGTGTCTCTCTGCATTTTTTTTAATTATTCTTACAGCAGCATGCTACAATGCCTTCATTTCTTCCTCATCTCAGCCCTATTTGTACTGCCGGTTTTTTTCTTTTTTTTTTTATCAAAATAGTTTTTTTTTTTTTACGTGGCACAGGCAACACTAGGATTATTCCCGAAAAGTGCTTTGTCTTTTTCTTTTTCTAGATAAAAGGAACTCATCTACACATCGCTATTTCTTTTACACTTTTATAAAAGAAATTCAAACAATTTCCATCCTTATTCATTTTATATACTTAATCCCTTAGTTATTAAGAGGTATGTATTTGTATTTCGTCACATATTATAGGATTGTTTTTATTTGTGGACCATGGGAATCGCATTCTATCATAGAATTAGCATAAGTTCGTCAACCAATCTTTTGCTATTTATTATAGGAGTATATAATAATACTAACTAAAAAGATAATAATTTGTAAAGAGACAAATGTACTCCACGGGATTCCTTCAAAGGCGGAACACGAATGAACATAGATGGACACGGATGGACATGGTCGTCCGCTTAAGGACTTGGTGCGTCGTGCGCACTAACATGTATTCTTAACCCTAAAACCGACTGTGCCCCCTCTTGTAAACCGCATACCATGTCATAAACCCTAAAACTAACCAGATAACACACGTAAAATACTCTAGAAACTATAAAGCGCAAATATAACATGTTTCGATTAAACAACAAAATTGTGTAGTTAAAAAACTTTACCTATCCAATCATGTTTTCAAGAACATATATGTTTAAAAATCTGGTTACTAACTTTTGGTGTGTTTCACTTGAGGTATATGTTGAACTATGTTATATGACGGAAATTTGAAGTCAATTTTTTCGGGTGTACAAGTATAATTTTTTGTGGTATAATTGATATTTTACCATGTTAATCGTATTTCACTGTGCAATATTGTTTAATTAACTCTCTTACATTGTGTTGGACAATGCATAAAAAAGCAAATGCAAGATTCATTTAACTTAAGGCATTGAAGATGACATGTGGTGCATATGATCATGTCAAAAAATGAACTGAATAAGTGTGAGCCAAAAGAGACACGAATAAAATAATAGTACTAAAAAACGTCATGTAATTTTATTTAAAAGGGTTTTGTTTAATTATTCTTATTTTATTCCATTTTGGATGATTGAAGCTGACACAATTGCTATATTTAGAGTTGTACGATATTAATTTTAACACTTGCCTTATTTGCTTAACTCTTGACTCCATAAATAGAGCTCTAAAATATCACTCCCGAAGTAGATTGAATATAGTAACTTTTACGAGTTTAATTTCCCTTATCTTTTTTTAACTAAAGTAAAGAATAACTGCGACATGCATTACCTCGTTAATCAATACTACTGTACTACTTAATTTCGTTTGCTATTCTATTTTTAAAGAATAGCTATATGCATTACGTCGTTATTCAAGTACTTAATTTTCTTTGCTATTATTGTTTAAAAAGTAAAATTAAATTTCTTTTATGTAAAATATGGTTGTTTAATTACGTCACTCTAAATAGAATTGAAAAAGCTACCACACTAATAGAAAACCGTCTACCACAAATAGAAAATTAAGTATGATAACCATATAGGAGTATCATATATGTTCCAATTAGTGAGGACAATAACATTATCTTTAAGTAGAAAAACAATATAAATAAATAAAATAAAATATTTATTTGGACTTATATGGCAAGAACCTTAGCTCAATTCACACATGCCTATGCACTTTTCCTTTTTTGAAGACATATGTGGATGTGAATTTTCTCTTTGCTGAAAAGACCCAGCACTAAAACTTGGAGATCGATTACATGGCCAAGAATTTCCTATCCTAAACTAAGCATAACAAATAATTTGTTCATCCCTCGAATCACATTTTCTACAACGATTCTGTGGACCATTCAGCCCTATATAGATAGAAAAAGATTTGGAATATAATGGACATGTCCTAGAATCAAGATTATGCCAATCCACCATAATTAAATATTAAATGGGTAACCTTTTTATTGCACTTTTTTACTTTTCCGGGACATACGTGGTTGTGAATTTTCACTTGCTGGAAAGGCCCAGCACTAGAACTTGTACATTGACTCTGGCCAAGAATTTCCTATCCTAAATTAAGCATAACAAATGAACTATTTCCTAAATTATGACAATTTTAAAGTCAATTCATATTTATAACTAGTTCCAAGTTGAAGATATGAAACTTTATTTTCAGTTAGAGTTCATGGTCAAAATAGTATTTTAATTAACAACTAATTTTTGTAGATGATATGGTGCGATGCGTGCACACCAAGTCACTAAAATGAATTGCCAATAAACATTAGTAATGTTTGTAACACAACCATTGTTTTACGTTGGAATTACTTTCCACTAGTAAAATGAATTTACTGACATAATTTATCCATCAGTAAATACTGACGGAATGATATATCATTGGTAGTTTCTATTCAATCCAATTAATCATATTTATGAATTTGAAATTAAATTATAATCTAGACAATAACAATTGACTTCGGTCTGTCGATAATCTGTCGCTAAATCATAATTAATTCACATCCGCCACGCTCTCGCCCCTCTCTTTCTCGTCTCGCCGGCCAGCACTGCTCCCTCCTCTTTCCCTCCCTCTCTGCCTAAGGAGTGTATTCGTTTATTAAAAAATATGTTATGGTGTTTGTTAATATGAATAATTTATCTTATTCCACTAGTAACTCTATCCATGGAGTATAAGTGGCACTCGAATCACATTTCCTAAAATGTTTTCCAGTGAGCAAATCAACGATTCTGTGGACCATACATCTCTGTATAGGTAGAAAAAGATTTGGAATAAAATGCTATGAAATATTGAAAAGGTTATTTTTACTGCGCTTTTTCCTTTTGGGTGACTATGTGTGATATGGTCTTCGATTTAGCAAATCTCGCGAAGTTCATCCCAATATACCTTGATTTTATTTGATTCGGTATCTTTTATTTTAGTTAGTTATCCTTATTTATTTTCCATATCTTTTGTAAGCATTTTAATTAATTATCTTGCTTGATTAGCAAGATACGTTTTAGGGTTTAGAATTCTATAGTATTTTCATTCGAGTAATATGAAATAAACTTCTATTCTCATTCTTGTTCCAAAAACCCTAGAACTTCAACTAGGGAATTATCTCGTTCGCTCCGTTCAATCTTCGTGTGCTCTACAAACCTCTCTATAGGGAACTTAAACCCTATCAATGTACGTGGCTGTGAATTTTCTCTTTGCTGGAAAGGCCAAGCACTACAACTTGTAGATTGAGCATGGCCAAGGATTTTTCCAAGTGGACACCCTGAATCTTTATTCCCACCTAGAGTTAATTTATAAAAAAATTATGAGTAGTGCTAAATTATTATACTAATAAACATATAGATAATTGGTGCAATTTAGCCTTTATCATAGTTTCCAAAAATCTTGGATTGGTGCAATAAACATAAATATCACTATAATTATGAAAGTTGTATATTCGAAGTTGATAAATATCACCACATGAGAAAATATAAATCTATATTTATTTTCTTCTTCAAATTTAATTCCAAACAAAAAACTAGGACTATATTTATAAAAATCACAAAATATATTATAGTAATTAAATTTGACCAATACTGCCATACGTATATGTTTTATTGTCTTATTGCATTAACATAACTAATAAAATAGAGGGTAACTAAACAAGTGACTCTCACTCAACTTTAATCCCACGTGGCTAAAAACATATTCCATTTCATTAAGTTAGATGAAGATCAATGTTAAGTTCATTAATTAAGTTAGATGAAGATCAATGTTAAGTTCATTAAGGGCATCAGCATTGGGGCGCCCTAAAGCCCGCTCTATGCACCGACATGCCAGCATTTTATCATTCTATCTACCATTTCACCTGCAATGGGGCGCCCTAAGCATTTTCTTTTATTTGAATATGTCAATAAATACAAAAATTGGGAAAAAAAACAAAAACGCGTTGCATCGTCCGCGACATAGTCCGCGTCGCCCACAGTGGGCGGACGATGGCGCGGACGATGCCCTATCATCCGCGCTTCCACCGCGGACTATCTGTCGGGCGAGGACGACGCATCGTCCATCGTCCGCGCACCCACACTGGCGGACGATGGCGCGCCCGAGGCATCGGGCCGCCTATCGTCCGCCCCACTATGGGTGCCCTAATATACTCAATCCATCGACTATATGTGGCACTCCAATCACACCTCCTAAAATGATTTCCAGTGAGATTCTGTGGACCATTCAGCCATATATGGCTATATAGATGTTGGTTTCTGGATTACAAGAGATAACAAAACCGGGCGTAATACAACCCAAAAGAAAAGAAAAGGAGGAACTGAACTTAAAAATTACAACGTAGAATCGAAACTACTAAACCAGTATGATTAGCCGAGTCGAGGAGGCCTCTTCCCGCAAGACGAGATACGCCCCGGTAGTGCTCTTCGGTTTGGCGTGTCGTCCCCAAAGGTAAAACGGCTACGTCTCTATTGATGCAGCACCGCAATCAGTAGAGCTCCGGCGAACGGGATGGAGGAGAGAGCAGAGCTTCGACAGAAGGACAATGCAGAGAGAGGGAGAGAGCTTATTATGATGCAGAAGGCTTGTAATGGTGTGTATTAATGCAGTGGTATGGCTAGCCTATTTATAGGCCAAGCCACCATGCAGGGTCAACCGAGCCATGAAGGCTCATCATGGCAGATTCGTAACCGCCGTCGGCTACGAGCGTGTGGCAGGCGTGTGCCTATCGCATGTGGAGCGTGTGGATTTCTCACGTGGCAGCCGTGACTGTGCCTTACTTGACGACGTGTCAAGCCACTTGGATTGCTGACTCGGCGGTGGTCCAAAAAGAATAGTTTGGGCCAAGCCCCAAGCCCAAAGACCACCCAAAGACCAATTGCCAAGATCCAAGTCCAAGTCCAAGCCCAAGATCAAGATCGAGATCGAGATCGAGATCGAGATCGGGATCGGGATCGAGATCGGGATCGGGATCGGGATCGGGATCGGGCCCGAGATCGGGATCGGGATCGGGCCCGAGGCCCACGCCCACGCCCACGCCCACGAGCACGAGCACGAGCACGGGCTCGGCCTCGGGCGGGGCGGGCGGCGGCGGCGCGCGCGTGTGCGCGCGTGTGGGCTTTTTCACCCATCTTGATCCACTATAATTATTATGTAACATAAAGTCACTTAATTTAAACACATTAAAGATGTATTAATCTTCCAATGTGTGATAATTAACACTAGTTAATTATTCCCTAAGCACATGCTCCAAGCTTTAATTAAAAGCTAATTATGCCCAACTTTAATCCACTATTTCTCACTCACCGGAAATCGGATTTGAGAAAGTGAATATACTACATTTATCTACGTAAAATGTAGATCGACGCTATATCATTTAATTTCACAAAATTAAATGTCTCGTCACATTTATTCTTTGGTCAAAACCATTGACCGGGCATATTTAATCCATGATTTTTACAATAGATAGAAAGAGATTTGGAATATTAGGACAATCTATATACCATAATTAAATATAAAAAGATAACATTATATTGCACTTTTTGCTTTTGGGTGCCATATGTGGATGTGAATTTTCTCTTTGCTGGAAAGGCCTAGCACCAAAACTTGTAGATTGACTCTGGCCAAGAATTTCCTATCCTAAATTTGGCATAAATAACGAATACATATGAATTACGATAATATTCGTGTTTATTTCTATTTATAATAATTAGTACCAAGTTGAGACCATAGGCCTTTTTTTCTAATTACTAGTTAATTCCTAAATAAAGTTCATTAAAAAAATTCTTATACGATGCTTATATCTTAATAATATGAATAATTTTGCTTAATTAGGGAGTAATATAAGTGTATCAATCGAGTACATGTGGCACTCGAATCACATTTACTAAGAATGATTTCCAGTGAGTAAACCAATGATTCTGTGGACCATTCTGCTCTATATAGATAAAAAAAGATTTGGAATATGATGCAACGTTATTTTACTGATTGTGAAAGCATGCCCTAGCAGTGGCGGATGCAGAATTTTTAATCTGGGGGTACGAATTGTACGACAAATAATTATATTATATAAGAAGTATTAAAAATAATACAAAAATAGTAGCATAAGAAAACTAATAAAGTAGTTTGTATTTGTAAAAAAAACACAAAACAAAATAAAAAATAGTAAACTATTCAATTTTAAACTTTAATTCATACATAAGCATTAAAATTATAACTGAAATTAAAAAAATATATGTATACCTAATCTTTGAAAGAAACTAAAATTCATAGTACTTACTATTAAGAATATAATTGAAAAAAAAATGCAGTACATACCTAATCTTTGAAAAAGAAAATTGATTAACTGTATTTTCAAATTGTATTTTCAAATTTTATATCACATCAAGAATATATTTCATATTATACTTAGTAAAAATGTAATAAAAAAACTACATAGATATAAAAATAAATTGCAATAGATCATTTATAAATATTCGAGGTTAGTTGAATTTTCAATTTTATAGCACATTAAGAATATAATTCAAATAAAAGTAAAAAAATATTAAAAAACTATCTAGAGATAGAAGTAAAATCAAATAAGATCATTGAGATAAAATAAAATAAAACAATTGAACTCCCTGATATGTCTAATAGTAAAAGGAAATGCACGGCATTTAGAAGTAATATGCATAAGGGGGATTCGAACACTGGCCAAAAAGTAGGAAGACCAATTGCTGAACCACTCGACCACAAGAGCTATTGCCAAGTTTCACTACAATAATACATTAAGACGTTAATATTTGGGGGTACAGTGGTATCCCTTGTTCCACAGGTGCCCTAGAATCAAGGTTTATGCCAATCTACCATAATTAAATACTCCTATAAAAAGTGATGGAAAGATGAAAAACTTTTTACCACATTTTAGTTATCCTCTTTTTTTTGTATCATGCTCTCTAAAGTGGAAAAAATATGAAGAAGTATTATCACATCATGATCTAATAATAGTGTCGTCATGAATTGGAGTTGGAAGAACAAAAGGAGCTAGCCAAATTTTATTCCATTCCTACCAAAAATATTGTACTGAACCATATAAAGTTATTGCATTTGCCATTAATTTACATACTCCCTCTGTAACATCAAAATATGCGCACTTTTCATTTTCGTCCGTCCAATAAAAATATGTGCATTCCATTTTTAGAAATTTATATCAGTTTAATAATATAGGTCTCACTATCCACTAACACTACTTTAACTACCATTCTCCTCATCTCTCTTACTTTACCATACCGTTATCCTCTCTCTCTTACTTTACCAATTTTATCTTGATTTACGTGCCATACCCATTGCACCTATTTTTATGGGACGGGGGATGTACATTTTATGTTGCCTTGGTATTCAACCTAGTTATGATATGTGTCCATCCATCCATCCATCAAGAAGATGTCTATATCTTAACGATCGAAATACTCATACTAAAAATGATACTCACGATAAGAAAGATTCTCATTTGACAATCTTTGTATTATCACATATATGTAGATATAGGGTTAGGTTATCATGAGAATCTAATTTTAAGTTAAAAAGAACATAAACATTACACTAATTAACTTATAAAGTAACTGCAGTAACTTGTAAATTATTGTAAATTGCGGTCCATATGGAATTCAAACTCAAGAGCACAAAAGAACAATCACTTTACACATTAAGTTGCAATTACTTTACACTTTCAATTGAAGTATTCTTACGCCTCATAACAAAATCATTTTTATTTTGACTCATCCTTATATGATAGGGGCCTGCACCAGCCACCCCATACAGACGTAGAAGATGAAGAAGAGCCACTGGGAACAGAAGTAGAAGATGAAGAAGTCGACAAATCAAACGATGAGGAGGAGCAGCCCGTGACCGAAGGATCGGGACGACCGAAGCGCAACGCGGGCATGCCAAAACACCTCGCTGATTATGAGCTTTATTAGATAGATATTAATTAATTGTTTTTCCTTGTTTTCTTTTCCTTATTTTGCTTTTTATTTCCTTTCATCGGACCTTTTACAATTAGGATTTATTTACTAAATCTTTTCGGGTTTTCTTCTTGATTCTTTCCCGAATCGTAGAGTCGAATCAAGCAGGGTTGTGATTCTATAAATAATAGGATCCATTAGAGAGTCAAAATCATCGAGATATATGAAATAAAGTTTCAATTCTCGAAGGACCCTGTTTTACCTAGAACTTCAACTAGGTTTTGCTATTGTTTTCTTCAATCTTTACTACAAACAACGGTGCTCGCAATCTGATAGGAATAAAGGCCTATTATTATATTTATCCAACAAACACTTATTCTCTAAGTTTATTTAATTTTTTTCAAACCTTTTCTATTCAAACTTACAGTTTTCTGGAAGATGAGATTATTAATATTGCTTCTGAAAATGTATTCCAAGTGACTTAGTAATCGGCGCTTATAAAACCCCTACCATGAGTATATTTAGTTTAATGCTTTTCTGATAATTAAAATTATAGTTAATTCATGATAGAAAAATAAATTTTACTATTCTATATCTTTCGAGTTTCGACCTACTATTAGGGTTAGGGACCAAGTTGATCATGACATAACGTGAGAACCTATATAATAGAATAAAGAGAGAATAAAAATTCGAACTTTATACCCTCTTGTTGTTTTGATATATGATGCTAACTTTGGGCACATAACATTTCCCGGTGGTTTCTTCTCTAACTATTAATAAAACTAAGTTAATTTAGTTAACTTACGAAATTGTCTTAAATCCATACTTTTACAGATAATCACACTATTATATTTCACCAAGACATGGAAATAAAGATTTAAACATTAAAGCGTATATATACATGATACACACACCATTTTATATACTTTTATGGTTTGAAATCGAAATTATTTCGGGATTCAGAATATTTCAGCAACAAATGTAATAGACGTATATTGATGAGAGTGCCTCAATATAAATACTCCTTAGGCCACGTCATCAGTTTTATCCTCCTACCCCCACCTGCAGTGGGGCGCGCCTTATGCTTTTTTTAATTGAATATTTAAATAACTACAAAAATTGAGAAAAAACTTCATTTCATTTATAAAAATCAATATATTACAATACGAATTAAAAAAATACGCAAACTCAGCGACGGCGGTTACGGGCCCACACTTCTTCAATCATGTCGTTCATGAGCTGAGCATGGTCTTGTTGGTTGCGCATTGAGACCTGTCTAGATAGAACCTCATTGAAGCCCGTCGGTAATCCTCTAGCGGGGGGCTCGGTCGCCGTGCTGGACGAGCTAGATGCACCGTCATCATCGTTCCACTGGGTGATGCTCCCACCTTCATGCTCGACTATCATCGTTCCGCTGCCGCCGCCGCCTCCTCGCGCTGCATTTCGACTAAGCATTCCGCCATGGCCTCTTCAACGGCTGCATCTAAGGCTTCCGAGGTCGAACTACCTGACTCCGAGGAACTAGAACTAGTTGTGTCGTCGTCGTGGTTCATTTTGGTATGCGAGAGAGGTAGAAATGTGAGAGATGAGCGAAATGAGAGAGGCGAAATGTTCGTATGAACAAGTGAATGAGAAACGAGGTTTAAATAGATAAAATTCGGAAAAAAAAATCAAAAACGCGTGCCATCGTCCGCCTAGCCCACAATGGGGCGCCGATGGCGCGGACGATAGGTCATCGTCCGCGCTTCTTCCGCAGATGATGCATTGGGCGTGGGCGTAGGGCGCGGACGATGGCGGGCACCCACAATGGAGGCATCGTCCGCGCTCGAGGACGATAGCCGCCATCGGGTGTGCCATCGGGCACCCCATTGTGAGTGCCCTTATCAACTCTTATTCTTTTTACAATATGCTTTATTCAAAGTTAATATTAAGATTCCATACATGCAAAATACTAAACTTTATGAAGCTGAATTATTTGGCTTTTCGTTTCGTGATTTGTTCATTTTGATGTAAATGGCTTTACAATAGTATATGAATCTTTATTTCACGCGAAACGAATCCAAGTGGAGGTGAATCTTTATTTCACGCGAAACGAATCCAAGTGGAGGTTTCAGCATCTTACTTTTCTGCCTTTAGAAACAAGATTAAGCCTTCGCAACTACTTCCTCTTCCTCTTCCCCAAAAAATAGTGATATTTTTTTGTTATTTCCATCCGTCCCAAAATAGTTACTATTCATTTTGGAAAAATGTTTTCACAACTATATACTACTCCTTCCGTACCATAAATAAGTCACTTTGTTTAAGCATGAATTTTAGAATAATAATTCTGTTAAATAGTTAAAATGAAGAGAATAATCTTCTTTGTTTTATTCTCTATCCGCTTTAACTATTTAATACTCCCTCTGTCCGCAAATAGAAGTCCCGTTTTTCCATTTTAGTCCATCCGCGAATAGGAGTCCCGGTTCACTTTTACCATAAATGGTAATAGGGTCTCACCTTCCACTAACTCATTCCACTCACATTTCATTTAAAATTAATATAGACAAGTGGGGCCCGTATTCCACTAACTTTTTTCCACTCACTTTTCTTAATATTTTTAAAACTCGTGCCGCCCATAAATGGGACTCCTAATGGCGGACGGAGGGAGTATCATTTTTCTAAAACTTATGCTCAAAATAAATGTCTCACTTACTGTGGAACGTGGGTTGCTATTGTAGGTCTTACTATCCAATAATACTATTTCAACCATATTTTCTATTTTTTTTACCAATTTTTGTATTAATCCTTGTTCCGTTTCTAAAGTCTGAACGATATACAAAGTAACTTTAAATGATTACAAAATAAAATTTTAAAACTTCAATATGTAGTACTCCCTCCGTCCTAAAGTAGTTGAGTCGTACTCATTTCTTTTTGGGTTGCCCTAAGATAGTGAGTCATTTCCTTTTTTGGTAAAAACTTTATCCTCTCCAGTACTTTACTCTCTTCACTTTGGTCTTTAACACATCAATTTCTTATATCTCGTGGCCAAAAGAAATTCACTAAGTACCTTGGGACAGAGGGATTATATATTTATCAGCTTCATATAATAGGAGCAACAATGTCTGGGTGGTGTAGTCGGTTATCACGCTAGTCTCACACACTAGAGGTCCCCGGTTCGAACCCGGGCTCAGACATAGTTTTTGCCGCTGTAAAAAGAAATGATTAATTTATTATGCAAAAACATTAACGCCGTTGCCGGGGATCGAACCCGGGTCACCCGCGTGACAGGCGGGAATACTTACCACTATACTACAACGACTTGATGTTTTGAATCACAACACATAAATAAATATCATTATGGTAGGCTTAATACTGATATACAAACTGCAAACACATGCTTTATTATTTCTCACCAAATGGATTAACTCCACACTATATCCTTGATTAACTAACACGCATACACACGCACCGAACACTCCCAAATCTATTTCCGTTTATTGGTTTTTCATAGAGGATCATTGATGGTTCTCCATTTTCTCGACTTTTTGATTGGATGAAAAAATGTGTTATTGACTAAGTTAACAAATACAACGTTTTATTGTCTCGATATTAGTTTTAGCTAGAAAGCCCTATTGATCATTCGGAGTATTTATTGGAATCATAATATCCATACCATGCATTCATAGATTAATGTGGTTGAGCAATTGCAAATTGATAATTTAGAAGGCAAACCTCCCGTTTCGAGGTGCAAAGATTCTTAATGTGAGGATTGAGAAAATGCTTGCTAAATGAATCATAAATTTAAACTTTGATTTTCTTCCTAAAACAATTAAAAATTTAAAACCTGAATTTTCTTCCTAAATACCTTTCACAAACTTCCCAAAACTTTTGAATTCTCTATTGACAGCCATTTTAAAAACCTTAACTAAATCTTAAAGTGAAATTTAAAACTCATACACACAATAACAAGAAAAGTCCCAACACTAAATTTGACGAGAAATCCCACGTGAACCAAAGACTAACAACAACTCCATTTCATAAATCTTAACTGAAGATGTAAACAAAATCAAACATAAATATTTAAAAATGGGTCAAATTGGTCGATTTATGTTTCCAATTTTCTATGAAAATTATTGTAGAGAGAAAATTATTGGTTTGGATAAGGAGAGTCAAAAAAACATGGAGTTGCTGTATCTCCTGTGCTCCATCATCTCCACCACCATCACCTCCCTCCTGCTGTCCGTCTTCCTCCCCTTCCGCCGCATCTCTACCGCAGATGCCTTACTGAATCGCCGTAACTCCGTTTCTCTCTACCAAGGCATCGTCTTCCACGAGCGCCGCCGCCCTGTGCACCACTCATTCCGCTACTCCGTCCGCTATGCCCTTATCGACCTCGACAATGCGCCGCATCCACCGCCCAATCACCTCTCCGCCGAGGAAGCACGTTCAGCTTCCCACACCAACGGACCGGTGTAATTTTCCTCTCTCCTTCAGCCTCTAATCGAATCCTTGCATTTTCGCCTCTTTTAATTCTGCATCTTTTAATTGTCAACTGCTACTTTCTAGTCCTATCGGATAGGGTTAATCAAACTCAATTCATAATTTTGAGGTTTTCAGATCATGTAATGGTTAAATTAGATTGTGAGATATTATCTGCAACTGTTCGATTCAAAAAGTGGTGCATTGCCATCTGAGAACTGATTTTCCAAATCATACTGTGTTAAGTAGATAAACTGTAAATTTCGATTAAGAAGTGGAAATAGGGCACTAGTGAACTAGCAGGTTTTACTGATTTACATTGGCTTTAGACTGATCAATTGCCTTATGTTACCAGTTTTCTATTGACTATACCTCCAAGCGTGGGATATGAGCAAAATCCCTTGAGTGTGTATTATTGCTATGATATTGAAGGCGAAACGAAAACTCTTACAAAATGCATTGCTGAGGTGTGTATGCGTTGCCAAATCCTCAATTAGAAGTATACATTTCTCAGCCTTCTTGGAAGTGGTTGACAACTTCCGTTTGATACGGAAGAAAGCCTCTTGATGACATTGAATTGAACTTGCTGCTTCAGGTTACTAATACTCCTTGGGGTGAAAGAGTGACATTTCTATTCAATCCAAACTCGGATTTAGTTGCCAAGCCTCTTCATGTCAGCCCTTTCATGGTTGGTTACCAACTTACCATTAATTACTTTTGCAGCTTTTTAAAGTATGAGAATTGTCTGATTTGAGCTACTGGATTGACTTCTGTTTTCACCGTTTGGTTATGTTTTAATCTCCGATGTCCTGACCACAGGACATGATGGGGAAGTGGAGCTTGAGAACAAACGACCCTGCTGATAATCTCCATATAGTTATATCAGTACAGCACCCCGAACTTGGTAACTACTTCACTGCATCATTGACAGCCAAAAGAGTGGCATCTTCAGCATCAGACAATCGCTCGTGGTTCTTCTGGTTGATGCCCCATAAAGTCGCGTTATGGATATATTGGCATGTAAGTACTCTAATAGACTGAATTCTGTTTCAATTACATGATTCAGGTTATCGTGCTGCTTCACTTTTGTATTGTAGTAATAGGATTATTTGGATTAAACATGTGTTTGAAGTTGTTTGTTTGGCTTTGTGATTATTTCTCTTGATCTGTTGTGATAGGCTCTCAAGCTTTGGTGGAAAAACGTAGCGTTTGTACAGCACCCGAGATATCAGAATTCAACATATCGAGAAGATGCTATAAAACGCGATGAGGGTATCCATTTGTGTCCCTCATTTGGGAACAAGGAGGCGCTCAACCATCAGAGAGAAGGAACAAAAATGTCAAATAATCACTGCTTCACTTGGACTGATGCTAAATGGCCCTGGTGTTGAATCTAACACTTGTAAGTATGTGTTGTTGTGTCTGCACAAAATCAAAGCATTCTCAATCATTTGCCATGTAATATAATTCTACATATTAAATTGTTGTGAACTTGTGATGGTGGTACATTTGCCATGTATGAAGGATTTTTACCTTATGCTTCGTCCATTGCATCCATGAAGTGTTACCTCAATTCGTGCATTCAAGTGTTGTACTATGAAGGTTACGAGGTATTTTCTATATATTTTGTTATAATGAGTTTATGTTTTCTTTATTGTTTGAAACAACTATATACAGTTATCACTCGTTTCATTTTTGTCCTTGTAATGTTATTTATTTATCTCAGTCTTTACTTGCTATTTTTATTGTATGCATTCCTCATACATCACCAAGAGATTAATATTATTATTACTATTTGGGTTCGGGTTGGGAATGGAGCCCAATCAAGATTTTGGTTCGATCTATGGACCGGAGAGTAAATCCTTAAATTCCCAAGATTGTTCAGTCAGAAAGGCTATATTATTCAAGAGATGGGGTGTTGGGTTAATGGACAATGGAGATGGACCTTCAGCTCAAGAAGGAATTTGTTTGCCTAGCCTAGGAGGAAAAATTATTTGGAAACTTTATTTATGCTGTGAGTCGCACCATTCTAAGAGAAAACAGAGTGATTTGAGAGTGTAGTTGAGTGATAATTTCAGCTCCTTCTCAAATTCTGACTTCATTGTGTTTATTATGTAGGACACGAAGCTCATAGAGAACGCGGACACTCGAGGAAGATGCGAACGTTGCCCTGCCACGAGCTCAACTTCAAGTGTGGTTTCTCTTACATGGAATACTCAACACCAATGAAACATTACTCAGATTTGGTGCAACCGAAGTTCATGATAGTTGTGTTTTGCGCAAGGTAGAACCGGAAGCAATTAAACATCTATTCTTATGCTGCAAATTTGCTAATAGTCACTGTTGTTACTCTCTCCGTCCCGCTTTAGGAGTCATGGTTTATCATTTTTGTGTGTCACACTTTAGGAGTCCCGGTTGAAATATTCCATAAATGGTAATAGGCCTCACATTCCAATAACTTTTTTCCTCTCACATTTTATTATAAAAATAATATACTATAAAAGTAGGATTCGCATTCCACTATCTTTTTTCAGCAACTTTCTTTTATATTTCTTAAATCTCATGCCGAACTCAAATGGGACTCCTAAAGTGGGACGGAGGGTGTATTATATTTTTATATGTGTCTCCCAAAGATCCCACAAGGTATGCTCGCTCTCATGGCTCGGTGCTCCACTTAGAGCATCCACAGCCCCTAAAGCCCGTCCTATGCACCGCCACGTCAGCATTTTATCCTTCTGCCCTTCCACCTGCAGTGTGCCCTAAGCATTTTCTTTACAAAAATTGGAGAAAACCTTCATTTCATTTATAAAATTAATACATTACAATGCGAACTAAAAAAAACCTCAAACTCATCGACGGCGGTTACGGGCCCACACTTCTTCAACCATGTCGTTCATGAGCTGCGCATGGTCGTGTTGCTTGCGCATTGAGGTCTGTCTAGATAGAACCTTATTGAAGCCCGTCGGTAATCCTCGAGCGGGGGGCTCGGTCGCGGTGCTGGAGAAGCTAGATGCAATTTCGTCATCGGTCCAATCGGTGATGCTCCCACCTTCATGTTCGACTATCATGTTGTGCAAGATTATGCACGCATACATGACATCAGCGAGGACTTCCTTGAACCTGAGACGGCACGGCCCTTTCACTATTGCTCACCGTGCTTGGAGCACACCAAATGCCCGCTCCACATCCTTCCACGCCGCATCTTGCTTTTGCGCAAATAAAACTCTCTTCTCATCAATTGGGCAGCTGATCGTCTTCAGAAAAACAGGCCACCTTGGGTATATGCCATCGGCCAAGTAGTACCCCATGTGGTATTGGCGCCTGTTGGCAGTGAACTCGATAGCTGGGCCGTTGCCGTTGCATTGCTCGGTGAAGAGGGTGGATGAGTTGAGGACGTTGATGTCGTTGTTCGACTCGGCTACACCGAAGTAAGCATGCCAGATCCAGAGCCGATGGTCAGCGACGGCTTCGAGGATCATCGTCGGGTGGCTGCCCTTGTATCCACTAGTGAATTGTCCTCTCCACGCCGTCGGACAATTCTTCCACACCCAGTGCATACAGTCGATGCTCCCTAGCATCCCAGGAAAGTCGTGCGCCGTCTCGTGCATTCTCATTGGCCTTGGCAATCTACAGTTGTCGGCTTTCGCAAATATGTGTCGTTGTAGGCCTCCACAACTCCCCTACAAAATCTCTGCAGGCACTCGCGGCTTGTTGTATCCCCGACGTGGAGGTACTCGTCGAACAGGTCAGCGTCGGTGCCGTAGGCCAACTGATGGAGTGCAACTGTGCACTTCTGCAACGGCGTAAGTTCGGGTCTGCCGATGTCATCTTCCCGATACTGGAAGTATTCATCACGTGACTCCAACGTCTGGACAATGCTGAAAAAAAGGTAACGAGGCATTCTAAACCGGCGGCGGAAAATCGTCGGGCCCCACCATAGTTGCTCGGTAAAATCGTCTGCAAATAGACGTTCGTGAGCTACGTCGTGTTCGCGTGGGACAAACGTCCGACGTCGAATAGGCCTGCGGATCTGCTCCGCCGCCGCTGCCGCCTCCGCCTCCTCGCGTTGCATTATGGCTAAGCATTCCGCTAATGCGTCGTGCACGACTGCATTTAAGGCTCGAGTCAAGGTCGGACTACCGTCCTCCGAGGAACTCCTGTCGTCGTCGTGGTTCATTTTGGTTTGTGAGAGATGGAGAAACGTAAGAGATGAGAGAAATGAGAGATGCGAGAAATATTCGTAGAATGACAATCAAGGTTTAAATAGACAAATTTCGAATTAAAAAAAAAAAAACAAAAACGCGTTGCATCGTCCGCGCCATCGTCCGCGGCACCCACAGTGGGCGGACTGTGGAGCTGACGATGCCCTATCGTCCGCGGACTAAGCGTAGGACGCGGACGACGCATCGTCCGTCGTCCGCGGAGCCACAGTGGCTAAACAAACTCTTGTATGCGGACTTTCATGTTCTTTCTCATTTTGTGGTCGGTTTGAGATATTCCGAATAAAATTGTATTCCAGGATTTCAAACTCGATTGGGATTTCGAGAAGAAAATGGTCATATGGCGAGAGGATGAAGTACAGATTTCCCCAACCTTTTGCTTTCTTGCCGTGGATGTCCCTCGAGTTTTGTTTGCATTGATATGTTAATAAGAAAAACTATTTCCACTTTCTTGCCCTCAGAAAAATTTACCGATATCTCAATATTGGTCGATCGTATCAAATT
The DNA here is from genome assembly GCF_004379255.2 of Salvia splendens. Taxonomy (NCBI): domain Eukaryota; kingdom Viridiplantae; phylum Streptophyta; class Magnoliopsida; order Lamiales; family Lamiaceae; genus Salvia; species Salvia splendens. The sequence goes on from NC_056038.1 coordinate 34,246,174, forward strand.
ACACTTTCCAATGTCGATTCGTCAAAATATTAATTTGGTATAATAACATTAAGGTAAACACCGCTGCCATGAACATAAGAAGCGTGACTAAAAAGAAGAAAATTGTAGGTTGCCTTTCGTGACAGACAAGTATAATTTGTCAAATATTCAACAAAAGTTTCGGCTTAAAATCAAATTGTTTCTACTTTATTTCGGAGCAAAAAACAAATCTTTTCACGCAAGAGGCGGCATGTTGCTCATGTTGGGAAGAATGTTTAATTCAACTTTCCACCAACTAACACTAATTTAAACACTAATCTTAGGTTAGGATATAATTGTTTGGCCCGACATTCTCTCCCAATTTCACATTCATGTTAATATACTATACTTAAATAAACTTGAGGGACAATTGGTCCCGTCTACATTAAAAATACTTCCTCCGTCTGCAAAGTATAGAAAAAGTTGTAAACAGCGTGAATTTTAATGTGCAATTGGTAAAGCAAGAGAGATGGAAAGAAATTATGGTGGAAATATTGTTATTGAATTGTGGGATCCACATTTAGAATGATGTGTCGAGTTAGTACTAGTTTAAAACGTTACATTTTTAGAATTAGTCTAATTTTAGTAGACGAACCAAAATGGCAGAACTAGTCTATTTTAAAGTGAAATTAAAAACGTTTTTAGTTTTTTTACAATTACCATAAAATTGGGATATTTTCACGGGATAAAACCAGCGATCAAACTTTACCTTTCTTCAGCTACCCACCTTTCCATTGTTGGGCTACACGTGTATATTGAATTCGATATTAATTATTGACTATAATGCTGAAACAAATTAACGTGCATTTCTTAATTTTCAGCGCACCTTCCTTAAATAGTTTTATAAATGCAGCATGCTTTTCTTAGGGTGTCCACTATAAGGTGGACACGCCCAATAGCCCCGCCTCAGTTTTTTGTCCATAGCCCCAATTTTTTGTCCATAGCCCTAAAATTCTATTTCCGCCACTATAGTGGACAACTCCAATAGCCCCAAAATTTTATAATCAACTTTCATTTTATAATATATCAAGTAATTATTAACAAATTTATCGGGCTCTAATTAGTGGATTAAGAAAGGCCGACTATACGAATTCAAAATAAAAATAAAAATAAAAATAAAAATAAAAATACAAATACAATACAAATTAAAATTAGAATTACACACTAAATTAAAATTAAAATCACACACTACATTGAATCTAGTACAAATCACTACCAAGTTTACACAACGCCACTATCCTCCGCATCCTCCGCCTCCTCCGCCAAACGGGCCGCTACATCCTGTTGCACCTGTTGAATCAGAGCATTTCAGTTGTCTCTCCACAAATTGTTCATTTCCGACCCCAAATTGTAGTGAGAGAAATTTGTATAGATGTTGTGTTTGAATGGTGTGAAAATAATGAATGGAGTGGGGTGTATTTATAGGTGAATTGAAATGTAAAAATAAAAATAAAAAATTCGCGCCGAATAGCCGCGGCTTCTTCCTCGTTACACTATAGGCGCCGCGCCTATAGGCGCGGCTATAGCTCCATCGCCGCGTCCTCGCCCCGCACGCGGCTATCCCGCGTCCGCCGCCTCCCTCCCCCCTCGCCGCGTCCACCTCCGGGGCGGACAACTCCGCCACTATAAGGCGCCCCGCTTCCGCCCCGCTTCCGCCCCAAACGCGGCTATAGCCGCGGGCGTGTTATAGTGGATGCTCTTATGATATATACGAACTAGAAAATGATATTTCTCCCTCTACATATAAAAGTACTACATCTTTCATGTGATTCTTTCAAAGAAAATATCTCGTGTGCAAAACATATTTTTCAACTCTCACACCTTATTAAAATTCTCATTATAAATGCATTTCACTTCTTATGTTAGTACTAAATTAAACATATTTTTCAACTCTCACACCTTATTAAAATTCTCGTTTAAAATGCATTTCACTTCTTATATTAGTACTTAATTATACTCCATATGTTCCATTAAAAATGAAACGTTTTTCTTTTAGAATTGTCCCATTAAAAATAAAACGTTTTCTAAAATGGAAACAACTCTATCTCAACTTTTTCATCTTTTTTACTTTACTCTCTCTTCATTATCTCACAAAACAACACTATATAAAATCTCGTGCTGATTGCCTAATGTTTCATATACTACTATTTAATGGGAGTGTAGGACGGAGGGAGTATGAATTGTACAAGTACAATATTATAGATGTCTCTTTTCCAACCAAATTAATTAACATGTCTATTCTTACAAAATTGAGACATTCTATCTTATTTCTTTATTACTATATATCTAGATTTTAATGCGGGGTCCTGTTAAATTGATAATATTTTCAAATTGATAACTGACAATTATGCCAACAACCTGTGTTATAGATGTCAATACGAAGACATTTGTATGTCAATTAAATATACTTGATGCGTACGTATATCAAGTACATTTAAGATAGTTATCAACTGATCATATCCCCTTTAATGCGTAGTCTAATTTAATTTTATATTTTATTATAAAATAATATAACACATTTTTTAAATGTATAGTATGATAGTACTCTTGGACAAGGCGGATCTACATTTTAAAGAATACAACGTAACTAATCGTATACTAGTATATTTTTAACGAGACACATTTGCAAAATTGTCCACGAATTAATGTACCTCGTTATCCTGATGTGGCCCAAATAACATATTTTCTTATCTACAAGTGGATTTTTAGGAAATATTGTGAAATGATATTTCCTTGCTTATCCATAAAGTTTTTGTTTGCGTTATTAATGGAGATAATATAATCCTATGATTCCAAATTGATTTGACATGTGATCGGATTATTTGATGCTATACAAGAGGGTGGTGGTGGTTTTGCTATAAAGCTCTAAAACTACTTATGAGTAAGAGGTTTGAACTAGACTAAGTATATGCAGAAAAATTGAGAAGACGTTTCATAACAAGAAAATATTTCAGAAATATTTTGAAATATATATGCATTAAGAGTAAGCCCTAATTAACTTAATTAATGATCGTATTTCTTCTTAAATTCGAGTTAAAATGACATCAGATAATAGAAACATAATGAATTATAACCATGAATAAAAAAAATAACACAAATAAAATTTATCACCCTGGAAAGAAAATAATTTCCATAAAATAAATTCAAAATTTAATTTCTGGTCCTTACAAAACTTACTAGCTACTTCCTCTGTCCGCCATTAGGAGTTTCATTTCTTGGCGGTACGAGTTTTAAGAAATGTTAAGAAAAGTGAGTGGAAAAAAGTTAGTGAAATATGGATCTCACTTGTGTATATTAGTTTTAAATGAAATATGAGTGGAATGAGTTAGTGAATGTGGGACCCTATTACCATTTATGGTAAAAGTAAATCGAGACTCTTATTCGCGGATGGACTAAAATGGAAAAACGGAACTCCTATTAGCGGACGGAGGGAGTACCTAGGAGTAACCTTATAAATTACCCGCACATAGCTAGCATTACAAAACAAGGTTTGATATTTGAAAATATTAGAGTGGACATATTTATCTATAAATAATGGAGATGGTCAACGTTTATCATTATTGCTCATGTTATGAATTATGTAATTTTCTATCAATACATCTTTCTCCAAAGTGGGACGAATCCTAAATTATAAGCTTGAGAGTCAGTATATGGTGCGGAGGATGTCGAGTGGACTTAGGATTTGTAAATGCTTCCTTTGTTTTTTAAAAATAGAATTTTCGAAATGACTCTAGTTTTAATGAAAGTTGGTAAAATAAGAGGTAGAAAGAAAATGTATATGGAAAATGGGTCTTACCTCATTAGAGAGAAAATATTTGGGTTATCCAGTCCCGACCCAAAGCCACCTGGACTCTGATACCACTTGTTAGGATCGTCGACTGCAACATTAGTTTGATATTGTCCGCTTTGGGTCAAGCCTGCACAGATTTATTTTTGGGTCACTCCCAAAATGCCTCAAACTAATTCGGGTTGGATATGAATTATATATACCTTCCAACTTCCCTTTCCAACTTTCCTCTGTCATCCGATGTGGGGTGGGTTTGCACCCAGCAAACCTCCCCTCAAACCGAGACCACATCAAGAACACAGTCGACACGAACATGGGTCGTTCCAGCCCTGGCCCTTGGGTCATCCTGGGCCAGACTCTAACCCGAGTCTTTCAGGGCCCGACCCTAACCGGGGCTCATCCAGGCCCGACTCAAAGCCACCTGGCTCTTATACCACTTGTTAGGATCGCCGACTGCTACATTAATTTGATATTGTCCGTTTTGGGTCAAGCTCGCATGAATTTATTTTTGGGTCACTCTCAAAATGCCTCAAACTAATTGGGGTTGGACATGAATTATATATACCTTCAAACTTCTATCTCTCATCCGATGTGGGATGAGTTTGCACCCAACAAAAAAGGTTTTCTAAAATGGAAAGTTTCTATATTTAAGAAATAGACAAAAAAGAATTTGTGCTTTTAAGAAACAGATGGAGTATAACTTTATGTACGTAATATAGATCTGCAATTGATGAACACTTCAAATTTCTCACAGTCGTGGACATATCAATGAAGTTATCACTCTCTATCTCCAACTTTTGAATATAATATCAATGAAGTTATCACTCTCTATCTCCAACTTTTGAATATACATATTTTTTTGCCAACTGTAGCCAATGAAACAAACACCAAATTTCATCTCCAACTTTTGAATATACATATTTTTTTGCCAACTGTAGCCAATGAAACAAACACCAAATTTCAGCAGATAAAATAGTACATACTCCAATATTTAAGACAAAGTCATGTCTCCAAGTTCCTGCAGCATCACAAATGAGACCACCACCAAAAGCATGTCCTGGTCCTCCCTCTAGCGAGGCGTCAGTATTGAGCTTAAGGATATCCGGCAAAGGGGGCCGCCAACTAATAAAGGTGTGTAAACAAGCTACTCCAGAGGCTGTATTGATGGCCATTCTAGCCTCTTCTACCGTCTTTGCCATACTAACAATCAGAGTCGTGCTCATGATACTAACAAAATTTGGAAAAATTAGTATGCCTCTATATATCAAAATTTGAAAAAATTAGTACTCCATGCCTTAGTAGGTACAAAGTCAATCTAAATTCTCAATTATCGAAACGTTTTATTACCCATAACAACTAATGAGAAATATCGATAATTGTGGACCCGTCTCATAAATATTTTATAGCATCAATCCACTATATAGTTGATCAATAAAAAATAACACGAGGATATATCTGATAATAGCAACTATAGTCACGAAAAAGATGGACCACTTTGAACAGGTATATATTTCGTCTTCAATCAATCTAATTGAATAGGGATATGTGTAACATATTGTTTGACATTTTTTCAGGAAAATGTATTTCATAAATATTAGTTTAAGAAAGTTTTGTACTCCAGTAATCGTGGTTGCATATTGTTTTCCTTTATACTAGTGTTATTTATATGGACAGCAATTGTAAGAATTTTATTAGCAAATTAAGACCTAGATTATCATTTTGATTTATTAATTTATTATTATTATTATTTTGGTAGGAAAAAGACGGCAAAGCTTGAGAAATGATTTATTAATTTATTATTATTATTATTTTGGTAGGAAAAAGACGGCAAAGCTTGAGAAAAAAACTAAAGAATATAAGAAGCACCTAACATATCATGTAGAAGCCAAATATTGAGCTATGTGGGTGGAGTCTCCAGCACATGAACGTCGTTGTGCACCGAATAAACATAATGTGATAAGCAAGGGCGGACGCAGAAATAAATAACGATAAAAGCTGTGATTTCTAAATTTTATTTTAAAGTATATTTTTGAGTGCTTTACTTAATAATTTGTCTAAAATTTGGATAAATTATAAAAATTTATAAAAGAAAAAAACTTAAAATACAATTTTATTAAGGGCTTTAGCCATACCCATTTTATACATGGGTCTGCCCCTGGTGATAAGTAATCAACAGCAAAGTTCCCTTCTCTGTGCACATATCGCAGCATGACCGAGTTAAAATCTTGAAGCATTTTGCAGATTCTCAACACTATGGCTCGACAATTAGTAGAGATTTCAAAGTGTCTCAAGATCATAGCAGCAACCACATGACTATGGCTCTTTACTTCCAAAACTTATACACCCAAACTTCTAGCCAACTCTACTCCATGAAAAATACACCAAATCCGATCAGCAAGCAGAATAGAACAAACCCTGATATTAGCCACAAATCCATGTCTCCAGTTACCTGCGTCATCTCTAATCAATCCTCCGCCATAGGCACGACCAGATATCCGCTCTAGGGAAGCATCCGTGTTCAAGATTAGTTTAATTTAGGATGTATTCTCTTTATTTTATTTAGATAAGCAATGCTTTTTACTTTCTGGTCGCCGTCGTCCTACCTTAATTCATTTTGGATTTTTGGTAGCACATATTAATTAAAGAAAATAATTACAATTTCGAAAATTTGAAAAGTAACAACTGATATATCCAAATCACATTAATGGGAAGTGGGAACTCAAGTAGGTCATAAGATTAGAATTTAAATTACCTATACTCTGTAGCAAGTATAGTTATCAGAAAATGACAAATCTAGTAACCAAGTGTTTACATTAATAACACAAGAATTAAGATTAAATCAAAAAGTACGGCCAAATCCATAAAAGAATTTTATATTAACCAACGCACTTATTAACGTGATTTTATCGACATTTTTTTATGGGATATATTAAAAAAAAAGATACAGTCAATTGAGATAGCATTTTAATTTCGTTAATAAGATACGTCAAGTATAGTAAAAAAAACTTCAATTCTTCATATAATCATAAGTTCGTGACATGAAAACTTTAAGATTAATTAAATTGATTAATTTATGAAAAGCTGAATTGCTATGTAGTAGTACTAGTTACTACTGTACTATTTATAGTCAGCCACAATGGAAATATATTTAAAATTTAGGAGTAGTATAACCAATAAAATCCAAATTTTAACTTAGTGACTGGTTCAATTCACATATATAGCCTTTTACACATTTCCAATTTTTCAGATAATAATAGTACTACACTTGTAACAAAATAGCACAACTCATACTAGCTTAAAAATTGCACTTTAATTATTTTTATAAATATATTTGTCAGCTCAAGTACGTAATTACGGCACGGACAATATTTCCCACATAATTACGTAACTAAAATCCAATTTATCCCAATTTCTCAAAATACAAAAAATTACTTAAAATGAGTTTAGAGAAAATAGGTGAAAGGAGAGAAAGTGGAGGCCGAGTTAAGTAAAGCACGTGCGAAATTACGAAAGAGAAGCGGTGCACAAATAAAGAGCGCATTGATATTCTAGTACTGCGCTACCTAGTTAACTCATGTAACACGTGATACATATTTATTTTATTTCGCCATTAAACTGCTGTCTTTTCTCTTTTTCCTATTTATTTTTTTTATTTTTCCGTATTCGTTTCGTGTCTCACTCATATTCCTATTTATAAGAATCCCATCCACCGCTCCTCTTCTCCTTCAAACTCATTCCCCTTTTCTCCTCATTAGATTCATCTCTTCATCATGAAGCGCAACTGCAATTTGGAGCTTCGCCTCGTCACGCCTTCCATGTAACTCTCTCTCTCTCTCTGTGGTGTGAGCACCGATTTTAAGAAATGTAAATAATAGTGAGTTGAAAAAGTTAGTGAAATATTGATTTTATAATACAATGCGAGTAGAATGTGAGACTTATTTACCATTTATGGGAAAAGTGTAACGTGACTATGGGAGTAATTGTTTTTTGTGTTTATTTGAAAAGGTTTGATTTGAACGACGATAAGCAGCAGCTGACAATTTTCTACAATGGGAAAATGGCTTGTTGTGATGCAACGGAGCTTCAGGTAAAAAGCCTAAATTATTTTTATTTTATATGCATAGCATAAGTTAAGTTAAGTTGCGCGCGAAGCCATTGGGCTGATAATAGTGAAGTAAGTTTGAATAAATTATGGCGCAGGCGAGAGCGATTATATCGCTGGCGAGCCGAGAAGCGGGGGAGAAATCGAACAAGAATTTGCCGGCGATGAATTCGCCGGTGTATAGTGCGGCGACCGGGCTGTCGATGAAGAGGTCGCTGAAGAGATTTCTGGAGAAGAGAAAGAGTAGGGCGCAAACGATATCGCCATACTCGATTGCCAGACAATAGAGGTTTTAGTTGGTTAATTAATGATTGAGTATTGATTAGGTTATGAGTTGGTTTATTATTTTGGTTTTAACTACCGAACCCGCCAAGCCTTTTGGCGGAATCCGACTAATCCTGCTCGACCGGGCTTGCGGATGGTTTATTATTAATTAGATGCATATTAAGGGAATTAATGTTGTATTGGGTTTGAGATGTTTAGCAATGTTTGATGAAACATGTGGAGTATATTAATTAATGCAAATTATAGTTTCAAATATATTCTTTGTTGTTTGTTAGTACTATACGTTTTGCACATTGTAATGTTTAATTGTGCTTCATTGCTTAATTAATATGTTCCATGTTAATTAAGTCATTTTTCTATTTTAGAAAGTTTTATGTTAATTGAGTCATTTCCACTTTTGATAAAAAAAATAGTTCTTTCTCTTACTTTATTCTCTCTACATCTCCCTTACTTTATTCACCTTCCATTTAACATATACTATTTTTAATCTCCGTATCGAAAAAAAATGTTTCAATTAACAAGGAACGGACTTAGTAATATACTAAGAAATTATTTGTGGTCTCGTGATTGGTGAGTATTACTATTAGGTGACCACAATATTTATCGAAATTGTTATCATTCCCTTGGACTTATTATTAGTTAAACATGACTTCTCTCACTGTTTATAATGCACGCTTGTAAATTAAAAGTAGTAGTCCCTCCATTAACAAATAGGAGTCATGTTTTCTATTTTAGTCCATCCGCGAATAGGAGTTCCGGTTCACTTTTACTATAAATGGAAGTAATAGGGTTCACATTCCACTAACTCATTTCACTCACGTTTTATTTAAAACTATACTATATATAAGTGAGACTCTGATTCACTTGGATTTTACATGGTTTTAGAGGGTAGTTTTACTTGGTTTTGATCATATATTGTGTACTTTGAGACATGGTTATAGCTACTTCTATATGATATTGGTATTTTGATCATTTGTGAAGAATGTGTAGAAAAATGTACAAAATATGTGGATGTGCAGCAGCTTTGGATCGAGACAGTTTTTCTGGATATTTTGAAGTCCGATTAGTCCATAATGCATACCATTCTCTTTGTCTTCGAAAGAGCTTCGCGTGAATATCTTAAACATCTCAATTGGAGTTTGGTAGAAGAAGTTATGGTTATTTTACAAAGACTGCGCGGAGTAGTGACATAGCTGGCGACCCGCCGGGTTTGCATGCATACTAACCTGGCGACCCGGCAGTAAAGCACGAGAAAAACGTCGTAGGTAGCTGGTGACTCGCCAGCTTCGACGCACAACGAACCCGGCGACCTGCCAGGTTCAACCGATAGCTTATTTCGCGCCCAAAGTCAACCCTAGGTATATATATATATGCCTAGTAAAACACCTACCAACACATTCTACACGTCTCCTACCCCAAAAAATACTAGTTTTTAACCTAGAAAGAAGAGGAGAACAAGCAGAGGACGAGTATCAATCGCAATATTGAAGACTAGGCCTCCAATCCGCCCAATCCAATTCTAGGAGTTCATATTTTAGTTTTATTTTTGTTCAAACAATGTTTTTGAATATTTCTTTGACTTTTGTGTTGAACAGGAGTAGCTAAATCCTCCGTAGAGTTCTACGGGGGAATACAATGATTCTTGTGTTTAATTGATTTCATTTTTCTATTCCTTGGCTCATGTGGTTATTTTTATTTCTTCTATGCTTATACATTTATATGACTGATCACCTTATAAATGCATGTGGATTTTACTACAAGAAGTGAGTAGTTTAATTTGAAAGAGAAGAGATTGACGTCTTTGCCTATATAATCAAGAGATTTGAGCCTTTGAATGAAGCTAAGTATCTTAGGAGCTATTAGGAGTTGTTGCCTTAGTTCTAGGAATGAGACTTCAGTTCTAGGTAAAAATCTACAAATTATATGCTTCGAGAGAAGATAGTTTCACCTTAGTGATAGCTTAATAACCCTTGAGACTCTTTGTTAGAATAGTTTGGAAATTAGTTGAGCATAGGATAGTTGTTATCGATCCAGTAAGATTCTACCTTCCTCATCCTTGATCTACATCCATTTTCCGTTATTTGTCTAAGTTCTTTTTATTTACTTTAATTATTGTTTATGCTTTGCTTTCAAGTAGATTTAGAAAACCAAAACCTTTCGATTCTTCTAGATAGTAGTTAAGATTGGTTCGTGGTACTTAGGTTAACACATATTGTCTCCGTGGATACGATACTCTTGCTTACTGCTTGCTACATTAGCCCGTACACTTGCAGGTATAGTTGTGTTATAAATAAGTTGAGTCAGACTCATATTCCACGAACTTTTTTCTACCCACTTTTCTTAACATTTTTTAAAACCTGTGTCACCAAGAAATGAGACTCCTAATGGCGGACAGAGAGAGTATATGTTTGTGCATATGATGGGGTAGAGCCAAGTGGGGCCGGTTAGTAGGGTTGGCATACCCATCACTGGCCTCAGAGTTTCCGGAGAGCCACCAAAAGCGAGTTCAATCGGTGTCCGATCCCACGGACATCCGTGAGAAGAGGGAAAGTGGAGACAATTCAGATTTCTTTTTTTGTTTTAAAAAAAGAGAAATGGGTTAGAGCGTGAGGAGAGGCGAAGTGAGATGCAAGAAATGAAAATTCATAACTTCTTAATTTTATATGGCATCAAGGAAAGTTAACACGTGTCATGTCTTGAATTATTTCTAACAATGGGCTAGCTCCATTTTTTTGTTTGTATAAATATTATTTATAACAAGCCCATCTAAAAGATATTGCCATCTATTTCGGCCCTACCCAGATTTTAAACAATTTTAATAATTTTAATTAATTTCAAATTAATGTACCTCATTTTTATTTAAATAGATAAACTTATTTAAATTAACTATATATGTTACCTCCGTTCCATCTTAATAGAGGCGTTTCATTTTCTACACTTATTTTCCGCCTCAAACTTCTTATTAGGTAACTATTAGTCTATGAGTTACTTCAAATTTTGCACTGACATACTCCCTCCGTCCCACAATAGAAGTCACTCTTATCGTGGACACGAGTTTTAAGAAATATAAAGAATAGTGTGTTGAAAAAGTTAGTGAAATATGAGACCCACTTTTTTATAGTAAAAAAAAGAAGTGTGACTCTTATTATGAGACGGATAAAAATGGCAAAGTGTGACTCTTATGGGACGGAGTGAGCATTATTTTTTATATCCTTTTGGTTTTTGGAGTTTCTAACGAAACAGATGGTAATACACTAATTATGTCACTTAGGTCTAGTTCAATATTACAAACCGTTGGGCTTTAAATGAATCTTGAGTGAAGCCCAAATAGCAAGACAGCCCCCAAAAATATGCTATAGCACTAATTATGTAACTTATAAGCCCATTATTCATTACCAATTTACGAAAAGCCCAATCTAAACCATTGACCTAGACTAATATTATATTCTTGGTATCCTTTTCAAATGTAACTAGGAGTATTATTTTGAGTTTTCTTGAAGAACTCATTTTGTCACACAATTAATAAATTCATGTTAACCAATCCAACTAATCCAGACAAAAATTTTGAATTGAAAATTGCCACATACCTAGGGCATAGGCCAAGAATCTTTTTATAAACATTGAAGTAGCTAAAATATTTTCAAAAAGATCTCGCAAATTAGGGCTTTGTCACAATTATTTAATTGGCACTAACAAGTGCCGGTGATTAAAATGTGCTACATGTATGCCACTAAGGTTACACGTGGCGAAAATCCAACGGTCGGCACACAATGATTGGGATGCCACATCACCTAAATTTATATTTTAAGTGAATTTCGAAGCGTACACTTGTGGAACAAGAGAAAAGTGGTAATTGGATGAGAGGTCTACATCTCACAATTATGTAGCATAAGATGAGGTTATTTTGCAGACTTTTGGAAAATGGGGTCATTTTACTATTCACAATTTGTGGATTTTAGCATCAATGTTGAAAACTACACTTGAGGGGAGATAGAGATTGAGCCGCAATTAGTTTATGCAATGATTGCTAAATCATGATTGATATCGCATTCCTCATTCAACAAAACATTTCATAGCTTGCTCAGCAAAATTCCCTTTAAAATCTAAATTAAAAATTAACCTCAATAAATAGAAATTTAACAAAATATTAAATAGTTATTATTTTATTATAATTTCTTGATATATAAAGTGACGGAGCCAAACACTTCACACTGAATTTCTAAAAATCCCAATATTATTATAATTTAGAGATTAGATAGAGAAATAAACTTGCCATAGAATTAAAGCTACAACATAGAACAAAATCTCAATTTTCAAATTTAATTAATTTTTATTATAACTATCCGGATTTTAAATCATCCCTCGTGTCTACCTAATATCCTACATGAAAATATTAAGGACAAAAAAAGGATTATGACTAGCTGTCATAATATTTTACTTTATACAAAAATATATTGTCAATTGCAAGTAGAGAATAAGTCAAATTCATCACGAGAGATCTTATGTTACAAAGTGGAGTACATTTTCTTTCTAATTTCATAAATTTCTATGTTATTTGTAAGCTTAATGACATTGGTAAACATATTAGTGCACCAATAAAATGCAACAAAATTAATAGTTTGCAAAATAAATTTTGATTACTACGACTCGTCTTTAATAGGTGGGGAGATACATTGGGCCTTGAATCCCTAGCAAGTGCACGTATGAGCACTATATTGTTTATTAGCATGACAAACAAGTCATGGGTAATTAACATTATTTGTAATTTTATGACTTCTCAATTATTAACTAAGCCAACTCACTACTCGCATGCATGCATGATCAATCCATATGAATTGTTTATTTTGATTTTAAGGGGGTGTCGTCATGTCTCCAATTTACGGTGAGAGAGGTCAAAATTTTAAATTCGAAATCTATATTAACATAATTACAGCCTTGACTCAAATTTATTTGGATTTGTGATGTTTAAAATTATATCTAATCCCACTTATTTATTGAATATTATTTCGCCAGTAAAATTTAACCGATGGATTTTGATCGTCGGTAAAAATTTGTCGACAAAATTCCATCTTTTATGTCACTACAAAAAAATGGACTTTACCGAGCATAAACAGTCTTAGAATTTTTCGAACACTTCGATTCAGAACATGTGCAAGAATTGTCGGAACATTTGGAAATGGTGTAATTAGCCAAAAAATTTCCAGTACATGTAAAATTTCTGGTCCGAATAGTTACCGCAAGATTTTATTTTAAATAAAGTCTGGGTTTTTTTAGTACGCCCTCCAAATATTGGCATCAGATTTTTCATTCCTTAATAGATTATTCCATGCCCTTGATTGCTTTTACTATGCTCCTAGTCCAATTCTAATATTATTGATCTCGACTTGATTGATAAACAATATATCTTCCCTTTTCAAATAATAGAGCAATAATTTAGAATATACAAAAACATCGAAATAGAGGATCTCCTATGATCCCATCTCCTATTTCAACTCAAAATCCCCTATAAATACCCCTCCCTCTTCATCTTCAACTTCCCCACCCCACCACCCAAAAATGGGCATGGCATTGTTAAATCACAAAGAGAAACTCTTAAACTTAGAGAAAATGGAGAAGAAATCCAATCTAAACTCCTTCTACTTCTTCTTTGTATTCATAATCATGTACATTTCCACATTCTACATCTTCAATCTCTCCCCTTCAACTCTAATCCGCACCACCAAATTCTGGTTCATCATGTCCAACACCCTCATCCTCATCATCGCCGCTGACTCCGGCGCCTTCTCCCTCCAAGATTACGCCAAAGACAACCTCCCACCAACTCCTCTCTCCTATAATTTCCCCACCAAATATGTCCCAACAATAACACCAAATCATCATCATCACACGCCACAAGACGACAGCCTCGATCAACCTCCAGAAAAGATAATACAAGTGGTGGTTGTTGCTGCTTCAGATGATGATCACATTGTCTTGACACAAGAAACCCTCGAAATCGAAAAACAGACAGGCGGAAAAGATGATGATGAGAAAGAAAGTGAAATTGAGAGAGTGGAAGAGGAGGTGGTGGAGACGTTGTCTGAAGCTGAAAGGGAAGAAGACGAGTACTCGAGAATGTCGGATGAAGAAGTGAATGAAAGAGTTGAGGAGTTTATTCGAAGGTTTAACCGACAGATTAGGCTTCAAGCTGTCAGAAACCGACGACCCTTGGCCTGATTGCTGCTGCACCCATTTTTGTTTTTTGCTGTCTCATAATTTTCATACGTGGTAGCGTAGCTATCATGATTTTGTTGTGCTTATTTCCAATTATATATATATAGAGAGAGAGTATATGAATATGATCTTTCTCTCGTAGTAACAAAGTTTCATATCATTTATTTGAGATTAATTGCATCGTTGATGGATCATAAACTTTTCACCTAAAGAATTACTATCGCATATAACTAAGATGTCAATCGAGCCAGTACATCAGATTTTGGCTCAGCCCCATTCGGATTATGGACTATTAGAGTTAGATTGTTATATATCGGGTTAGAAATTTCCAACTATAACAATAAATGTTCTTGTTTCAGCTTGTCCAGAAGACTAATCGGGCTACAAGCTAAGTATTACAATTAATTTATATTTATAATGTATAAACATTTTCAAAATTAAAGATAATAGTACTAGTAAAAATTTAAAAATATAAAATTGGATAATAATTACGTTTGACAAATCTTGAGTTATTGATGTTTTAAAATTCAAAATATTTTTTTACTGAATTTTCCAATTCATTCATCCAATATTATATGATATTAATATAAAAATAATTTTAACGTATGTATTGATATTAATATAAATTAAAGGGTTTATATATTAAAGTTATATTCAATGGAAATTGTTTAATTACGACTTCTGGCCAGCCTAAAACAAATGAGCATTGAAGCAAATTTATTTGAAAACATATGATCAGGCTGGGCTGGGCTGGGCCGTGTCAGCCCAATAAAGCATGTAATGTTGATCATTTGTTTTGTGAAAAAATTGGATCTTTGTTTGGATTGCTGTTCTCTGAATATAAATCTAGCTTCTGTCCCCTTCCACAACAATATAGAGTCACACTTTAACTAACCTCTTCACAAAAGTTCTACACTTCTTGGTGTTGTTTGAGCCTTGAGGAGCTTAGCTGGATTTTGTTTTATATTGGCAAGACGACAATTTCGTAGTGTGAGTCATCGTTGTTGCAGTGAACTTTTGGGCCAGGCCCGGCCGGATCGGATACAGTTTGGTCCCGAAAAGGCATGGCCCGGCCCAATCCAGGATCTGGCTTGCTCTGGCCAAGGGCGTGTTTGTTCTGTCATGTGCTAGGCTTGTTTTGACAACTCTATAGTCTCTACCTATGGTGTTACGAGTCTATGACCGTAGACCGTAGTTAGTTATGAGTTTGAATTTCGTCGAGTCTTTCACCATTCAAGTTGAGAGCCTAATAAAACATTTCCTAGCTTCAGCAGTTTTTTATATCAAAATAAAATTTAGCTACTTTATAGTGTAGCAACAAAATATAGTATTGTTTCTAATATAATATTAAATCACCAAATGTAAAATAATGTAGAGTGGATAGGGATTAATATAGTGACAGTGTATTAAGTTGATAGCTGATCAGCCAGCTTTAATTAACTCTCTTAATTTTTTACATAACTTGTATACTTTACACATACTCAATGAAATTTTATTGTTTAGTTACCAAAAAATAAAAATAAAATTGAAATGATGAAAGAATGTGATATGGTATATAGATAGAGCATGGGCATCTAATTTTTATTTTTAAAGCCCAAATTGTGGGTTTGGATTTCATCACGTTACGCTAGTCCTAAACCCATACCACCATTACCACCACACTATACGCTTCGATATCATTTAAAGTAATTTGAATATTGTATGTGAAAATAAATCAATTTAAAGATAAGTAAAGTTATTTCTTGTTTTCATTAAATGTTGTCTAAGGAGTATGTATCACTAGAAAGTTTTATGAAAGAAACAACATCATTTTATTTTAAAAAAAAAATAAAGATATTAGATTTGCCTCAGTTAAATGAAGGAAAATAAGTAAAATAACTTCCAATGAGACGTTTAAGTTTAATGATTTCTCATTACTTTATGAACGAACATATTTGAATAATTTCAACGTACGTATAAATTGATTGTGACTTATAAGTTTTTTTCCTCTATCATTAAACGACAAAAGGTTTATAATTTTGTCATACCTTATTGCCAAGTGTAACACCTACATATACAAATGTTGCATTTTACCGTTAAATGCATAAATTTATTATTTTAACTATGATGTTGTTATGCATGAATTGGGCCGACAAATATCATTAGATATAGACTAAAGAGAAAATGTAGAGAAGAGTATGAGATTCTTATATAATTATTTTTATAAGTAGAATTTGATTAATTTTTTTACTTATTTTTATTTGCACATTCTATATCTTTGTACACAACCATCTCTCCATCTCTCTCAATGCCTCAGAGCATCCACTACGCGCCACGCCGGCGTCCCTCGACCCATCCCGGAGAGACGGGTCCGTCGCGCGACGCGTTGCAGCTCGCCCTCCCGCGTCCCGTGTCGCCGATACAAGCGACGGGCCGACTCGCCACGCGCCTAAGCGACGTGGCGCGACCCGGCGTCGTGCGTGACGCCCACTCGCCGCGAGTGGGCGTCGTCACGTGCTGACGCAATAAATAAATTTTTTTTACAAAATTCGATTTTTTTTAAAAAAAATAAAATAAATGGAAAAAAATACTAACGGTAATAATACCGTTTTTTGTTTTTAATTTTTTTATTTTTTAATTAATTTTTTACTCTATAAATACTCATAAACTCATCCTCATTTCAAACACAACTACACATCTATTCTTTCTATCATCTCAATTTCCTCTCAAATTTTCATATAACAACTCAAGATGTCCGGCGACGGCAACTACGGCGGTTCCGGCTCCGGCGGGTGGGATCTCAACGCCTTCGGCGATTGGGAGACCATGATCAACACACTGGGAGGTTCCGGTTCATCAACGCCGGGGACCCAGGGTTCGGCGACGCCGGGTGGGTACCAACCACTCAATTTTAATAAAGTGTGTTTGTTTTAATTGAATTTGGTTGGGAAAAAATAAAAAATGAAATTGAATGAATAGTAATTTAAGGGACGGAGCGTTGCAGGTTCCGTCCCTTAGTTAAGTGATGGAGGAATAAAGTACAGTGGGGCCCTCAAATAGTAGTTTAAGGAACGGTGATGGGACAGCGTAGTGGATGCTCTCATATTGTGGAGTTCGAAAGCACTTCATTCTTCCACAATATAATCATATTTTTGTAGGTATCAAATGAAAAAAAATATACACATACATAGTACTAGTATGTGTGTATCATATTCCATTTTATGTAGATGTGCAATAAATTAAATCAATTTGAGGTTAACGTGGGACTTCATTGTCTCCTTTTGATTGGCATTGAAGAAGGTTTTGTGGGGATGGGTTCATGATTCATCTTTATATTATGTATTTGGTAAAGTCATTTTCAAGATTTAAGATGGATTCCACCAAAAAACTAAAATAATTAATTAAGTAAACAAATACAGTGTGAGAAAATATGATGGCGAAACATTGCATGGACCATAAATATGATGAATTCCCAACCTAAAAGGAAGAGAGAAATTTAAAATGAAAAAGATGGAATTCTTCTGAGGTAGACATTTTCCCTTGCGTTCTTTTTCCAATTTATTGGCAGACCAGACAAATTAGATGATGATCATCATCAATCTTTCCTTTTATTTTCTTTTTTTTTTATTATGACTAGATTTTGCCGACGTGTATAATATTAATATCGAGGATTAACTGAAAATTGATATGAACTCTCCTTTATTTTTATAACTGAATTTAACATTGAAGAAGTTTAAATGGTGAATCTGTCTTTATAAGTTTTGTTAATTTTATCAAAATCTTACTTAGCTTATCATTCACCAGTCTAAAAAAATAGACATGCTGTTTATTCATTTAAAGCCGGTCACCAAAAATTGACATTTAATTTCTATGTACTATGCTTTAAAGTTAGACCCATTTTATTCACTTACAATTATAATTATTTTTAACATAAGACTTTTCTACTACTACTACTAATAATAATATAATATAATCATTTTTAAACTAAAATTCATATTGCATGCCATGATTTGAGCTCGCTAATTTCTCGACCGTGGACAATCTTTCTGCAAATTTTGAAGTTTTAAAAATAAATTAACAAAAGTTCAGATTTTGTTTCTAAAATGTTTGCGCCATAAATTGCACTGACCATATTTATAATAATAAAACGAGCAAATTAGCCGTCTAATTGTAGAAATATTTGTAATGATAAATGACAAATCGGTCCACTTCATAAATGTTGTAGAGTATACATATCAAGATTTATTAAAAACCAACTGTAATTAAAAGCGGTTTGACGAATTAGGCAAAATTGAATCTTATAAATATTATTCGATAGTCAATTGAAACAATACATATAATTAATTTTATTTATAAGTGTTGGCCGTCCTTTGCGATAATATTAATCTCAGAAAAATCGTACTTATATTTTATTTGAAATAAATTATTATAACAAAAAGGAATTAAAATAAAAAATTGGTGGTCTTAGTTTGAAGTATTATACGGCAACGGCGATGTTGATTCTATCTGTTTTGGTACGGATTGCACGGCAATGCATGGTTCCATAGATCTCTACTTGAAAGATGTGAAAATTTGGATCTTTCTCATTTATTGAATAAAATACCCTCTAGAAATGGTTACATAATTTTTTTTAACAGAATTAAAAAATGGACATAAACATGTAAACATGGAGTAACGTGTGGTATGGTGTTTATACTTTTATTACATTAATTAATAAATATGATCCTAGATCTAAGGTTTTTACAATTGCACATGAAAACTTGTACTCCTATTTTGCCTACATTGCCATAATTGCACACATCTTTTTTAATCCCATGTTCCACTTAATTTAATTCTCAAGGAAAAAATCTTTCGCCAACTCCATACAAAAAGTTGGGTATCTTTCTTTAATTGATAAGGAAAATCTTTAGCCAATTCCATACAAAAAATCGTTTCATTCAAATGATAAGGAAAATTTATTATTCATATCTCAAATTGTTCATTATGCAGTAATAAAATTATTATCTAAAATGGACAAGGATTTTGATACCTCATTTGTTTTTTTTAATGAGCATATCATTGTCATTATGAAAATAAATAGAAAAAATCAAGAGACTAAGGGCATTTGCAGTCGCGTGCTGAGTGGAAACACTCAGCACGTGGCAGCTATACGCATTAGCGTGCCCAAGCACATTTTTCCTTCGTTAATGGGTGAGCAAATACGGCCACCTATATTTTTTTTGAAATTATAATTTATAAAAGAAAATTAAATAGCCAATATATAAGTATATTTCAAACAACTGATTCCAACATGATTTAGTTGAAGAAATCTAGACATGCTTTAAGGATGTGTAGGGTTTTAATAGTGTAGTTTTTAGTTGTTTTAATAGTGTAATTATAAAAATTTCAATGTATTTTTTGTTACGTGGTTGATAATTTAGAAGATCAAATACACCTTTTTGAAATCGTATGTGATTTGGTGAGGAAGAATTACATGTGTTGTTATTATGTGCACATGTATTTTCTATAATAATGCATGTGGTTTGATTCAGAATAATTGAATCTTGGCAACCGTTCATACATTTGTCACCTAAATGATGTAAATTTAATTATATGTGTGCGTGTGATATTGATAATTGATGATTTTAGTTAGTTTCTTGGAAGTAACTTGGATGGATCAAGAAATCATAATTCATAGATAATTCATTAAAGTGTGGATCTATGACAGCTTGTAATGCATCATCAAAATAATAATTCACTTAACTACGATTATGGGAGTATTAAGAAGTGATCTGTCACTAAATTAAATATACACTTCCTTAATTATTTGAAATAATATAATAGTATAAAAATAAGAATAACTTATGAAAAATATAATCCAATTCGAGTCCTAGTTAATAGATGTGCTTTTTATTGGAAATGGTAGTGGATTAAACACAATTTAAAAGATTTAGGAATGTTTTAATAAGTCTTTGATAAAATAAGCTTATAAACTCCTAACACTAAATACTCGGTCAAAAGATGAATACAAATGGTGCATTCTCTACATCGACACTGGCGGCGGGGGAGGGAGGATTGGTTCGTGAGTCTGATGGAGGCCTTCTGCGGGCTTTTTGTGCTCCGATAGCTGCATCATCGAGCTTTGAAACGGAACTTTTGGCTCTGATTCGGGGTTTGGAGATGGCTATGGAGCTTTCTACTCACATTTGGATAGAGCTGGACTCAGCGGCTCTGGTTAGTTTGTTGTCATCTAGACACTTTGGCTCCGCGGATTTTAGACACCATATGGCTTTGATCCGGAGCATGACAGCTCAGCGGCATGTTGGATTCTCACACTTCTACAGAGAAAGAAACAGGGCCGCTGATTTCCTGGCAGGTAGGGGGTCCAGACCCCTACCCTTACATATTTTGATCCAATCTCTGCGCTTCGGTACCTGAAAGCGCTAGTTAGGATGGACCAGCTGGGATATCCTAACTTCCGCTTCCGACGTAGAGATGTGGGTTGATCTAGCTCTTCTGGTGGTTGGTTTTGGTCTTTTTTCATTTCCCCCTTTAGTGTATTTAGTCATCTTTTTTCCACTTGTAGAATGGAGGATCCCAACTTGTGGGACCTCTATTTGCCCCTTCATGTTCTTGTTTATATCTCAGTCACTTTTGGGCTATGATCATGTTTTTGGAACATTACATTTTGATTTTATTTACGGGTTGGGGGTCTGCCTAAACCCCCCACCCACAGAGGGAGTTTCTGATTAAAAAAATTTATCGACGACTATTTATATAAATAGCTCTTTTTTTAATTTCCAATATACTATATTTTGCTTTTTTTCAACCAACGCGTGAATTACTCATTAAATAAAGAAACTCAATTAATCTTCATCTTAATAATTATTGAGTATAATTTCAAATTTCAATCGAATCTGTACGAGTAGAAACCTTATAATTTCGTAGATGATGTTGCCAACACGTTCATTGAAATTTTATAATGGTGCAATCATGCATCTCTATTTATATTAGAATTCTGTCAAATCATAATCTCATTTAATTATTTATGCATATGATATTACTGCACTTAAAAGTCATAGTAAAAGTAAATAGATAAAAATAAAACAACCATATGATATCTTATAAATTATCCTTTGATAGCGACTGCCATTTTCTCCACCCCCTTTTATTTTGTCCCTCATTAATTATCACTGCCGTACCCTTAAATTAAACAAATACTACTAATACAAATCTGATAATAAAATTACTCCATTCTTTAAGAAAGTACTGTTCCTTTTATAGGGACTAGAAAGTCCAACATTTAGGCAATCATTGATTAAATGATTGAACCCCTGATTAATATTCGTGAATACATTTTGGATAATTATGTTTATTGCTACAAAACATGCATTAATTCTATAAATTTTGAAAAAGCAAAATAATTTATCCTATTTACTAGAAAAGAAAAAAGAAACGAGTATTGCGAAACTAATGGAAAGGAAAGGACCAGGCGAAATGTTGTTTATACCTTTTTAAAACGTACATCAACATTGATTTAATCTTAAGATCACTTAAAATTAGATTTATTAAAGGAGAAGTCCAAAACTCACATAAACAACACTAATCATCTATTCTTTGTAACATTATCCCAAAATTATGTGTAGAGCTCTATGCATATTTGTGAAAATGGAGGCTGGGATACATGGAGTACATATTTTTCTTTTTGGGAAGATTATACTTTAATTGATATAAGTATAACTTTTAAATAAAAATATTAATATTATTATATTTATTTATTATTTTTCATATTTTATTTTTTCTCTATTCAACTCATAAAATATACTCCCTCCGTCAACTAATAAACCTCTAATTTTGTCGTTTTCTTTCCTCCACCAATAATTGTCTCATTTATTTTTCACTATTTTAATAATAACCATACATTCCAATAATTTTATTTAATTCACATTTCATTATAAAAACTAATAGTACGGTATAAAAATAGAATTAACATTACACTAATCTTTTTCTTACTCATTTTTTTTCTATATTTCTTAAATTTCGTGTAACGGGAACTTTGTAGTAACATGGATGAAATGAAAATCATATCCAATATGACATGTTCTATTTGGATTGAGCCGAGAGAAAGTAAGTAATAGTAATTAGATAAGTTTAATGTAATGTAAAGAGGCTTGGCTTTATCCTTAAGTCAAAATTTATCGGCTAATTTCACGACAAATCAGTTTAGTATAGAAAGTATAAGTACATTAAATAAAACTAAACTTCAAAAATCGAACATTTGGTATTTCATTTAAAAAGGATTTAAGCAAAGGAGAAAGAAAAAACACGCACAGCACACACCAACCCTCGACCACCATTTTTGTTCGTCCTTCTTCTTCTCCTTCTCCTTCTCCTTCTCCTTCACTCACTTCCCCCAAATTCCCCCAACCTCATTAAACTCCCACCCTAATTCCTCAAATTAACCCTCTCTTCCTCTACATATTTTCATTCAGATCCATTCACTTTTCTACATTCTGTTTCTTCCCTCTATAAATCTTTCCCTCTCAATTACCTCTCGATTCTCCTTATTTGTTGGGATTTTTTTGCTGCAAAACATGGGATCCATTGCTGCAGATCTGTGCCGCAAAATCCACCCCCACCCCGTCGACGAGTTCGACCGCCTCCCCGACTCCCTCATCCTCCTGATTTTCAACCAAATCGGCGACGTCAAGGCCCTCGGCCGCTGCTGCGTCGTCTCGCGGCGCTTCCACTCGCTCGTCCCCCAAGTCGACAACGTCGTTGTCCGCGTCGACTGCGTCATCTCCGACGACGATTCCTCCTCCAACTCTCCTTCCTCCGCCGCTGCCGACAAGTCGCGCCACCCGATCTCCTCCATCTTCCGCATCTTCTTCTCCGGCCTCTTCAAGCCCCTGCAGTCGTTATCTCAGCTCATCATCCCCTCCGCGCGCGGATTCCCGCTGCCGGAGGATTTCGACTGCGAATCGGAGGAGAACACTGTGACTCACCATTCTCCGACGCAGGTGTTGAAGAATTTCAACGAAATCAAGCAGCTCAGGATCGAGCTCCCCACGGGTGAATTAGGGATTGATGAGGGGGTTTTGCTCAAATGGAAGGCGGAATTCGGCTCCACTCTGGAAAGCTGCGTGATTCTCGGCGCTGAGAGCGTTTCGCAGAGCGGAAACAGCAGGTGCAGCGGTGTGAGCGATAATGGAGCGGAGAACGGCAATGGTGGCACGCAGGAATCGTTCTACACAAACGGGGGGCTGAGACAGCGCGTTGTGTGGACCATCAGCTCGTTGATCGCGGCCTCCGCCAGGCATTACCTTCTGCAGCCGATAATCGCGGAGCACAAAACGCTGGACGGTCTGGTTTTGACGGATGCTGATGAGCAGGGGGTTTTGTCGATGAACAGGGAGCAGCTGGAGGAGCTGAGGGTGAGGCCTCTCTCTGCGTCGTCGGCGTCAAAGAGGACTCTTGTTCCGGCTCTGAATATGCGGCTGTGGTACGCTACTCAGCTCGAGCTGCCTAACGGGGTGGTGTTGAAAGGGGCGACTCTGGTTGCGATCAGGCCGAGCGAGCAGCCGAAGATGGAGGCGGCCTCCGTGGGATCGGAGGCGAATTGGGTTGCATCGGCGTTTGAGGAGCCGTTTGGGACTGCTGCGAGGATGTTGGTGAAGAGGAGAATTTACTGCCTCGAAATGAACTCTTTCTGATCGAGAAACCTTGATTTAGGATCAAGATTGGAAACAGATGCATCAGGTACTTCCTCTCAGCTCTGTTTTCTGTTGCTTTTTACATTCCCTTCCAAGTTTAATTATCAATTCTCTTGTTTAATGCCTGTTTTGAGTTTATTCTTTCTTATTAATTGTACATTGCTTTGTATAGCTTTTTATGAAATCATGTGTTCCATACTAATTGCATCCGGCTTTGCCCTGAATTGCACAATTGGATCCCAATTACATAAAAGAGGTTCTTGAAGCTATCGACTCCCTTTGCGTCCGCTTTAAACTAAATAAATTTTGCCAGTTTGGTTCAAATGTTGCCTTTAATTTATAGCCGCCGTGGATTATCTTGCAGTTTGCCATATTTCCTTGCCGTTATTTTTTGTTGGCTCTTGTCAATTTGTTTTGATGTTTCCAAATGAAGGTGCTTTGTTGTAATACTGTTTCATTGGTCCATCATCTTATCTAATTGGGGGTGGAAGGGCATGTGCATCTTTATTGCTAGAAAAGCTAGGTGGAAATTTCATTCCACTGTGATGCATCCATCATCGGGTCGGGACATTGAACGTGTTGTCATTGTGGTTATGCAAGCCAATATAAAGTTGCAGTTGAATGTATTGCGTTTCTCGTTTGATATTCTAAGCTTGTCATTATCCTTGCCTAAGTTGCTACGGCCAAGTCCAACCACTTTCCCGGCTCATCAATTTCGTCTTTGCATACTAGTTTTTGAGAAATTCGGTGCTGCCACTGCGATATCGCCATCTCTTATAAGCTCTTCTTTCTTATAGTACTGATCTCTCTCCTTAATCGATCTGTAGTTCTGATTTCGTTATCTAATACCCAACGATCTTTCAGGTAGAGGGCGGTAACAGAAGGTCCGGAAAACGCAGAGCACAAATTTTGTCATGAGAAGAGCAAGCTGTAAGCCAGCTAATACAGCTTCTGGTGATGACTTGCCTTGCGCGGACAGGCGAAGTCGGCCTAGGAAGAAGCTGCAGTTGATGATAGGCTGCAGCTTTCATTTTGAATACTTGAAAGAGAGAGGGGGGTAGGTGCTATGCTATGCTATGCTATGCAACTGGATTATGTTATTTTGATCATCTATCTATCTGTCTGTGTTAGTTTGTATATATGTATATGTGAATATTGTAGGTATGACCAAATTTATGCTTATATGCTTTCCATTTCTGAAAGGTTCAGCTGCATATTTTATTAGCTGATTTACCCACCAATAATTGTCAAAAACATCTCTGCATTTCTATTTCTCAAGGATATTTATAGTTCAATCCAAATTGATTTTGCTTAGTCATTCTTGGATATTTTGGTATAAATCAAGAAATATTGGTTATAAGCTACGAACCACACTATATATGTGTTTTATCTATCCCTTGATTGTGACTGCCATTTTCTCCACATCCTTTTATACCTCATCAATCACCACTTAAAAGAAATGGTAATGTAGGATTGGGCTCTTGAAATTATTAAATTTTGACATCATGTTGAGGGCATGCCAACACACTAGATAAGCGACATGTGGCAGCTATTTATTTTATTTTTAATTTAAATTCAGCAATATGCACTATAATTGTAAATTGCAATAGAACCTTGCATACTTCTCTTTCTTGTTATAAAATGCATATTTGTTGTTAGTCACATATAGATTTTTTTTAACATAAAACTAAATTAAGACGATTATGCTTCTCTCGTTTCACTCAAATTCCAATTTGGATCAAATCAATCTCGTACGTATATATTTAAAAAGAAATTATTTATTGTCAAATTAGTAGGATAGGGGTACTAGAAAATAAAGCGTTGAAGTGGAAAAGAAAAAGTAAAAAAAAAATGAAAAGAGACGACAGTGTTGAGCAGCAATGATTTTCAACTGTCCCAATATCTACTGTTTTCTTACGAACTAAAATAGCTAAAAAAGAATTAATAAAAGAATTAATAAAACACGCACAACACACACCAAAACAGCTCGCCATCACCATTCTCTTCTTCATCCTTCTCCTTCACTCGCTTCCCCCAAATTCCACCCACCTTCTTAATCTCCCACCCTAATTCCTCCAATTAACCCCTCTCTCTCTTCTCTTTCTCTCAGATCCATTCAGTTTTTACACTCAATCTCTCCCTTTACATCTCTCTGCCGGAACTCGCTTCAGATTACCTTCCGATTCTCGTGTATTTTCCGCCAATTTTTTGGGGGTATTACGGCTGCGGAGGAGCTCTGATTGTTTCCGATATCCATGGGTTCGATTGGAGCAGATCTGAGCCGGAAAATCCACCCGGAGCCGGTGGACGACTTCGATCGGTTGCCGGACTCGCTCATCCTATTGATCTTCAATATAATCGGAGACGTCAAGGCCTTGGGGCGGTGCTGCGTCGTTTCGAGGCGGTTCCACTCGCTTGTTCCCCAGGTCGACAACGTCGTTGTCCGCGTCGACTGTGTGATCTCCGACGACGATCCTTCCTCCACCTCATCCTCCTCGTCCTCCGCCTCCTCCGCCGCCGACAAGTCGCGCCACCCGATCTCCTCCCTCTTCCGCATCTTCTTCTCGGGGCTCTTCAAACCCTTGCAGTCCCTGTCTCAGCTCATCGTCCCCTCCGCGCGCCGCCTTCCGCTCTCGGATGATTTCGATTGCGAGGCGGAGCAGAGCATCGTCACGCACCATTCGCCCACGCAGGTGTTGAAGAATTTCAACGAGATCAAGCTGCTCAGGATAGAGCTCCCCACGGGGGAATTAGGGATTGATGAGGGCGTTTTGCTCAAGTGGAAGGCGGAATTCGGCTCCACCCTTGATAGCTGCGTGATCCTCGGAGCTTCCAGCGTCGTGCAGGGCTCGAACACCACCGCAATTAGTAGTGATAATGGAGTGGAGAGCGATAATGGCAGCATACCGGAATCATTCTACACCAATGGAGGTCTGAAGCTGCGCGTGGTTTGGACAATCAGCTCGTTGATCGCAGCCTCCGCCAGGCATTACCTTCTGCAGCCTATAATAGCGGAGCACAAGACGCTCGCGAGCTTGGTTTTGACAGATGCTGATGGGCAAGGGGTGTTGTCGATGAATAAGGAGCAGCTGGAGGAGCTCAGGGTGAAGCCTCTATCTGCGTCGTCTGCCTCGAAGAGGACTCTTGTTCCGGCTCTGAACATGCGGTTGTGGTATGCTCCTCAGCTCGAGCTGCCTAACGGTGTGGTGTTGAAAGGAGCGACTTTGGTCGCGATCAGGCCGAGTGAGCAGCCCAAGAAGGAGGTGGTGGGTTCGGAGGCGAATTGGGTTGCATCGGCGTTTGAGGAACCATTTGGGACTGCTGCAAGGATGTTGGTGAAGAGGAGGACCTACTGCCTCGAAATGAACTCTTTCTGAGGGTGGGGGGACTTGTCTAAGGATGAAGAGACAGATGCAGAGGTATTTTCGTTTTCTTTACTGCATTCTTGAATAAGTGTTTGATTATTTTGGAGATCTGTGGTTTAATGCTAGCTAGTTTAGTGTAATTATCCATTCTGTTTTTTTTTTACCTTAGGTTCGAAGTTGAATTGTCTCTTGTTAGTTTAATCTGAGTATAATATTGTTGTTTCAATGATGCTAAATTGCTGTCTTGGTTTCTGAAAATCATGAATAAGTTCTCATACCATTTGATTCTGATTTTTCTCTACATTGCATATTGGAATTTCAATTACTTCACATAAGAGAGGTGCTTGAAGCTATTGACTCCCTTTGCTTCTGTCTTATTCCAATGATTTCTTGTTATTAGATCCACCATTTTATTCTCTTGCAGTCTGCCACAATTTATGAATTTAACTCCAAACGAAGAAGATGCTTTGTTGTGATCTGTTCCTCGTCTTTTATCTTAATTGGAATTGAACTATTGAAGGGTACTATGTATCTCCATTGCTAGAAAAATGGGTGGATATTTCATTCTGATATGATGCCTCTGTGTCTTGCTGCACATTGTGAATGCTAATTTTGATTTGGTGGCAAACCAATGTGAAGTTGAGTGACTTAGACTATAGTTTTTCCATGATGGCTTTTATATATCTTACGTTTCTCAGTTAACATTTTTATATCTAAGCTGCTGTGAGAGGGACTGTTGACACAAATATCTTACTTTATATGAGAGTGACTGTCCACCAATTTCCTGTTTGAATACTAGTTTTTGGAGGGATTCTGTGCAATATCGCCATATCTTTTAAGCTTTGATTTCTTTAGTGATTAATTTTTCTGCTTATGACACTGGTGATTCTATTCTGACTTCCTTAGCCAAGTATCCTTCAGGTAAAGCGCGGCTACTGAAGATCCCAAAAGCGCAGAGTGCAAAATTTGTTTAGAGCATAGCAAGCTGCATGCGAAGTTGCGGAGAATTTATACAGCTTTCAGCTATGACTGCGGTGCTAGAAGTCAGGTGATCTAGCCGCACACCTTCTGCAATTGGAGAATAGGCAACTGCTTTCGTTTCGAACCCACACTATACTTCAAAGAGCGCATGCTATGCAACTGGATAATCATGTTGTAAGAGTAATGAGATTTTGATAAATCTGTCTGTTAGTTATATATGTATATGTGAATATTGTAGGTATGATGACTATGTTTATCTCCCTCCCCTTTCTTAAAGGTTCAGCTGCATATTATATCAGCTGATTTACCTTCTAATAAATGCTAAAACGCCTCTACCTTGGTGTTGATACTTGATATGATTTGATATATATTGGTGAAAATGAAAAGATGTTATTGGTGATTAGATGTGAAGCGTGTAAGGAAGGGCGTATTGAATCCCAACTGGAAATAGGGTCCCCATTAGATGTAATAGTAGTAGCAGCCGTTTTGATGTCTCAAATAAGGTGGAGAGGTATTGATTTCATAAAATAAGCTAAGAAAGTGAAATAAATAGAACTGACCCACCTTGCTTTTTTCCTCATCCAAAGTACCCTCTAGTTGGTGAGTGGTTGCATGCAATAATTGATGATGTTTCAATTCCATGAATGCATGTTTGGTTCCATTAAGGATTTTGTTTTCACTACAAAAAATGTGAAGACCACACTTCATTCATCCCATCCTATGCAATAATTTCACCAACATATCTAAGTTGTCGGTTGCATATTTTCATAGTAGTTAATATTCCTTCCATCCCCTTATACCCACGCGCCCATTAACTCATTTCATTTGCATTTGCATTTCATTATAAATGTATTGTAACATTCATTAAAGTGCCAGTGAGACTTCTAATGGTTATGGAGAGTATTTAGTTGTGATTAGGCATGCACAAGGGTCGAAAACCGCCGGTTCAGGGTCATGAACCGGCGGTTCAAGGGTCGGGGAATGTATGAACCTGAACCGGCCCGTCTAGCTCCCGGCGGTTCCGGTTCCGGTTCAAAAAACCGGCGGGTTACGGGGCGGTTCAAAACCGCCGGTTTTCGGCTTGAACCGCCGGTTCCGGGCCGGTTCGACGATTTTTTTTTTTTTTTGCATTTTTCAACTTTTCAATTTTAATCAACTTACATTACACTTTTCAAGTTTGTTTTTTTATGAAATGTGAGTAAATAAAATTGAAAAAAATACGGATAAAGTTGCAATTTTATTGAAATTGCATGTTTACAAATTACACGTTACAAGTTACAACAATTACAAATTGAAAACATATGGCGGTCTTGAAGTCTTAAACAAAATTTAAATACAAATGAGACTACTAGTGAAGAACTAATTACAAATGACAAGAAACGATGTTGAAGTTCTTAAACGTATAAGTGTATTATATATATACTCTTAACCGGCGAAGAAGATCTTTCTACATAACTAAATTAAGGACACATTTAGCAATTCAACTTTAAATGTTGAGTTTCGTCTAACAATCAACAAATATAGTAGAATTGTCAAAAGTTTCCCTCATTTAGTCGTATAGAGAAATATACTTCATCGACTAGAGTATATACAAATACAATTATGTAATTGTTTTTGCATATACAAAAACATATGGCGGTTCAACCCTAAACCGGCGGGTTGTCCACGGTTTCTGTCAGAAACCGCCGGTTTCTGACCGAAAACCGGCGGTTTCTGACCGGTTTTGCAGGCCTACACACTGACCCTACGGCCTAGCCTCTGAAAAGTTGCCGGAACAGTCAGAAACCGGCTCCCGAACCGGCGGTTTACCCCGACAAACCGGCGGTTTACCCCGCGAACCGCCGGTTCCAACGGCTATACTAAACCCCTATGCGAACCCTACGAACCCCTAACCTACGAAACACTATTTAACCCTTTGAACCGGCGGTTCGAACCGCCGGTTCAGGTTCAATATATTGCCGAACCTGAACCGGCCCTTCCGACCCTTCAACCCTTCTGCCGGTTCAACCCGCCGGTTCCGGGCCCGGTTCCGGTTCATGAACCGGCGGGCCCGAACCGGCGGTTAACGGCCCGCCGGTTAACCGCCGGGCCGGGTCGGTTTGTGCATGCCTAGTTGTGATAGTTTATTGAGGCTGTACCACTGTAGACAACTCACAAGTTGCACCCATATAACTAGGGGCAATTATTATTGAGGAAGCAAGCTGTTTCCAGCTACTTTTATTTTCTTGAAAATACTAAATTGTTTCACAACTTCAATTATTTGTGCCTCATTATCTGGCAATCTACTACACATACATAGTCTTAATGCAACAGCTGCACAGACAGGATCTATATGCATTATTGTGCCAGAACCGAAATTGCTACTAATTAAAGCAAATTATATAGACACTTGCATTGTCGATTGCAGGCAGAAACAGAAACATAAACAGAAACAAAAACAAAAAAAAATGAGAGGATATGCAGCAAAACATTTTCTCATCAATCAAACAAACAAACACAAACAAACTGCTGCGTTGGGCACAATATATAATAGAGCAGCAATGTGCAACAGATAGTGCTAATAGAATGGGAGTTGGAACAGAACAATTAGAAATCCGGAGGCATAATAATCATAATACAGGGCACTCTGTTCAGCCATTGCGCCTGTTTCATTTTCTTGTCTTCACGTTTTACCTGCACGGCAACAAACCATTCAAATTTGTTTAGACCTCAAATGAGTGAGATGATGATGATGATGATGATGATGAAGATGAATAAGAAATCTTTGAAACATATGATTCGATTACATTGATTGTACGTGCTGTATAGTAGAGTATGGCATTATGTAGTAATGCTGAATCTGTAGTGATGTTGCAAAGAGAAAATCAAGCTGCAAAGTTTCAAGCCATGCAATGTCTCCTGTTGGGTTCATTTCCTCAGCATATACTTGCATTGCAAACCACTAACATACTATACATATCCAATTTGCATATAGGCAGACAAGTAGACAACAGTTTGGTTTTGGTTGCTTATGGGCATTGGTCCAAGAATTCTAAAAGAAATGAGATTGTAATAGTTAGGATAAACAAGATTTGAACTAAAGTCAGTATCTGTAAAATCACGAAGCACTGAATTTAAGATCCTCTGTTCCAATTTGGCATCCCTGTTTAGCCCCCTAAATTTGGCATGAATAGTATTTATATCAGACTAATGTATTTCCAAATATGGTATTTCATTCAACAAGAGCAACTTGTAAAGTAGTGCTAGTAATACTTACTCCCCTAAAAAAATCAATAAAGAAAAAAAATTAAACTTTATATATGTATCAGAAAATTGAAAGGCATGTCCCCTAAAGAAGCTTTTTCAACAATGGTTCAAATCCAAGTATTCCTTAATTTTAAGTTTTTAACCACACCTAGATTGTTTTCGCAGAAAATAGTTCAAGCCTTCTGCATTACCTCAAATTGAGTATGTGCTAAATGAAATTATTACATTTAGCCATAAGATAGAACTACATGATTATATAGCTTCAGCTGCTCTAATAGATTATACTGTAATAGCAAGTGACACTTCAGGCACTATTATTCTATGGCAGAAGACCAATGTCAACATTTTTGTACGACTGAGTCGCTAGTGAAAAAAAGGCTAGAAAATAAAATTTGCATTTTTTCCTGCATAAATCTCTTCTATTTATAGGCACTAAAAGAAAACCTGAATTTCTTCCAAATTAAAGTTTCTATTTTCTCCCAAAGATAACGCAACATTTGTTACCGAAATTTGAAAAGACAAGGAACAGAAATTACTTTTGGAAGACCCATGGGAGAATGTCAAAATGTGTACTACAGTAATATATTTATAACTTATGATATGCATGAACCTAAAAATTATTGAAGGGATCATCTACTATCCGGTTATAATTACTTGCAGGCAGAAAAGGCCAAGTTACTTAAACCTTAATGTAAGTAATTAAAAACTGTAAATCATTAAATTAAAGAAAAGCAAAAAAAAGGGAAAGTTGGAATGACAAGTGTTGATGGTAGGAGAGCTTGAGAGACCAATGGTGGAGCAGGTACAGTTAGAGGAGACAGCAGTAAAAGCCTAGTTACAGAGAGGGAGATGCTAAAGTGTGCATCTTTGAATGGTAGAGCAACACATGGCTCCTCCTTCATTACGTGTTAGACACAAGGAAACCAAACAAACAGACAGCCAGCCGATCCCTATTACCGTGCGAGGATTTTAATAAAAAAAAGACCAAACGCAATGAGAAGAGAAATTCCCTTCAATTAATTATACCATCCCTCCTTTTCCCGATACTACTGCTGTTAATGTTCATCGTACTGCACTGAAAAATATGGCAACAATGTCGCCGGAGTGGTTCTTGAAATTAAAGAAAATGTAAAGATGATTACCAGTTGGACGACGTCGCTTCAGTTCTTGCTTTTCCCTCCTCCCTGGGCGGAGTGGCGGCCGCTGCTGGCGTGGGCGTCGCCATGGCAGAGCTGCAGGCCGCGGGGATCGTAGCCAGAAAGGAACTGGTGGTGGGTTTCGGCCGTGCCGATGAAGAAACTCGGGGCGGATCCGTCGGAGTACCTCTGGAGGTGAGGCAGAAGTGACGGCGATGATGAATTGGACTGAAGGGTCCCCCTATTGAAGCCACCATGACCAAGGCCTGATGAATTGGCGGAAGAGGAGATCGTAAAGTTGAAATTGTACTCAATGCTGCTGCCGCCACTGCCACTGCCGCTGTTGTTGTTGTTGTTGGCGTTCACGGTTGGTATTAAGTGGTCCGGCACGAAGGAGAAGTGCTGGAGCTCCGGGTGGTGGTGGTCGGCGATGCTGAACAGCGGCGAAGCAACGGCGGAGGTGTAGGGATTCGCCGGCAGGTGCATTTGCGCGGGACGAGCGGCGGAGGGCGGGCCTAGGAGGCCGGAGGTGAAGTAGTCCATGGGGGTGGAGGACCAGTGCCTTGGGGCGGCGGAGTTGGAATTAGGGCTGGTAGAATTGTTGGTGATATTACCGATTCCGCCACTCAAGAGCTCGGTGAAGGAAGTGGTGTGAGAGATAGGGTTGAGAGAGGGCGGATGAGTCGAGTCCTTCTCCTTCTCCGCGACTCGCTCCTTGGCCCGCTCCCTCGCCTTGATTCTGCTCTCAGATCTAGACAGAGACAGCCCCGACCCCTTGCTCGTTTCAGATGTGCTGCTGCACGCCGACGATTTCGTCACCTGCTGCGAGTAATTCAAATCGCCGCCGCCGCCGTCCAAATTGACTTCACCGGAGTCGAAGCAGAGGTGATCGCTGGCGGCGGTGCTGGACCTCTTCTCATCGCTGAGCTGCTTGGGGGTGTCGGGGAAGGGCGTGGTCATCGGCGGCAGCTCCTCAATCGAGCTCGCCGCCGCCTTGAGCAGCCACTCCACCGCCTTGCTCGGCTGATCGACCCCCAGCCGGTCCTGCAGATCGTAAAATTGGATGGCGGTGTTCACCGACAGCCTCACCCGCCGATCCCTCAGCCCCTTCGATGTTAGCACCTTGCTGTGCCTATCCTTCCCGCCCGACGCCCGCGAAACCCTAACAATCCGCGAGGCAGGCCAGCCGTAGAATCTGCCAACGCCGCCGCCTAATTCAACTCCACCGGCGTTGTCTCTCTTCTTATCTCCCTCCTCCTCCTCCTCGTCCATCCGAGCGCACCCTAATTTCGCGGCGCTGCCATTGCTGATTCTGGGGAACTTACATTGAATCTGATCATCTACCTCCATACCACCGCTTTCATGCCTTTCCTCAATCAATCCCCTTTGAAACTGAATCCGGAGGCGTAATAATTTGAAACTGAATCCGGAGGATTAGGGTTTCAAGTTAGGAGAGAGAGAAACAGTGGATGTGTGCGGTGCAGTTGAGCTGGATAGTGGATGTGGGGAAGACTGTACCGTCCTTTGCATTGATGACGATTACACAGACTACTTTGGCCTTTGTAGTGCCATATCCATACAAAATAGATACATATATATCTATCTATCAATATTTAGAGAGAGAAACTGTAGCTATTACTCTCTGAGAAACGCTGTATCACGTTTCATACACACAGAGAAGTCAGAGAGATGAAGTGCCTTCAAAAGCAAAACCAAAGCCTGTGTAAGCTCTGCAACAAAAAATCAAAATCACAAACAAAAAATTAGAACATTCAAAATTTAACCACCACATAAAAAAGAAGAAAAAAGGGATAGAATCTGATGCTGAGCAAGAGTGAAAAGGGAGCTGCTTTTAACTTCTTCTTTTTCCTCACAGAGCACATAATTACTTCTAATTAAGGTGTAAAAGGAGAGAATTAGTAAGCTGAAATACTGATTAGAAGCAATAAGCCTAAATTACGATTAATTGTTAGTTAAGATTTGGTTGTTTCAGAGGGAAAGAGACAGGTGCTAGCTAGAGAGAGATTAGTAATTAAAGCCCTAGAAATTGCAGGCATGGCATAACACACACCAACCACGCATCAACACAGCTGCTGAACAAATATTTAATTAATTAGTTGCATATTTTCTTCAATCATCAATAACAATAATTTAAATACGCACGAACGATGAGATGCGCCATTAATCGTTAACGATAAATTAAGATTTCAAATCCAGAACAAAACACTGTTGGATCTCTATAAAAAACTTCAAATCCAGAACAAAACAAAATTGCAGATCGGCATATACATATAGATTAGTATAAGCTTAAAGAGCAAAAGTAACACACATTATCAACATTTGCTTCTTTTTCTTCTGCAAATTCTCGAAATCCTTCGACGTTGAAGTGAGTGGTGGAGATGAGATGTAAATCGAACTGGAAGAGAGAGAAATGCAATGGAAAAGATATATGCAGGCAACTTCGAAGTTTACAAAAGGGGTTTACCCGAAATTCCAGTGGAGCTGCTTCCTTTATCTCCCAACTTTCCCAACTCCAAAGCACTAAAATTAGCTCAGAAACTAATGCTTTGAATTTAATCCATAAACATGAATAGTTATGTGAATTTAGGGTTTATATTTGGTGTTGTAATGAAAAAACTGAAGTTATTTGGAAATAATTAATTATAATTGGGAAATTGAGTTGGAGAGGATGAAAGCCCTAACAAAATGGGGTTAGAGCATGCACAACGGAGAGCAGGCGTCCGTCCGTCCGTCCGTGCCAGCGGTGCGGCACCGCTGTCCGCCGCTGAGCTCTTGCCGTTGGCACGGCGCTGCTCGATGCATCGAGCACGTCCGTGCCAGCGAACAGGCGACGTGGCAGCATGTGATTGGCCAATGGCATATTCGTTGGAAAATCATTTTTTTATTTTTTTTAAAAATCGAAAATAATACAAAAAAAAAATAAAAATAAATTCCCAATCCCAAAAAAATGGTAGATTTTTTGCCCGTTTTTCTGTATTTTTTTATTATTTTTTTATTTTTTCCCCCCAAAATCATGTATAAATAAACACATTCATCATCCATTTTTCACATCAAATCATCTCTAATTCATCTCTCATTCATATTTTTCATACAACATATCTACACCTTCATCTCTCACTCAAAACTTCAAATGGATTTCACCCATCTTATTGCCGAAGCGGAGCGCGAAAAACAAGAATACTACAAACAACATCGTGCCGCTTATGAAGCATATGTCGCAGCAAATACCCCCGCTCCTCCTCCTCAACCAACTAGATCAACTCGCCGCTACATCCATCGTGACCGGGAGGGAGCCCACGAAAGGCTCGTTGCCGACTATTAGCCGACCCGCCGTGGTTTCCGGAAGATTACTTTAGGCACCGTTTTCGCATGTCAAAGCGCTTGTTTATGCGTATTGTCAACACATTGTCCGCCCGTGTTGAATTCTTCCAAACAGGTCCAGATGCAGCCGGTCGGCAAAGTCTCTCAGCGTTGCAGAAGTGTACATGTGACATCCGACAACTCGCTACTGGGAAAATGGCCGACCTCTTCGACGAGTATTTGCATGTCGGTGAGTCCACTGGAATCCTCTGTCTTAAAAATTTTTGCGAGGGCGTTCGTACAGCTTTCGGTGATGAATTCCTTAAGGCACCCACCACCGATAATTGCCAACGGTTGCTTCATCTTCACGAATCAGACCATGGCTTTCCCGGAATGCTTGGCAGCATTGACTGCATGCATTGGAGGTGGAAGAATTGCCCGACTGCTTGGAGGGGGCAACACTCCCAACACTTATCCTTGAAGCGGTCACCGACTACCGCCTATGGATTTGACATGCATATTTCGGTGTTGCTGGATCCAACAACGACTTGAACGTGCTCTATTCTTCACCCCTCTTCAATGATGTGTTGAATGGTGTAGTACCGGCGATCGACTTCACCGTCAACGGAAATGTATACCACATGGGTTACTATCTCGCCGATGGTATCTACCCAAGGTGGTCGACTTTCGTGCACACGCTCAGCAACCCGCAAGACCCGAGACGGGTCTTTTTGCGCAGCGTCAAGAGTTCACGCGGAAAGACGTCGAAAGAGCCTTTGGGGTCCTTCAAGCCCGATTCAACATTGTGAAGGCCCCGGCTCGGCTGTGGTACGTGAAAAATATCGTCGACATCATGTACACATGTATTATCTTACACAACATGATTATAGCCGACGAAGGACCGAGGGCGGCTAGCTTCTACGACGAGGATGAAGCCGGAAGTTCAAGCGCGAGGTCTCCCCACGCCAAGGTGTGCATACGATGGTGGGTGAGAGGATCGAAACAAGGCACACAATGCGCGATACCCGAACTCACGTTGAGCTACAAGAAGACCTAATCAAACACACGTAGGCGAAATTCGGCCACGAGTAGTGGATTTTTTAATTTTATGAATTTAATTATGTAATTTTTAATTTTTAGGAGTTTAATTATGAAATTTTTAATTTTTAGGATTTTAATTATGTAATTTTTATTTTTTAGGATTTTAATTATGTGATTTTTAATAATTAATGTATTTTTAATATTATTCAGGGTATGTGTAATGTATTTTAATTTTGTGGAAATATTTTTATTTAAATTGAATAATGGAATGGTGGGACCCTTGTGCTCGTCCTTGCAGAAGAGCACGGCTGTGGGTGTTGTGCTCTTGCCTAAGAGTAGGCAGAAAAAGTGGGGCCGGACCCACAACCATGCTCTTTGGCAAGAGCACGGTTGTGGGTGATCTTAAATCGATTGGAGCAGGCACAACGCCATTGCCATCTCTTTACATCTGCATCCTTTTATTTTCTATATATCTCATTCCCCCCACCAATTTTCTCATATTTATCACTTCCTAGTGTCGTATAGAGTCATCAAGTGAGCGGGTCGGGCTAGTCACCTGTCCAGGATCTGTCCGTCAAAAAAACGAAACAGGCTCCGATTGGGCATTAGGAACGAACGAAGAGAAAATTGGTAGATGAAATGGACATGCCCAGCGCCATTGGATCTCGACCACCAATTTTCTTATTAAAATATACAATTAGTAAAAAAGAACAAGGAACTAAGAGCAGCCACTATAAGACGGACACTTCCAATAGCCCTGCCACTTTTTTTGTCCACAACCCTAGTTTATTTATCCGCGCCCACAAAAAAAATGTCCGCAGCTATAAGGTGAACACTTCCAATAGCCCCAAAATTTTTAGCCACTTTTCATTTTATTTTTTTTCATTTATTTTAAATCAATTATAATTAAAATTATCGGACTATACGTAATTATAAAAAACGGCTATAATTAAATAAATTAAAATTAAACACTAAATTTTCGTCGTATTAAAGTAATGGGAAACTTATACAATGAAAATTTAATCTGTAGAAAATCACAATGTTCTTCATTCTGCGCCACCTCCCATACGTACCCAAACTTCTTCAATCAAATCGGCCAGGAGTGTGGTATGTGCTGTGCTCCTGCGCATATCAGTGAAACGTTGGAGCAAATATTCATTACTAAGTGGTACACCCATTTGTACGGCACGGAGGCAACACCGTGACTTGTACTTGCGCCATCTTCCGGTGCCCAGCGCTCTGCAGCAAATCCTTCATCTTCTATTATCATATTGTGCAATATGATACATGTTAACATAATATTCGCGAATGGTGTAAAAACAATGAAGGGAATGAGGTGTATTTATAGGTAAATTAAATTGAATTTATAAACAAAATGGGAAAAAAAATTCGTCAGCCCCCAATCCGTCGCGCCGCGCACCGCCGCGCTATAGGATGGCGTGCCTATCGGCACGACGCGGCGCATCTCCCCCGCCGCGTCCTCGCACTCTTCTCGCCGGAGGGCCTTCCGCCCCAAAAATTGCGTCCGCCTCGGGGCGGACGCTACCCGCACTATAGTTAGGCGGGGCGACGGCGGAATGGGGGCGGCCGGCGCGCCGCCCCTATAGTGGATGCCCTAAGAAAGAGAAAAATAGGAAAGTACTACTTAAAGTTTACTAAATAGGAGTAATACTATCCCAAATGTGGAAAAATGTATTGGTTGGAAAATTAAACATAAAAGTGAAAACGATTGTAAAATGATATACCCGATTGTAAGAGAAAGTCAAACATTTTCGTAGCGGCATAAATGGTCAGCCTCCATAGTGTATGTGAACATTTTACGTAGTTCACTGCGTTTATTATTTTAACGGTATAGTATCAAGAAATTAATTGCCATGGGATTTAAATTAATCCAACTCTTTACTTTCTTCGATCAAATATATAGGCATAAAATTTTAGACTATTAAATGGGTGTTAAATGTTAATTAGATTAATAATTTTCTAGTAGCTAGGTAACTAATTTGAGGGTGAGTTTGGAGATTTTGTGAAAATCTGTATGTATCGAATTCATTACTATGTTTGAGGAAACATGTGTAGTATGTTACGGATATATTCCTCCTTTTTGTCCGAAGCCAAATCCACAGAATTTAACAAGCTACTCAATAATAGGTTCCTTTGTCCTATTATACATATGATAGCTGGATTTCTAACAGATTCAATTATTTTTTTATCTACCAAATATGTTCAAGGTTTTTTTTTATTTTATTTTTGGTTTTACGATTATTTAATGGAGCTATAAACTTTAGATCGTGTGATTACGAGTGTCCACTGTCCACTATGGGGAGCCCACGGCTATAGCCGCGGGTTGGGGCGAGCAGACAACATTTGGGGGCAGTAGGGGTGGCGAACGCGGGATAGGCGGGGTTGGGGCGAGCCCGCGGCTGGGGAGAATTAGCGGCGCCAATAGGCGCGGCGCCCATAGGGGGCGGACAACCGGCGCGGCGGATTCAATTTCGAAATTTTTTTTTATTTACCTCTATAAATACCACTCCTCATCACCTATTTTTCACCATTTTCACAAAATCCATCCACTCACTATCTACACAACCACTCTCTAAAAATGCACCGAGGCGACAACGAATCACCCGACTCTCAGGAATCGGGCTATGGCAGCAATCCATCACATCCGTCGGGCTAATTACCGGTTTGCAATACAACGAATATTCAGCCCTAATTACCTCGTTTTTTATTTATTTACACTGCGATTATTTTAATTACAAAATTTGTTGGCTATTGGAGGTATCCACTATAGCGGCAAAAATAGAATTTTGGGGCTGTGGACAACAAAACTGGGGATATGGACAAAACCTGGGGCAGGGCTATTGGGCGTGTCCGCCTTATATTGGATACCCTAAGATTGTGAATATGCTACCAACAAGAAGACATTCTTGATCTCCTTAGAGCATCTCCAATGGCGGACGTCCGGTCGGACATCCGGTCGGACGTCGCGACGGGCGACCTGGACGTCCGCCATTGTGGCGTTTAGGCTCGGATACGGACGTCCCGTGAGGACGTCGGGTGTCCTCGGACGTCCCGGCGACGGGCGGGCGGACGTCCGCCACTATGGCAAGGGTCGGACGTCCCGCTCGGATGTCCGAATATTTTTTTTTAAACTCTATATATACGGCTCGTTGAACTTCATTTCATTTGCACCACTTGTTGTTAACAAGTTTCTCTCTGCTTTTACTACAAATTTCATTTCTACTTTTAATGGAGAACGATAGGAACTCCCCGGCCACGAGCGAGTCGCAGACTCCGGCGTTTCCCATCGACCTGGAGGGAAACGTCAGCGGAAATGCGACGACGGTTCCGGTAATGGGACAGATGGGTGGAATGGGTGGGATGATGTCCCCTTATATGTACAATTGGATGGGACAGATGGGTGGTATGGGTGGTATGATGCCCAGGGCAGCCGGGATGGGGGGGCATGACCCCAAATATGATGATGCCGGGGATGGGGATGGGGGGCATCACCCCAAATATGATGGGGATGGGTGGGATGATGCCGGGGATGATGGCGGGGATGATGCCGGGGATGATGCATGTGGGAGGGGGTGGCAGGGGCCCTGAACCACTAGCGGACGATGTCTATCGGCCGGTTGTGGATACGCAGTCTACTGATACCCCTTACACTTATGTTCCGGATACTCAGTTCATCGGATCGCTGAAGCCTACCACACACACAAACCGGCTGGGGCGAAGCGTCGCGTTCC
This sequence comes from Salvia splendens, assembly GCF_004379255.2. NCBI lineage: Eukaryota > Viridiplantae > Streptophyta > Magnoliopsida > Lamiales > Lamiaceae > Salvia > Salvia splendens. The sequence continues at coordinate 34,287,092 of NC_056038.1, forward strand.
CGAACAGTGCCGGAAACAGTGGGAGCGGTTGAGGCCTAAGCTTAGTCGATTTGCTGGCCTCTACCAAAACAACCTCCGCCAGGCAAGCAGCGGTATGTCCGAGGAGGATGTCCGGAACCGTGCCTTTGCTCAGTACCCTGACAAAGCCTTGAAATTCAAACAATTCGACCAGTGGGAGGCCTTTCTCGTGGTGAAGGATTCTCCAAAGTTTTGTGGGAGAGTCGAATCGGGCTGGGCGAAGCGGACGAAGATCAACGCTTTCGGTGAATACAGCAGCAGTGCTGGTTCGCAGGAGCTCCCGGAAGCCGACGAAGTCTCCCCGCTACCGCAATCAGACTCTCGCCGTCGTCGTCGCCCGGTTGGGCAAAAGGCTGCGCAGCGGAGGGCTAGGGGAACCAGCAGCGGTAGCGGGTCGTTCGAGGTCGAATCGGAGGCCCCTGCTCCCCAAGAAGATATCGACCGCCTCGCCCGCGCGCAGTTAACGACATGCTTGGTCCGGACCATGCATAGGTGGCATAGCACGACCCATCCGATGTACAAGAGGATGCTGAAGGATGTCATCGATGGATGTCGGCGCGATTTGGGGATGCACCCCATTGGAGATGATGGCGCCGAGATTAGCGGAGGGGACGACGGGGGCGGCACGGGCGACGGTGAGGGCACGGGCGACGGGGACGGCACGGGCGACGAGGACAGCGCGTTGTGAGCCGGGGATGTTGGATTATGTATTTTTCTTTTTTTGAATGACTAAGTATTTTGCTTTTTTTCTAACTATGTTTTTTTTTATGTTTTATGAATATGTATTTTTGCCCGTATTTTGCTTTCCGGTATTCCGTGTCAAAATTATATTTCCGTTTTTACATAATTAAATTATTGTGATTTTTTTATTGCGGGATGTCCTAGTGGGAAGGGCGATGGGAAGGGCGGATTGTGCAGGAGATGTCCTAGTGACGTGGCAGTGGGATGGGAAGTCCTAGTGACGTGGCATGAGGTGTTTTTGGGATGTCCTAGTGGGACGTCCGCCCACTGGAGATGCTCTTAATGACATTAATATTTTCTGACTAGATGGGAAGTGGTGTTTTCAGTGGCAGACGGTGCGAGATCAACAATTGGAAACCACTGCTAATATGCCATGTAGACTTGGTAGCAAAACGAGGAATTCACCCAAAAGAAGTTTGCGTTTGATTAGCTAGTTGGTTAGACAATAGCTTCCCGAGGTTTGTGTTCATTTCTAGAGTATATGTATAAAATATGGATTTAATTTTTTTTTATTAAGAGTATTTAGGTAAAATTTCTAGTAGTATTAATTACTTGTGTTTTACTTTCATTGCAATTTCTTTTATTCTCGTCATGTCGTAGATTTTTTGGTATTTATGAGAAATATAATGCAAAAGTCTCTATCATCGAAATAAAGTATAGAATAATTATTCTTCAAAATAACACAAAATTTAGAATAATGTGCGAATTCAATTTAAGTGGATGAAGGATAAATGAAAATTCCTAAAATGAAGCTATTTTATTTGTAGGTTTTTAATCATAACAATTGCAAAATTTCCCAATTAAATTTTGTTTTCTTATTATTTTTAATTGGATTGCTACTTGTCTTTTAGTTATTGCCAAACGATAGGGTTTAAAAGTGGCATACCATTGGAATTAAATAAAATCTGGCTATTTTGTTTCTCTCTTTTCTATCGAATTTTTTAATTAAATAAAAGGACTAGGCACAACTCTAACTAGGAAAATGCATTGATTGACCAATGACTCCAATGTCTATACATTCAAATTAGTGTAATAGTCGTGTTCCCTATTTCCCCCTATCTAATTTACTCCCAACCAATTATGCCCTTAATGTTTAAATAAAAAAAATTCAAATGAGTTACTAACAAAATAAGTTACCAAATATGGTGTGCAAAAGTAAAATACTCATATTTAATACAATTAAATGATGTATAAATATATTATATATAGACATCACCAAATAAATGAGCTCCCCCAAGTGGGAGGAGTATATATAAAGGTGAAAATGGTGTTCTCCACCACCCATTGTCAAGTTGCAAAACCTACTCATCAAACTCCATATTTTTAATGAATGTGATTTTTGAGTACCACATAAATATTTCTTTCTTTTTTTACGATAATCTATCTCCATCCTACAAAAAAAGGGCTTTAAGATTCACCAAAAGTAATTCTTTTAGAAACCTATATTTAAATTATTTTTCTCTGTACAAATTATGGATGATAGAATGTGATGGGCTACTTGAGACATTATTGGTGTCACTCTCATTTACTTTTGTGATAACTCAAACTCCAATCTATTAGATAGAGAAGAAGAATTTTAAGCATTAAACTATATTTCATCGTCTATCTCTCTTATGTTACATGTAGACTATTTACTAAACTTAGTAGTAAGATTGGAAAATTGGGCACGTTAATGGTGCGATCTCCTATTGGATTGGAAATGAGTAAGGCATCGTCTCAAAATAATATATTTAAGATTAAAAAATTAGTAGATTGGAAAAAATAAATGAGTAATATCTAGTGGCTGCATTGTCCATCTAAATGTCCAAACATCACTTATCTATTGTACACATAAATCAAGTTGAAAGTTTATTCAACACATTTTGATAGCAAGTGCACACTATATATTTTATACAAAAAAAATACTTTAAATAATAAATTGGTGAGCAACAACTTAGCAATGCACGACCAGTTCAGAATAATATTATAAAATATTACATAATCATTGTAAAGACAAAAGGAAATGCTTTATCCAAAATCTTTACATGAGAAAACAACGGACGAACACAAGAAAACAGAAGCAAATGAACAACACACATTCTGATGTTATCCAAGAAAGGAACTCGATAGCCACAAATAAGTAAGAAACTGACAAGTCACGTCGATAAACAACAACCCAAAACATCATTAGACGATGGTTATCGAGAATTTAAATAAGTCATACATTGTGCCGTTCGGCGACTACAAATGACCTCAAAAGCAAAGAGAATTCACTCATTTTACCATAGTACTAAGATTGAAATATTGTAGTATCTTGGTACAATCTCAAAATGTTGAGATTATTCCACCCCATGGTCCAATGTGATTTTGCACCAGAGGAGAGGGTTGAATTTGATTCAGACTGATTAAAATCTTGGCAACAGCAAGCAAGCCCACATCAACTCCACTATATATGCTTTTGCTATCATCTTAAATACTCAATTTTGGACCACATTTTTTGTCTATATGCCTATCTGCTTCCAAAATTCCCATCATTAATCACCTTTCACAATCTCTTCCCCCTTGCAGTCATAACATTATCTTCATCTCCAATTAAATTTCATTCCACATTTATGTTGGTCACATCACACACACACATACAAAATGATTACTCGAACCCCAATAATGAATATTGTAAACTGATGAAATAAAATAGGGAAAATGAATAGCGATGCATCTCGAGTGGAAAAAATGGCCCGGGTTCTAGGGGGGTGTTCGGTTGGCAAGATTAAATCTCATGATTAAATATGTATCATGTTTGGTTCATAAGATTGAACCCTTCAACTTAATCCTAGATGGATAGTCTCATGATAATTAGTCATAGCATCATCCCTCCAACTAAAATAATCTCACAACTTAATCCTAGATGGATAGTCTCATGATATTAGTCTTGGCAACCGAACGCCACCTAGATGTATAGGTTGTGTTCGGATACTAAAGATTATACTAACGTGAGAGTAGTTAAGGTTGAAATTGAATCGAGATTACATGAAATTATGAGAGAATAGCTAAGATATATTCACTTTTAACAAATAAGCCACGACTATATATACGCCTTACTAAATCATATCTTGTGTTCGATAGTCACGACTAGAAAATATATCGGCCCATAACTATTAATTCCGCGCGTATGTCTACACACTAGATTTTCTTAATATTTTCAACGCGACTATTCATCTGACTTAGAACTCCGTCCCTATTTTTTCTCCCAACGTCTATTTAATACTCCCACCGTCCACGAAAAATAGAGCACATTTGTCATTTTTGTTTGTCTACGGAAAATAGAGCACATTTAAAACCCGTGTCATTCACAATGTGTCTTATTTTTCGTGGACGGATGAAGTATATTTATCTCATTTGATTCATATATCGCTACGAGAAAATAATGAGTGGACTTTCCATACCAAAGTTAACAAATTAATGATTGATAAATGAAAATAAAAATGGTTCACATCCAATAGACATATCAAGTAATAGAGTTATTTTTAATCTTATCAAGTTTAAATACACAAAGTCCACTTTGAATTATCTTGGAGTACTGTATTTCATTATGATATGGGATCGAATACTATACCTATTCAAACAACCAAATTAACGACCCTAATCTAACGTAATCTATCCAAATAGTATTTAAATAAAACGTGCATATGTGTAGTATGATCCTATCCAACATCATGTTATTGTCACCTCGCACAAGATTCCACAATACTAATAATTGAAGTACTATATAGAAATATAAGTAATAATTTAAAATAGTACTAGTAATTACTTGTGTATTTAGAACCAATTCTCTTAGACGTCCATCTCCCGGTACTCTAATACCAAAAATAAAATAGGTTATTAATTTTAATGATATTTCAAAATCAACCTATTTTAGGTTTTTTTGGATCATTTTCAATGGTACACTAAAGCCCAAAATGGAGTAGACAATTAGCTCTAATGGTACTAAAAATTCAATCACATTTTTTGTTTTGAATAAAATAAACCTATATTTATGTTTACATTAAAATAAACTCAAATCACTTTTTTTCAAATTTTATGAGTGAATATATTATATAGATAATATTCTTTAAAGTTTGAATTTAGTGTAAATAGTTGGAGTAAAATCATTCTTTAATGTGACGTATACATTAAAATGAGTTTGAGTTTAGTGTCAATGATTGAAGATGCTCTTAACGTGGTAGTCGCCCAAGTCCATGGGGTGCCGTAAAATTTAGGCCAAACTCTATTTTGAAACTCGCATTGACATCATTTGGATATTTACACTATTCATATAAAATATTTCAATGTTATTTCATACTTTGTAGTACTCCCACCGTCCCCAGATAAGCAAAGCATTTCTTTTGGGCATGAGATTTAAGAAATTGATATTTAAATAGTTAAAGTAGAGAGAGAAAGTAGAAAAGTGAAGATAGAATCAAGTAGATGGAGAATAAAGTAAGAGAGATGAGTTTTTACTAAAAAGAGAAATAACCCACTTATAGTGGAACATCCCAAAAAGGAATATGACTCGCTTATCTTGGGACGGAGGGAGTATAAAAAATCTAAAGTTTGTAAAAGACACAGGTGGATTCATAACATCTTGTCATGAATGTTTAGACACCATTAACTTTTTGATTACCCGATGCACAAAACATGAAATGACAATGAATTCTCTTATACAAATATGAAACAATTTGTATAGGAAAAAAGTTAAAGTTGTCTAAATACAATTAACGAAATGTATTAAAATGGAACCCAAATGAAACCCATAATTTATGCAAGCTTTAAACTTTTTTTTACCAATCAAAAATATTGCTTCAGTTCCTTATAATTTGTCACCATTTAATCCGACACGTATTTTAAAAAATGTACTACCTCCATCCCACAATAACTGTCACATTTTACCATTTCGGTCCGTCCCACAATAAGAGTCACATTCACTTTTACCATAAATGGTAAGTAGACCCCACATTCCACCAACTAATGCTACTCACATTTTATTATAAAACTAATACTCCACTAACTTATTCAACATATTTTTCTTTACATTTTTTAAAATCTGTGTCCACACTAAATGTGACACTTAATGTGGGACGTAGGTAGTAATTGAAAGTGTGTTGATAAAGTTAGTGGCATGTGACTGTGAGTCCTACTTTTATATATTAGGTTTATAATAAACTGTGAATGAGATTGAGTTAGTGAAATATGAGGTCCATTAACCAAAAATGATACTCTCTCTGTTTCATTCAAGATATCCACATTTATTTTTAGTTTGTCCCACTTAAGATGTCAATTTTCCATATTTGAAAACAAATTCCTCTATCCTCTTATTAAAATATTCAATCTCCTTTTTCACTCTACTTTATCATATTTAGCTACCCACCTAAAATCATGTGTCATTCAAGAATGCGGACATCTTGAATAGAACGAAGGAAGTAAAAGTGAAAGGTGACAAATTTTAGGCACAGACGAAAATAAAAATAAATTATAAATTTTCAGGGATGCTGGGAGTAGTGATAAAACATTTTGTATAAATAGTGTAATTATCTCTTACGCCATTATTTGCCTAGTTAAAACTCAACGTTTATTTTATGGTAAATATATGAAAATCATACTATTAAAATTTGAACAAATTCAATTTGACTACACTTTACAAAATCATTTGAAAAACTATGAATTTTATTTTATCACAAAATTTATTAATGTAATTATATTTAACACTTCCTCTGTCACAAGATAGTCGAGTCATATTCCTCTTTGGGATGTCCCACTATAAGTGAGTCATTTCCCATTTTAGTAAAAAATCATCTATCTTACTTTATTTTCCACCTACTTTATTCTCTTTTTACTTTTCTACTTTTCTCTATCTCATACTTTGTTCTCTATATTAACTCTTTAAATATCAATTTCTTAAATCTCGTGACCAAAAGAAGTGTTTCGCTTATTTTGGGACGGAGGGAGTATGTCGGTGGAAACATTTTATGCGGAATCATCGTGAGTGAGTTAAATAATATAGTAGTATTGTCTATTTATATTTTATATGGAGAACAATGTCATTTTGTTAGAAAACATGAATTCAATTAATTAAGAATGACTTAATATTTAAGTTTTTTCAGTTTATGCTTTATATTGTTGTTATGATTAGAGAAAATGGAGGGGCAGACCGGCAGAGTGGGAAGAAGAATTAAAAAGGGTAGGATGGGAAAAAGATGTGAAAAGGTGCATTTTTAATAAGAGCATCCGCAGTGGCGCCTAGCGCACCGCCTAGCCGAGCGCCGGCGCTAGGCGAACCATTGCAGCGTCCGAAAACCGCCGAGCGGTTTTCCGGAATTAAAAATCGCCTAGCGCTAGGCGGTATACGGGCGCTGGGCGATCCGCTCGACGCCATTGCAGCGTCCAGATCGCCTAGCCATTGCACCTGCCAGCTCGACCCCAGCCAGGGGCTGCCGCCCCTTTGACCCCGCTACTCGGGGGCGCTGCCCCCGAACCCCCGTCTAGTCATAACGAATTCAAATAAGTGTACACTCCGCACGTCCAACTTATTTGATGTCTCATTATGATCACGTTGATCAATCAAGTTAACCCACTTACACTAAAAATGTACTTTTTTTTATTATTGTACTTTTTTTAAATTATAGTACTTTTTAAAATTTTAATAGTATTATTAATGTTTCCCGTATATGTCTCGTAAATTAAATTCCGTATATTGTGTGATTGTTAATTATTTAATTTTTATATAATTGTTATTAGTGATGTGGCTATTGATGTGGCTGTGCTATTTATGATGTGGCTAGGCTCTGGCTGGGCTATTTATGATGTGGCAGGAGGATTTTTAGTGATGATGATGTGGCAGGAGGAGTTTGTGGCTAGACTATTGCTGGGCTATGGCTGGGCGAAAACCATTGTGGATGCTCTAAGGCATATTTCAAGAGTGGCAAGTGGGCTATGTGCCTCATGGATAGCACAACGTATTCTAATTTTATTTTTATTTTTTTGGTTTATTTTCAGTCCCTCATTAATTGATAGTATTAAATTTTTTTTATAATGTTAATTAATTGATATTTTACTTTTTTTTAATAGATCTTATATTCTACTAATCTATTCAATATATATTTTATTAAAAAATTAATATATAAAAATAGGACTCACATTTACTAATTTTTTCTATCCAATTTTTATTTCTTAAAACTCATATAAAGTCAAACGGTGTTAATTAATGGGGGACGGAGGTAGTATATCTTAATTTAAAATGTAGGAGTATGTATCATTTCTATAAGGATATTGGTTTCTAAAATTATAAATTTTGGTATTTCTCACGTAAGTTAAAATTGATCTAAAATATTTACAAAAATTTTATGTTTCGATTGTTATTTTCTAAACCAACAAAAATAAGATAATTTTCGGCAAAAAATTATTCTACATGAGCAACCGTGAAACGTTTATGATATTTTAGACTACTTTTAAGACAAGTAGGGTAGAAAGTCACGTAGAAAGACACGTTGATTTAGTTGTGTCAAATATGATAAAAAAAAAGACACGTACGTTAGTCGAATATGATTATTGACTAGCCATGAGAAATAACAATCAGAATGTAAAATTTGTACTAGACCGATTTCAAATTTTGTGGGAAATATCAAAATTTGGTAAAATTTAGGATTTTAGAATATTTCTTTTTGTGATTTTATGATGGAGGCGACCATGAACTTTGTATAACTCAATTATTAAATTTGAATAATTATATTTCATCTGACCCATAAAAATATAGACTTTTTTTCATTTTGGACATCCTATAAATATAGTCCCTTCTATTTTAGGTAATTTCTTTCACACTAATAATATTATAATTACCTTTTGTTTATATTTCTCCCTTACTTTAATAATTGTGTATTGAAACACATGACGTCCCACTCCCAAATATTCATATTTTTATTGGACGGAAGGAGTAAGAAAATTCACAATGATATATTGTAAATTGAATAATTGTAAAAAAAATAATAAAGAAAATTTACAATTCATGTAGCAAATTGAATAATTATAAGGAAAAAAATAGATACTTAATAATCGAATAATTAAAAAAGATGTGTAAAAGGCAGGTTGGGGCCACGTGTCCACTGTCTGAGAGGGAAGTGAGTGGGATGATAGATTCTAGGCATCGGTACCTATGACCATACGCTGCACGTGTCACGGTCTTCGTGAACCATCATCACCCATTTATTTACCATTATGCCCTCACTGTTCATCTTTCCACATTTAATTAAAAACGTAATACTAGTAATATTAGAATACTCCTTCCATCTCATTCCATCCCATAGTAAGAGTCATATTTTACTATTTAAGTTATCCTATAATAAGAGTCACATTTCATTTTTACTATAAATGATAAGTAGGTCACACATTCCACTAACTCACTTAACTCCATTCTATTATAAAATCAATATTATAAAAAAGTGGTCATCATATTCCACTAACTTTTCAACCCACTATTATTCACATTTCTTTAAACCCGTGCCATACCAAATGTGATTTATTGTGGGACTGAGGGATAAATGACAGCAAATTTGTCACGCCCGCATTTTCTAAGGATAGAAAACACGGTTGATCGCGACTATGAGAGGATTAAAGAAGCGGGGAAGAAAGGGGAAAACAACAGAATTCGACCATAGCTCGAAACAAACGGGAATAGCTTGAATAAAAAATCAGAGTATCATCTCAACAATTGAGAATCCAAAGGGATTATATCTCAATAATACATAAACTCAAAAGAAACAACATTTAGCAGAAGCATTCGAGAGAAGAATAATATTATGTATGAAGACACAATATATTCGGAACATTTAAACCAAACACAAATCTTCACCAGCTCTGCTCAACACCCACCGCGCTCGTCACAGCTCAACCTGCACATTTTTAAAAAGAAATGCAGGGCTGAGTACTTGATGCACTCAGTGGACTTATGCCGAAAATATTTTCAATAAAAATATTTATCATGCCATTAACGAGTAACCTCGGGATTTTAACTTTGAAAGGGCCCGAGTCACTAAAACATCTCACCAACATCATCATCATCAACCTCAACATCATCAACATCACCATACCATATCTGAACATACATGACAAGGAATGTGGCCACATTCCAAGCCACTAGACCGGCCAACTCAAAGAGATAGCGCACGATCTACGGGGTGTACACTAGCCTGAGTAGGGACTCACTCCCTAGTCAGACCCGAATTCGATTAACCATACATGGCAAAAGCCACTTCAGATAGGTCTCATAGCAACACAAAAATATGGCATGACAAACATATTTCGCAAAAATAAATATACTTAGGACATCGTCCTTATTTAAAAAGAAAGTCCACCTCGTTCGTTTAAAACCTTAACTTGTGTTCCCTCCCATTCTCGAAAGCGTGCATAGAGTCACTCACTGACTTAATGTACTCCAATCCATCTCCTTTACTAAAACAAAAGGCCCAATCCAAATCTATAAATTAATTCACATTGCCTAAAACATTTAAATAACACAAGGCCAACTTTCTTCTTTTTCTCACCTCACGTGAAATCCAAAGATGGGATTTGAAGTCCAACTCTTTCTCCCAGAGTCACCTCAATTCAGTCGCCTCCGTAAACCCGCCGCCGTCGCGGTCAGCCCCTGCTACCCCGCTGCCACTGCCAACGCGGTCATCCCCACTGCCCACCGGGATGCCGCTGCCCCCTTGCTGCTCGGTCATGACGCAGCGCCGCTTGCTGTCACGGTTGTAGACAACCCTCGTTGTCTCTGGCCATTCGAGCTCCAAAAGCACTCTCATCCACCAACTCTTTCTTCTTTCCAAATCTAACTCTTCTTAACCAAACTTTTCAAATAGCTAAACTCATCCAACAATGAGAGCAACTCATTTTAAAAGATCAAAACAGCAACAAGGCTTTCTTCTTTTCTCCTCAACCAATTCTCTCGTCTCTCTCTCAAATCTGCCATCTCTTGCTCTCTCTCTCTCTCTATTTATTTTTCCTCTCCTTTAATTCACGCCACTGCCGTCTCTATTAAGCTATGTCCATCTCTCCTGTTGTTCGTTTCAGGGGCACGTTGCCTCTCCGTTGTCTTTCCATAGCCGCCGCTGGAATTTCCTCGCTGGACTGCCATGGACCAGCACGGCCTTTAATCGATCGCCGCCGAGGATCAGTTGCTGTCTGCCGTTGCTTCACGTCCAGGCCAACGACGCAGGCACCGTCGCCCTGCGCTGCTGCTGCTGTTCGGAATTGTGTCGAGTAGCCGAGAAATGCCATCGCTGTCGTTCCGCTCCGCCGTCGCTTCTCCTCCGCGCAGCCGTCACCACTGCCGTCGCAAATCTTCTTTGGAGTACGGCGCCAACCATTCATCTCTGTCATCTCTCTTCTATCTCCAAACTGAACAAGCTCGTTGCCGTCGTTCACACGGCGCCGAAGTCCTTTCTTCTCTAATCTCTTATGCTAAACTTGATGAAACTCTCCCCTCTCTAACTCTCTATTTTCTATGAAGTTGATTCCAAAACCTCCAACGTGGAGTTGTGGGCAGATTAATGTAAATTGTGGAGTTGTATTCTGTTGGGATTTGGCGGATTTGTTCCAAATTCCAAGTCATGGCTAATAACTGATTGTTGAGGAGAGGGTTCGGCGGTTTCTCATATGATTGGGCTTCAACACAAGTAGAAAAGAAAAAAAAATGGTTTAGGCCCAAGTGTATTTCAATTCCCCTGCTTTGTAAAACACAGATATTAATCTATTTATAAAATTTAGACACATTACACCAACTACTAAAAAGATAGAAAAAGTCGGGGTATTACATAAATTAATGTCTCTTGCAGTTTACCTAATGATATATAGTTTGTTTTAATTAAATACAAGGTAATTTGAAAAATCTAGTATACTATCCTCTTTATCCACAACTAATAGTTTTAGCTTTTAATAGTAGATGATGTCAGTGCCCCGCAAGACAGCGCAGTTGGTTCTGGAGGAGCAGAGTTATAAGAATAGTCAAGGATTGATTCTTACTACTGTCGTATAGTTGCAACATCTCTTAGGTTCAAATGTGAGGCCTTGGAAGTTGGGCTTCTAGCAAGACAGTGTTTTAACGGCCCTCCCTTTAGCGGGTCACTGCAAACCCTGATGAAACACCCTTCACAATATTGTAACGCAAGGATATGTGGAGCCTTTAGGGTTGGGATTTCAATCTTTTGCTATATGATGTCAGTTGAATAAAAAACATGAAACAAAGAAAAAGAGAAAGGAACTTACTGGCATAAATTTCAAATAAGTTCATGTATTGGAGCAATGTGTTGATAGAAACATAGTACTCCCTCCGTCCCATAGTATATGTCACACTTTCCTTTTTAGTTTGTCCCACAAAAGATTTCACATTTCTTCGTTTGGAAAAAGTTTCTTCTCACATCAATTATAAAATTATATTTTCTCTCACCACTTAACACACAAAATAACATCTCCTAAAATCTCATGTCATTTCCTAAGTGTGACATCTATTATGGGACGGAGGGAGTAATAAAAATGGAATAAGATTTATTTTTATGAATAAAACAAAATGGACAAATAAGAGTCATAAGACTTTTGATAGTGGATATATATATATATATATATATATATATATATATATATAGGGGAGCATTATCCTCATTTTCATATATAAGATCCTTTTTCCTTCTTAATATTAAGCGTTAGATCCTATAGATCAACGGCCCATATTGATTCCACATATCTAGTTCCGCGTTGCATTAAAGAGTGTGTAAGTATGCATTACAGGGGTAATATTGTCTTTCGGCGGAAAATGAACCGCCATATTATGGTGAGTGCGAAATTTGGGGGATTTGAAACAATCCGTCTCTTCAACCTTTCTCATTCTTTACTTACACAGCAGAAACAACTCACTCCACTCACTCCACTCCCAAAAACCCTAGCAATTTCTTCCCTGCGCCGTCGTCTGAAGAATTAGCAGGAGCTTCGAAGATTTCGGCAACACCCTTCGACCGGCGCAAATATTTACTCTAAACCACCGAGACCTTTCGACTAGGTAAAATTGAAACTTTGGATATGCTGATGCGCATAAACCTTGTTAACAACTTGTTCCTTGTGAATGGGTTTCTCTGAATCAGTTGGGTTGTGTTAAATAGACAAGAATTCCGGTTTCTCATGTTTTTTTATTTTCTACCAGAAACAAAATGCCTAAGAGAGGTCGACCACTCTCTCAAGCATCAGAGGATGCAGGTGAAATTTTCGACGCAATTCAATATCTTATTTGTTGCTTGTGTGAAAGGGTATTTGCAACTCTGTTGATTGCGCATTATCCAGTTTACAAAGGAATAACTTTACAATGTTCTTTAATCTGTTGGTGTATATGTGCTCAGTCCGGATGGAATAGGTTCATCAATTTGTGTGGGTAATGCATTATGAATCTGTAATTGTACATATTTTGGAGTATATTGTGCATTATATGATTGGTATTCTTTATGTGCAGTAAATTATGCAAGGTGCATAGTGTCGTGTGTTTTGTGTTGTGTTGATTAAACTCGTGAAATAGTTTGTATGTGCATATTTTAGTGTAAACTATGCATTATGAAACATACTTTATGCATTATGGTAACTACATTATGCATTATTAAGGGTGTTGGATGTGTTGTCATATTTGCTCAGTCTGGATGTTTTTTTTTTATTATGTTGTGTGGCCAATGCATTGGCAAACAGTAAAACTGGATTTTTTTCTACTATTGAATGCATTATATGAGTTGTATAATGTATATAGTTTAAATCATTATGTGTGTAACACATGTGCGTTTTCATGTTGAGACGCTGCACTATCAGTTCGTTTGTGCATTTAATAGTGTAGAATATGCAGTATAGAACATTATTTATGCATTAAGTTAACTAAATTATGCATTATTCAGGGATTTGGATGTGTTGCCATAGATCCTCAGTTTGGATGAGCTTCTTTTATTATGTTGTGTGGGAAATGCATTTTGAAACTGAAATATTGCATTTTTTTATAGTATTGACTGCATTATATGAATGGTGTCATTTATACAGTTTACTACATTTTATGTATAACCCATGTGCATTATCATGTTGAGACAATGCATTATCAGTAATATTTAATGCATTATCATGTTGAGACAATGCATTATCAGTAATATTTAATGCATTATCATGTTGAGACAATGCATTATCAGTAATATTTAATGCATTATCATGTGAACATCTATAAGTATTATATAGACTAATTTATTGAAAATGTTATGATAGTTTTCTTTGTTTGTTCCATTTCAGAGAAGCGGCTACGATCAGAAATAGATGATGCAGTAGATGATGTTATACCAGTTGCTTTGGCTAAGAGGTTCAGGGATAGGTTGGCAGAGGGCGCCCCTAGTGCGGCCGCAGGTGATGCTGAAAAGAAACAGCTAAAGGGACGAAAGACTGATCGGCTGTACTGTAGACGAACACCGCTGGAATTTTATAAAACTTTTTGTGTTAATTTGGGTGAATTGGTTTTGTGGTAAGCCACACTGATGAAAGTTTATAGTTTCTGTCGTTAACTTGTGTTTGAGATGTTCAATTATATAGCAACCAATGTCAGCACATATCATATATAAAATTTGTGTGCATTATTTTAATTGTCTACATAGGTTTACGCTTAACTCTCATAATGCTTAGTGTAAACCATATAATGTATAAAGCATGGTACATAATGCAGATTCCGCATCATATAATGCACTTATATAATATACACTTAGTATATTAAGCCATACATATAATACGCCAAAAAATGATGTGCATAATATCTTTTTATAATTGAATTATGTGCAATAGATCATTTGTTTATATGAACGACCTCTAGGGAAAGATAGATTGAGTTAAAATAATGCTTATTAAAGAGTAAGTGACTGATATGAAACCTACTAATAATTCAAAAACTTGTTTACAATAAGTGATAGAAATCCATGGGTTCCATCTTAAAACCAATTGGTGATAAGAGGAGAGGCCCATGAGACTTATATAGTGGATCAAGTTCTTTGTGTACACCGATGTGGGATATTGTTACATTCATTTATATTTCAATTGCCAACACCCTCCATCAAACCCTTCAAGGTGAATCTTGGAGGGGTTGGACTTTTTTTATGATCGATTGGACAATCGGCCCAATTTTTTTTCGATCGGTTGGACCACTGGCCCAAATTTTCAGCCCAGTTATACTGCTGGGTCAATCATTTTTTTCGGTTTCAGCACAGATATACTGCTGGGTCAGTTAAATATGACCCACAGTCGGCGACCCGCTCTGATACCATGATAGAAATCCATGAGTTCCATCTTAAAACCAATTGGTGATAAGAGGAGAGGCCCATGAGACTTATATAGTGGATCAAGTTCTTTGTGTACACCGATGTGGGATATTGTTACATTCATTTATATTTCAATTGCCAACACCCTCCATCAAACCCTTCAAGGTGAATCTTGGAGGGGTTGGACTTTTTTATGATCGATTGGACAATCGGCCCAATTTTTTTTCGATCAGTTGGACCACTGGCCCAAATTTTCAGGCCAGTTATACTGCTGGGTCAGTCATTTTTTTCGGTTTCAGCCCAGATATACTGCTGGGTCAGTTAAATATGACCCACAGTCGGCGACCCGCTCTGATACCATGATAGAAATCCATGGGTTTCATCTTAAAACCAATTGGTGATAAGAGGAGAGGCCCATGAGACTTATATAGTGGATCAAGTTCTTTGTGTACACCGATGTGGGATATTGTTACATTCATTTATATTTCAATTGCCAACAATAAGCAAGTAAACCTTGGAATTATATTACAACCTATCTACTAATAAGAAAAATTGTATCAAAAAAAGAACAGTATTGTTTGTTTATAAAACCTGAGTTATGCTGGATTTTTCCCCTTGCGCGCATCTTTATCCGTCGTCATCTCTTTAAGCACTGGACAGTTCCTGGAATCGTGATGACCTAACTCATCGCAACCCTTACATCGTCTAAGAGGCCTTGTCACATCCTTTATAGCCTTTATGGTCATCTTCATCACCCTTCTTCCCTCCTTCCCTATTGCATACAACTTGATACCAGGTCGTGACATCGTCAACCTTCCTCATAGCTTGTTTGCGCGTTTCAAAGCCAATTGCGCGGGCATATACATCGTAAAACGCAAAAGCGAATTCCAAGGATTGGAATTTCTGACCTACAACAGGCTTCAGCTCGGGAGAACATTCAGGTACAATAACCACTGTACAGAATTGGAAAATAAGGGGTTAGCATAAAAGTACAACTTTGCAATGTAGTAAGCTGACAATTAATGCACTATATTCATAAATTTAATCTGTAAAAACTTTAAATCGGACAATCACGTGGTTTTTTTATAGGTCAAACACACACTACTCTTAAATGTTGTTCTTACTGTTTAAGTACTATACCCTAACCCCCTAGGATTATTAAACCCTTGTGAAAAACAAGAAACGTGGGCCAAAAATCAAAACTAATCAGCGATATTTAAGCCCTAGCGAAACGAGACATAACAACGGTCCTATCTTAATTGGTAAAACATACACATTGCAAATAAGGTATTAAGCATTATACAGACTATATAGTCCATTACACATATTCATTTGGTGCATTATTCGTACGAACTTTATTCAGTATAGTATGTACATTGGACAATCACGTGGTTTATTTATAGGTCAAACACAAGCTATTGTTAAACGTTGTTATTACTGTTTACGTACTATACCCTAGCCCCTAGGATTATTAAACCCTACGAGAAAACAAGAAACGTGTGCCAAAAATCAAAACTAATAACCGATAATTAATCCCTGGAGAAACGAGACATAACAGCGGTCCTATCTTAATTCGGACAACATACACATTGCAAATAAGGTATTATGCATTATACAGACAATATTGTAACATCCCAGAATTTTGTGACTTTTATTTAATAAGTTGAATTGAAATTTCAAATATGAAATTGATTGTTTCTATGTGATTAAGTGAATTATGTGAAATAATTCTCGTTGGTGATATGGAATGAAGTATTTGATACTTTTATTTTTTTAATGTGGGGAAAATCGACTCTTTAGTGTTGTTTTTCGTATCTAATCTCTTTTACCTCGCGTTGTGATCGAGTGTTATGTTTAAAGTAAGTATCATGTAGTTCTTTTAGCATTGAAGAACTAATAGCTAGTTGTGAGGTTCTTTTTACACATAAAAGTCCAAAAGCGCTTTTACAACGAGTTCGATGCTAGAATAGAATAAGAACACGATTTCGGACATCACAAGAGTCGTGCCGGGATGGACTCGCGCCGGACAGCCGTGCCGAGTGCCGGGCAGCCCCGGGACAGCCCGTCTTCTGTCCTCCAAGTCTTGCTCGATCACCACTTTTTGCACTCCCGATACCTACACGAAAGAATAGACCACGTATCAAATACACTTTCGACATCAAATCAAGATGAAAAGTTGGATAAGAACCACGTCGCATCAGGCACGTTTTCCTAACGACGGCCGCATTAATTACTCGTCGTATCGAAACGAAAAGAAGTGAATTTTTGTCTTTTGTGAAAAATGTAATTTTCATTTTTTTTTTCTTTCTTTCCCCTTTGTCTATAAATATAACTTCCATCCACTTCAAATTCTTTTACTTCAGAACAAAGAGCTACCATCAAGATTTCCGACCCCTCTTCATCCTCTTCAAAATTTCCTTCCGATTCTTGTTCTTGCAACCATTGAAGTTTATTTT
This sequence comes from Salvia splendens, assembly GCF_004379255.2. Classification (NCBI taxonomy): domain Eukaryota; kingdom Viridiplantae; phylum Streptophyta; class Magnoliopsida; order Lamiales; family Lamiaceae; genus Salvia; species Salvia splendens. Next base: position 34,304,622 of record NC_056038.1, read on the forward strand.
CAAGTGTCTCCGACAAATCGCATCGTTCATTGTTTCTACCGATTCATTTTTGTCAAAGAAGGTATATTTGCTCACTTTTCCTCATTAATTCCTTTCGTTTGAACCATGTTCTTGAATCCTACATGCATGTAGTGGGTGTAGGAATCATAGATCGCAAAGTTAATCGGTGGGAAAGTGAGTTTGCTTGAGAACTTTGATAGTTATGCGATTTTTGATTGAGTTGTGTGAAGTTTGATTTGAATCTTTGGTGAATGATCTAAGTTTATGTGCAAACATGTTTAAGAGAGTCTTATCAAGCATGATTGTGTGTTATAAGCATGAGAATTGGTGTTTGGATGATTGGGAAAGAAACCCTAATTTCGAAATTGTGAGTCTGAAATGTGTGACGTTCGAACAGTATTTCCTGATGTGTGATTGACCTATCAAACGGTTGAATTTTGATATGAAAATTTTACTGAGTAAATTTCAAGGTGATTTCTATGTCTCGTATAAATTTCAGCCCTTTTTGTCGAAAAATGAATTTTTGAAAAATGTTTGAAGTTGACTGCGCAATTCTGCCAGCAACGTGTGTTCTCGACCAGAAAGTTTCGAAATCTGTTTGACCGACTAAATGACCTCCGTTTGATGTGATTCTTGAACTAGATGAAAATTTGAAGTGTCTTCTGAGTTTTTATTTTTTTAATGTGGGGAAAATCGACTCTTTAGTGTTGTTTTTCGTATCTAATCTCTTTTACCTCGCGTTGTGATCGAGTGTTATGTTTAAAGTAAGTATCATGTAGTTCTTTTAGCATTGAAGAACTAATAGCTAGTTGTGAGGTTCTTTTTACACATAAAAGTCCAAAAGCGTTTTTACAACGAGTTCGATGCTAGAATAGAGTAAGAACACGATTTCGGACATCACAAGAGTCGTGCCGGGATGGACTCGCGCCGGACAGCCGTGCCGAGTGCCGGGCAGCCCCGGGACAGCCCGTATTCTGTCCTCTGGGTCTTGCTCGATCACCACTTTTTGCACTCCCGATACCTACACAAAAGAATAGACCACGTATCAAATACACTTTCGACATCAAATCAAGACGAAAAGTTGGATAAGAACCACGTCGCATCAGGCACGTTTTCCTAACGACGGCCGCATTACTTACTCGTCGTATCGAAACGAAAAGACGTGAATTTTTGTCTTTTGTGAAAAATGTAATTTTCATTTTTTTTTTCTTTCTTTCTCCTTTGTCTATAAATATAACTTCCATCCACTTCAAATTCTTTTACTTCACAACAAAGAGCTACCATCAAGATTTCCGACCCCTCTTCATCCTCTTCAAAATTTCCTTCCAATTCTTGTTCTTGCAACCATTGAAGTTTATTTTCAAAAGTCTCCGACGAATCTCATCGTTCATTGTTTCTACCGATTCATTTTTGTCAAAGAAGGTATATTTGCTCACTTTTCCTCATTCCTTTCGTTTGAACCATGTTCTTGAATCCTACATGCATGTAGTGGGTGTAGGAATCATAGATCGCAAAGTTAATCGGTGGGAAAGTGAGTTTGCTTGAGAACTTTGATAGTTATGCGATTTTTGATTGAGTTGTGTGAAGTTTGATTTGAATCTTTGGTGAATGATCTAAGTTTATGTGTAAACATGTTTAAGAGAGTCTTATCAAACATGATTGTGTGTTATAAGCATGAGAATTGGTGTTTGGATGATTGGGAAAGAAACCCTAATTTCGAAATTGTGAGTCTGAAATCTGTGACGTTCAAACAGTATTTCCTGATGTGTGATTGACCTATCAAACGGTCGAATTTTTGATATGAAAATTTTACTGAGTAAATTTCAAGGTGATTTCTGTGTCTCGTATAAATTTCAGCCATTTTTGTCGAAAAATGAATTTTTGAAAAATGTTTGAAGTCGACTGCGCAATTCTGCCAGTAACGTGTGTTCTCGACCAGAAAGTTTCGAAATCTGTTTGACCGACTAGATGTGATTCTTGAACTAGATGAATATTTGAAGTGTCTTCTGAGTTTTGTAAAAGTTTCAGCCTTATTGGACATCGTATGAATTTATGGTGAATTTTTCAAATGAACTGCGCAGTGCTGCCAGAAGCTTGATGTTCCGACCCGAGTGTTGTATTAATGTTTTGACTGACCAAATGACACGATTTAAGTGTGAAACTTTACCTGAATGAACCTGAATGTGTCTACTGTGCTGTGACCAAATCTTAGTTTGATATGAGGTCGGATGAAATTTTGGTGATTTTTACAAACCAACCGCGCAGTGTTGGGTTTCTGGGGATTACAAGAGATAACAAAGCCGTAGGGCGTAATACAACCCAAAAGAAAGAAAAGGAGAAACTGAACTAAAGAAATTACAATAGAATTCGAAGCAACTAAACCAGTATGATAGCCGAGTCGAGGAGGCCTCTTCCCGCAAGACGAGATACGCCCCGGTAGTGCTCTCGGTTTGGCGTGTCGTCCCCAAAGGTAAAACGGCTACGTCTCTTTTGATGCAGCACCGCAATCAGCAGAGCTCCGGCGAACTGGATGAGGGAGAGGGCAGAGCTTCGACAGAAAGACAATGCAGGGAGAGAGAGAGCTTATGAGTGCAGAGAATGCTTGTTTGTGTGTCCTAATGCAGTGGTATGGCTAGCCTATTTATAGGCCAAGCCACCATGCAGGGTCAACCAGCCATTGAAGGCTCATCATGGCAAATTCGTAACCGACGTCGGTTACGGGCGTGTGGCTGGAGTGTGCCACCCGTGTGTGGAGCGTGTGGATTTCTCACGTGGCAGCCGTGACTGTGCCTCGCTTGACGATGTGTCAAGCCACTTGGACTGCTGACTCGGCGGTGGTCTAAAAAGAATAGTTTGGGCCAAGCACCAAGCCCAAAGACCACCCAAAGACCAATTGCCAAGATCCAAGTCCAAGTCCAAGATCAAGATCGAGATCGAGATCGGGATCGGGCTCGGGCTCGGGCCCGGGCCCGAGGCCCGAGGCCCGCGACCGCGACCGCGACCGCGAGCACGTGCACGGGCGGGCGGGCGGCGGCGGCGCGCGAGTGTTCGCGCGTGTGGGCTCTTTCACCCATCTTGGTCCACTATAATTATTAAGTAACATAAAGGCACTTAATTTAAGCACATTAAAGATGTATTAATCTTCCAATGTGGGATAATTAACACTAGTTAATTATTCCCTAAGCTCCAACTCCAAGCTTTAATAAAAAGCTAATTATGCCCAACTTTAATCCACTATTTCTCACTCACCGGAAATCGGATTTGAGAAAGTGAATATACTACATTTATCTACGTAAAATGTAGATCGACGCTATGTCATTTAATTTCACAAAATTAAATGTCTCGTCACATTTATTATTTGGTCAAAATCCATTGACCGGGCATATTTAATCCATGATTTTTACAATCCCCCACATTAGAGATGCCCACGGTTCGAAAACCGGCGGTTCCGGTTCGGAACTGCCGGTTCCGGTTTTGGCGGAAGCGGAACCGGAACCGGACCGTGAGGCTATTTCACGGTTCCGGTTCCGGTTCGAAAACCGGGCGGTTCCGGTTCCGGTTCGGAACCGCCGGTTTTCCGGCGGTTTTGGCGGTTCCGGTTTTTGAACCGGCGGTTTCGCCGGTTCAATTTTTTTTTTTTTTTTTTTTTTTAAATTTGAAATTTGGCTTTATACAACAAATCGGAACAAGACAATGCATAATTCAAGCACAAATAAGACGAATAAGGAGAAAATGAAATAAATTTTATTGATTTTGAGTTGTAACGGACAACGATACATTACAATTTACAATACATAAGTATACAATACAACAACATACAACAATGTAATATAATTTACAAGTGTCGTCGGGCGTCGGCTCGTCGCCTCGTCGGACTCGGAAGGTAAATTTAAAAAAAAATGAAATGGGGGGGAAAAAGGAAAAATTGAAAAGGGCTTGAGATCAACTTAAACTTTCAAAGTTAAACTTTTCAAATTTAAGTTGAGTTGCCTACGTATCCACAATTTTATTGAGGAATCAAAGCCCACGTAGTTCTCTTACCTTGGGATCAACCCTTTTTTCTTGCAAAATGTTGCCCATTTTCTAAGCAAACACATATCAACACGCTATATACACATTGCTACATTTCTAATAGGGGCAATTTGATCTTCCAAAGCAATCAATGCAGCAATGTGTATATAGCGTGCTGATATGTGTTTGCTTAGAAAATGGGCAACATTTTGCAAGAAAAAAAGGTTGATTCCAAGGTAAGATTTCATAGATCATTCAGGATGCGGCTAAGTTGTACTTGAAGATCATTAAAATATATTCCGCATTTGATATTTATCAAATGGGGAATATATTTTAATGATCTTCAAGTACAACATAGCCGCATCCTGAATGATCTATGAAATAGGGGGAAAAAAAAAATTGAAAAGGGCTTGAGCTCAACTTAAACTTTCGAAGTTAAACTTTTTAAATTTAAGTTGAGGTGCCTACGTATCCACAATTTTATTGAGGAATCAAAGCCCACGTAGTTCTCTTACCTTGCTTACCTTTTTGGTCGGCAGTGCTCGCCGTTCACCGCCCCCGTCGACTCATTGCTAATGTTGAGTGCTATCGCTTCTGACCTCGTCATCGCCATCGGAAGAAAATTCTTCACCATCACTCTCTACACGGAAGTCGAAATCCGGCTCTTGTGCTCTCATGTCCGCCTTTGCCCAATCGTCAAGTAACATAGTGGCTTCCATGTTCTTGGCGGAGAGATTGCTCCTTTTGTCGTCTAGGACACAACCGCCGACACTAAAAGCTTGTTCAACGGCGACGGTGGAAGCGGGAACGGCGAATATCTCCTTAGCCATGATGGAGAGTATCGGAAACTCTTTGTCATGTGTTCCCCACCAATTAAGGACGTCAATTTGTTGAGTAGGAGGACCTGCATCTTGAAAAATAGAGCGCGATTCCAAATATATATCTAATTCACTAGTCGCTCTAGTCCTATTGGTTGTAGTACCGTATAGATCTTGCAATTGTGATACTACGTCGGGATTGATCATGACATTGGAAAAATCCCCTCCACCAAAATCAAATGTAGAAGGACTAGGAGGAGCACGTACCTGGTGAGCGGTGTTATACCGCATTTCATATTCCGCGTAGAGAGAACGAAGTGCACTATCTAACCTATGTTTGATTTCATCAACATCCGGAATACTTAGTTCGAAGCATTCTCCTCTTGTCAAGCCCATTTCGCGGAGTTGAGAAAAATCCAAAGCGTGCAAACAACCATAGTACATGTCTAAAATTTTATAAACACCATGCAACTTCCACTTTGGATCCAAGCATTTTGCAATCAAAAACACATTTGGAATACGTGAAAAATATTTTAACCATTTTTCAACCATGTAAAACAAAATAGCCTTCAACTCAACGAATTGAGTATTTTTCACACAAGTTTTAAAACCAATTGCCACATACATGCAATGCTCCAAAACGCGCACAGAAGTAGGATAATAAACACCGGATAACTCAACAGTGGCATTTTTGAAAGCGCGGAATAATCGAAATAAATCCATGCTGTGGTCCCAACAAGCGGGTATCAAAATCAAATCAGAAGGAACATGAGGACAACTTCTAAAAAAATCACATAAATACTCAATGTGGTTCAAAGTCGACTCCAACATATCATATGTCGAGTTCCACCGAGTTGAAACATCCAAACGAAAGTTGGTGTACCTGCATTGCTTACCATGACAATATCTCTTCCAAGCTCTACCAATAGGAGCTTTGTTATGAATCAACTTCACAGCAGTTCTAATAGGATCAACATACTTTTGCCACAAATCGATGGCATCTTGAACACACAAATTCAAAATATGGGCAATACATCGCACATGGAAATATTTACCATCAATAACAGGAGAACATGCACTGATTAAATCATCTATGCTAGCAGTGTTAGCGCTAGCATTGTCAAAACCAATAGAAAAAATTTTATTGATCAATTGAAATTCATTCAAAACTTGAATGATCAATTGAGCAATTGCTTGTGCAGTGTGTGGTGCGGGAAATTCCCGAAATGCAATCAAACGTTTGTTCAAAGTCCAACTGTGATCAACGAAATGCACCGTGATGCCCATATACGAATTTTTACAAAAACAATCAGTCCACACATCAGAACAAATAGAAACTTTATGCCCTAAGTTAATAATAAACGTACCTAATTGCGCCTTCTTTTCCATGCATTGTCGAACAACGGCTCGCGTCATTGAAGTTCGACTCAATTTTCTTGCAGCGGCATTATATACTTGCCGCATACTCGACTCAAAAGCATCGTTATCAAAAGCATTGAATGGAAAATGTTTCATAACGGCAAATCTAGACATCACATTAAGAGCATTTTTGTGATCATATTTCAAAAGAGTATTGCTACACATACCTGATGTTTGGGATGAACCCGTCGTCCCACTTCCGACTCCATGTTGAAAGTTGAGTTGAGTTTGGGTTGGAGCGATACCAAACTCGACCGGATGCGCTTTCTCCAGGTGACGGGTAAATGTACCGTACCCTCCACCCTTTCGGAATGTGTATACGTTTTCGCAATAGTTGCAATACACATTATAAGTGTTTGGATCGTTACTATCTTGTACCCTCTTGAAATGTTTCACGAAGATGTTTGAGGTTAAAGACCTTTCAGCTGGTCTAGGAGGTTGAGGAGGTTATCCACGTCCACGACCACCACGACCACGCCGACTCCTTGGTGGTGGTGGGGGTGGCATTTCTTGAACCTCTTCTACCTCCTCCCCCTCCTCCTCGTCGTCATCATCATCATCATCATCGTCTTCATCAACATTCACGGGGGTTGGACTTTGTTGGGAATAGGCACCGCGACCGGGAGCACCACTACCGGTACCAACATAAGCATCGCCTTGGTATTGAGAGCGAGAGAGAGCAATAGCATGTGCCACATCTTGCTCTTCTCGAGCCTACAAAATAATATTTGTATTGTAAATACAAAATAAAATTATGAACAATAATGAAATGTAATTCAAAATTAATGAAATTAGTAGATAATAAATATTAACCTGCCACTCATCCATGTTCATTTGAGAAATTTCATCAATAACGGATCTCCGAGATGGCCTCTTGGCCTTTCCCTTTCCCTTATCAACACGACCTTCTCGGGATGAAGACATATTGGAATGGTATGTAGAAATGTAGAAATATGGAAAAATATATTTTTTTTTGTTTTAGTAATTGAGAAAGAAAGACAACTTATAGAACTACGGGAACAAGTATAACTGTATAAGTGTATAACAATGCGTAATAAGAGTAGCAATTGCGTAATTAAATGGAAGCACAATAGCACAAATGAGAAATTGGAGACAAAGAGAGAGAATTGAGAGATTGAAGAGAGAAACTCTTATTAACACAAGAGTGGGGTGAATGTAAATGAGGATAGAGGGGGGTATTTATAGAAAAAAATGAGGGGGAAAATGGAAGAATTCGAATTTGAAATTTAAAAAAAAAAAAAATTTGAATTTTCACAAAACCGGCGGTTTTGGCGGAAAACCGCCGGAACCGGCGGAACCGCCGGTTTCCGGGCCAAAACCGCCGGTTTCCGAAATAAAACCGCCGGTTCGGTCAACGAACCGTCTGCAAAAGCTGCTCCATTGTCGCCTCGTGCTCCGCGCCGCCTCGAAAGTCACTAAACCGGCGGTTAACCGCCGGTTTTTCCGGTTAACCGCCGGTTAACCGCCGAAAAAACCGGCGGTTTCGACCGTTTTTGAAGATCACCACCGGCCCTCATCCCCCTGCCTCGATTTAAGCGCCGGAACCGGCGGTTCCACGGTTAACCGCCGGTTCCGAACCGTCCCGAACCGCCGGTTCGGTGACGGTTCCGGTTCGAAATATCTTGAACCTGAACCGGACCGCGAACCGAATTGCGCCGGTTCCGGTTCGGGAATATTGCGCCGGTTCCGGTTCCGGTTCCGGAACCGCCGGTTCCGGTTCGGCGGTTAACCGCCGGAACCGGAACCGGTGGGCATGTCTGCCCCACATGAGTGGAAATAGCCGAATGCATATGCATGCAGACACAAGCTCAACCCTCACGAGGTATATAAGCATAAGGATAGGTAGTCGTTGGCTTTGAACCCTCCATAGTCGACACCATCGGATACACAGGCGGCTTAGTAGCGCGATGCTTTGAACTAATCCCCCACGGCGTGCACCGAGACAATGGTGTTAACGCTTAAACACCTCAACCTCATCCGTTCTTACGTTTTGTGTCCATTGCGGTCTTGGACACCACTTTGGATTCATAAGTACGTTTTATGAAGCGACCACACTTCGCACTTACATAGGTGATTCTTAGTCAAGTACCTTGCCATACTTGGTCTCTTTGAGAACTCCATCTCTTTGAGATCCTTAAGAACCATTAAAAGTCATAGACTTAGCCTTTACCACTAGGCAAGTTCTCCAACACTCTATTGCTCTCTAGGGAATAGATATAGTTGAGTGTTTCTCATGAACTCTCATAGCTTAGTTGTCCCTTTGAACCAAGTTCTTGGGATCTCCAGTCATCATGGTTGGGTTACCACTATGATAATTCTTTAGTTAGTGGATTTCAAACCCATTCCCTCTAGCAACTTATTCATTTGATCACGGTTTAACCCTTTGGTTAGCGGATCCGCTAGATTATCTATTGACTTCACATAGTCAATTGTAATCACCCCTGTTGTGATCAAATGTCTCACGGTGTTATGTCGTCGACGTATATGTCGAGACTTACCATTGTAGAAACCATTGTTTGCCCTTCCAATAGCCGCTTGGCTATCGCAGTGGATCAGCACTGGTGGCACTGGCTTAGACCAACATGGAATATCTTCAAGGAAGTTCTTAAGCCACTCGGCTTCCTCACCTGCCTTATCTAAGGCAATGAACTCCGATTCCATCGTTGATCGGGCTATACATGTCTGTTTTGTGGATTTCCACGATACAGCACCACCCCCAATAGTGAAGACGTATCCACTTGTTGAAAGTGAGTCTCTATTATCGGATATCCAATTGGCATCACAGTACCTTTCAAGTACCGGGGGGTATCTCGAGAAGTGTAGCCCAAGATTTTGAGTATGTTTTAAATATCTCAAAACCCTCACAAGAGCTCTCCAATGCTCTTTGCTTGGATTGCTCGTGTAACGACTCAACTTGTTCACGGCACAAGCAATGTCAGGTCGAGTGCAATTAGTCAAGTACATAATGCACCCGATGACCCGTGCATACTCTTCTTGTGCAACGGGCTCGCCTTTGTTCTTGCTCAAGTGAACGTCGAGTTCAATTGGAGTCTTAACCGGCGCGCCATCATAGGCTTTGAATTTATTCAATATCTTCTCAACATAATGTGATTGTGTTAAGATGATTCCATCATTCGTCCTTAGAATCTTCATTCCAAGAATTACATCGGCTAGACCCATGTCTTTCATGTCAAAGTTTCTCTTTAACATGGCCTTTGTATCGTTAATTACTTGAGTGTTGCTACCCAAGATTAACATATCATCAACGTATAGACACACTATAACATGGCCGTTATTAGTGCTCTTGATGTAGACACATTTGTCACACTCGTTGATTTTAAACCCATTTGATAACATCACATTATCAAACTTCAAGTGCCATTGCAATGGCGCTTGTTTCAATCCATATAGGGACTTTACGAGCTTGCATACCTTTTTCTCTTGTCCAGGTACTACAAACCCTTCGGGTTGTTCCATATAGATTTCATCTTCTAGTTCACCAATTAGAAACGCGGTCTTTACATCCATTTGATGAATCTCAAGATTGTGCAATGCAGCAATAGCGAGAAGCACTCGTATAGATGTAATCCTTGTTACAGGTGAATAGGTATCGAAGAAGTCATGTCCTTCCTTTTGTTTAAAACCCTTTACTACTAGTCGGGCTTTAAATTTGTCCACTGTTCCATCGGCCTTAAATTTCCTTTTAAGTACCCATTTGCAACCTAGAGGTTTCGCACCTTCAGGTAGATCTACCAACACCCAAGTGTGGTTTAGCAAAATTGAATCAATTTCGCTTTGAATTGCTTCTCTCCAATGCAGCCCGTCTGGGCCAGCAAAGGCTACTTTTATCGATGTTGGTTCTTCATCCAACATGAAAGCAATGTAGTCAGGACCAAATGTTTTTGGTGTTCTGACTCTATTACCACGTCTTAGTACTGTATCTTTTGGATCGGGCCTTGCACGCTTGCGCGATTCAGGTTCCTCATCCGCTGATTTAGAACTAGTGGCCTCTTCTTCCACTGGTTTAGAACTAGTGGCTTCTTCCTCAATTCTTGTCTCAGAATTGGTTACGACTTTTTCTTTGTCTTTGCAAGGAAATGTATTTTCGAGAAATACGGCATTCCTTGACTCAATTGTTGTCCCTACTGTTATAGTCGATATTTCAGACTTGTGAACAACAAATCGATATGCACTACTATTAAGTGCATATCCAATGAAGATGCAATCAACCGTTTTAGGTCCGATTGTAACTTCTTTGGGCGTAGGAACCATCACCTTTGCCAAACACCCCCACACTTTGAGGTATTTGTAGGATGGCTTCCTTCCCTTCCACAACTCATAAGGAGTGACATCTTTTCCTTTGAGAGGGATCTTATTCAGGATATAGTTGGCTGTCAAGACAGCTTCCCCCCACATGTTATGTGGTAATCCTGAAGTTAGAAGCAGTGCATTCATCATCTCTTTTAGAGTTCGATTTTTGCGTTCTGCAACACCATTAGATTGTGGTGAATATGGAGCAGTTGTTTGATGAATTATACCACTTGCGTTGCATAACTCCTCAAACGGGGCTACATATTCTCCTCCTCTATCGCTTCGAATCATTTTGATTTTACAATCAAGTTGATTCTCAACCTCGTTCTTATAATTTTTGAACGCTTCTATTGCTTCATCTTTACTTCTTAAAAGATAAATGTAGCAATACCTTGTGCAATCATCTATGAAAGTGATAAAGTACTTTTTACCACCTCTAGTTTGCACCATCTTTAAATCACATACATCCGTGTGAATTAATTCAAGGGGTTTTGTGCTCCGTTCAACTGAGTGAAACGGCAACTTAGTCAATTTTGCTTCAAGACAAATTTCACATTTATCTTGGGTATCCAATTCATTAGCCTTTAGTAAATCTAAATTCACTAATCTTTTAATAGCTTTTGAATTCACATGTCCCAATCTACAATGCCACAAATTTGAAGACTCAATCAAATAAGAGGAAGTAGATGCTTTATTATTATTAGCCAATGGCTTTGCAACACTGCGAGTTGCCACACTAAGCTTGAAAAGCCCGTCGGTTACATAACCTTTTCCGAGGGATTTTCCAAACTTATACAAGACAAACCTATCAGACTCAAATACAAGTTTAAACCCCTTATTAACTAGTATTGATCCTGACACTAGGTTCTTGCGGATGTCCGGGACATGCAGCACATCCTTCAAAGTGATAGTTAGGCCAGACGTCATCATGAGAATCACGTTGCCAACGCCGAGGACTTCGGACGATGCTTGATTCCCCATGTTGATTTTCCTCCCTTCAACAGCAGTGTAGGAGGCAAACTTACTCCTGTCGGAGCAAACATGAGCAGTAGCGCCGGTGTCGATGTACCAGCCTCCCTTGTTATCAACAAGGTTAACCTCTTCAGTGACCACTGCAATGAGGTCGTTCTCATCCCAGTCCTTGAACTCCTTCTCAACGACGTGGGCAGCCGGCTTCTTCTTCTTGCTGCGGCAGTCTTTTGCAAAGTGGCCTTGTTTGCCACATTTGTAGCAGTCGCCTTCAAACTTCTTTGAAGGCTGCTTTCCCTTCCCTTTGTCATTTGGACGGTTTGGGCGAGGGCGTTTGTTGGAGGGACCGCCCCGCTCCAACAGATTGGCTTTGGCTTCATTTGGGGTGAATCCCTTAGCCTTTTGGTCGCTCTTGCGCACATCTGCCTCAATGCGCAACTTCACGATCAAGTCTTCAAGGGTCATCTGCTTTCGCTTGTGCTTGAGATAACTCTTGAAGTCCTTCCAACTTGGAGGGAGCTTGTCAATGATCGTGCACCTTAGAAATTTATCGGGCAAGGTCATCCCTTCAGCCACTAGTGCGTGGATGATCATTTGGAGCTCTTGGACTTGCTCCATGACAGGTCGAGAATCGACCATCTTGTAGTCATTGAATTTGGCTACTATGACGTTCTCGGTACCTGCAGTATTATCTATGCTATACTTCTTTTCTAGGCTTTCCCACATTTGTTTAGATGTGGTTACATTGGAGTATACATTGTACAAACTATCATCTAAAGCACTTAGAATGAAATTTTTACAAAGATAGTCTCCTTTCCTCCAAGCTTCATAGTCCGCCATGACTTCGAGCCTAGTCTCTTGCTCGCTTGGCGCGGGCGGCTCGTTTTCCGTGAGGAAGTTGGCGACGCCCAATGTTGTCAAGTAGAACAACATCTTTTGGTACCACCGCTTGAAGTCAGATCCTCCAAACTTTGGTGGCTTCTCGGCAGGTGGCATCATTCTTGGTGCCAAAGGTGCCGCACTTGGTCCTTGGAAGGAACCAATTCCGTTGCCCCCGAAGGAGCCAACAACATGGTTGGGCATAGAGCCCCCACCATTCATGTTGGGCATAGAGCCCGCCATGGTCATGTTGGGCATAGAGCCCGTCATGTTCATATTGGTCCCAGAGGAGCCAATACCCGTGTTGGTCCCGAAGGAGCCAGCACCCGTGTGAGACCCGAAGGCCCCAGCACCCGTGTGAGACCCGAAGGCCCCAGCACTCGATCCATTAAAGGATCCGAAGGAACCACTAAAAGTGGAACCAACTGTTCCACTCGAGGTGGATCCGCCAGTGAGCCCATGGGTGTCAACATACACCAAAGGGGTTGTTGATGAAGATGGGTAGCGCCCGGGAGTGGGCATCATCGTCGGGATTGACGAAGTGTTGAACGGTTCAGTGTTCGCCATGGTTGAGGGAATGGCAGCGGCGGAGGTGGCAGCAGCGGTGTTGGATTCAGTCGACATCTCCAGCAAAGGTTTTAATTGTTTCGAAAGTTTTAGTTCAGTTTAGGAGGTCCAAATCCCTTCAAAGGCAAGTTATATCTCGTCTTGCGATTGTTGGGTTTCTGGGGATTACAAGAGATAACAAAACCGTAGGGCGTAATACAACCCAAAAGAAAGAAAAGGAGAAACTGAACTAAAGAAATTACAATAGAATTCGAAGCAACTAAACCAGTATGATAGCCGAGTCGAGGAGGCCTCTTCCCGCAAGACGAGATACGCCCTGGTAGTGCTCTCGGTTTGGCGTGTCATCCCCAAAGGTAAAACGGCTACGTCTCTTTTGATGCAGCACCGCAATCAGCAGAGCTCCGGCGAACTGGATGAGGGAGAGGGCAGAGCTTCGACAGAAAGACAATGCAGGGAGAGGGAGAGAGCTTATGAGTGCAGAGAATGCTTGTTTGTGTGTCCTAATGCAGTGGTATGGCTAGCCTATTTATAGGCCAAGCCACCATGCAGGGTCAACCAGCCATTGAAGGCTCATCATGGTAAATTCGTAACCGACGTCGGTTACGGGCGTGTGGCTGGAGTGTGCCACCCGTGTGTGGAGCGTGTGGATTTCTCACGTGGCAGCCGTGACTGTGCCTCGCTTGACGATGTGTCAAGCCACTTGGACTGCTGACTCGGCGGTGGTCTAAAAAGAATAGTTTGGGCCAAGCACCAAGCCCAAAGACCACCCAAAGACCAATTGCCAAGATCCAAGTCCAAGTCCAAGTCCAAGATCAAGATCGAGATCGAGATCGGGCCCGGGCCCGAGGCCCGAGGCCCGCGACCGCGACCGCGACCGCGACCGCGAGCACGTGCACGGGCGGGCGGGCGGCGGCGGCGCGCGCGTGTGCGCGCGTGTGGGCTCTTTCACCCATCTTGGTCCACTATAATTATTAAGTAACATAAAGGCACTTAATTTAAGCACATTAAAGATGTATTAATCTTCCAATGTGGGATAATTAACACTAGTTAATTATTCCCTAAGCTCCAACTCCAAGCTTTAATAAAAAGCTAATTATGCCCAACTTTAATCCACTATTTCTCACTCACCGGAAATCGGATTTGAGAAAGTGAATATACTACATTTATCTACGTAAAATGTAGATCGACGCTATGTCATTTAATTTCACAAAATTAAATGTCTCGTCACATTTATTATTTGGTCAAAATCCATTGACCGGGCATATTTAATCCATGATTTTTACACGCAGTCCTGCCAGTTTTGCTGTTATGTGAAAATATCAATTATTGCTAAGTTTTGATGAATTACTTGGTGCATGTATGATTTGAGAAAGTGTCCTATGATGTGATTATGTGTGACATGTTGAGAAAAGTATTATGACATGTCTTTCTTGTGTTGGTGAAAGTTGGGATGGGTAAGAGAACGATAAAAAAAAAGGGGAACAATAGGACATGCATGATAATATAAGTTTACGAAAGGCTGATTTGTGTTGTCGTTGGCAAGGGTGATTGAGTATACGTGAGCTCGAGGAACGAGGGTTGCCTTAAATGGATATTGAATGGTTTAAGCAAACGAGGTGGACTTTCTTTTACTAAACTCTTTTACGCTTTCAAAAGTATGATTATGGAGAAATAAGGGTGGTTTAAAGTGTTATGTCATGCCATGATGTTTTGTTTATGAGATTGTTGCCTGATGCCTAGTTCGTCTGAGCTTGCTCCGTTAGGCTATATGGCTGTAATGAATGAATGAAACGAATTCGGGTCTGAGTAGGGCCGCAAACCCTATCAGGCTGTGTACACAAGTGGGATCGTGAGCCGTCCTTGCTAGTCGGCCGGTCTCGTGGGCGAATAGTGTGGCCACACTTTCGTCGCACTGTGGAAAGAGAATGTGATTGAATGATTGATGAGAAAGTGGGGAGATTGATTGTCTGGCCAGACTTTGAAATGTTTTTGTGTTCTCGTGATATTTCTTAACTACACATAAAACTCGAGATCACTGGTATGGATGACATAACTATTTTTATTAAAATGTTTTCGGCATGAGCCCATTGAGTACAACAAGTACTCAGCCCTGTATGTGTTTTCCCTATGTGCAGGTTGAGCGGGATGTTGTGGTGGATGTTGAGTCGGCATAGGGAATATGGATGCGTTGTGTCTTCATACATAGGCGTCATCCTTGACTCTCTTTGAAACCTTATTTCCGCTGCTATATTTTTGAACTAAAATACTATTCTTTTAAGCTAATTGAGTCTTTCTTATGAACTGTTATTCTTAAATGTTTGTCCCTTGGTCACGATCGCCTCGTTTGTAACACCCCTAGTATGGGCGGTCGTGACAAATATAGTCCATTACACATATTCATTTGGTGCATTATTCGTACGACCTTTATTCAGTATACTATGTACATTGGACAATTACGTGGTTTATTTATAGGTCAAACACACACTACTCTTAAACGTTGTTATTACTGTTTACGTACTATACCCTAGCCCCTAGGATTATTAAACCCTTAGGGAAAACAAGAAACGTACGCCAAACATCGAAACGCAGAACAAAAATGTAGACCTTATACATTGCCGCTCACGAGTTATGCATTATATAGGCAGAAATATTCATTATACGTGATCAATTTGTGCATTACAAGCATCGTTGTACCCTAATACCGTAGATATGCCGAGAGCGAAACCCTGAAGGAAGGTTTCAAATTCGTCGCTGATTAATTACTTTATCCAGAACATTGCTGTTCATATATTATGCGGTATATAGTCTTAAAAATTCACAGCAAGCGACCATGCTATACCATGATAACACAATACACGAAATTCTTGCTGATTAACTATCAAATAATCAGAATGCTACAACTGGTAGTGAAACATCCGAAACATAAACAAAATAATGCTAATTCGGGATTACCTTCTTCCATTATTAAGAACAAAAACGGTTGCTACAACGCCAAGTAAACAAGCTTGAAATACCGAGAATTGATTAACTTCAAAATTGATAATTGTGCGAATTGAAACCTTGCTGCAAATTTTCGAAATAAAAAAACCTATAAGCCTGAGTAAAATCCCTTCCTTCTTCGACGTGAGATGAGAAAAGAAACGTGAATATCTTCCAAGGAGAGAATCATGGAATTTCCATAACTGCCAAATAATTAATTACCAATTCTGCCCTTTTTGTAGTTTTAATTGATTATAATTAAATGGGATCAGCGAAATTTTTCATCCATCGGATGGAAGAAATTGACGGTAGAGATTAAGAAGGAAAAAGGAGGAAAATTAGGAAAAGGATTTGAATACAACCCTATATATATATATATATATATATATATATATATATATAAAAGGATATGAATGCATCCCTATATATAAATACTCCATTCGTCCCATCTCAAGTGATTGACTGTTTTTCGGTATGTGGTTGAGGAAAATGATACTTCCTCCGTCCCACTTCATGTGAGGCAAAACTTTTGGGCATAGATGTTAGGAGCGAAAAAAAGTAGAGAGAAAAAAGTATGAGAGATGATAAAGTATGAGAGGGATAAAGTGTTGCTTTTTGCAATAAAAGGAAATGTTTCACTTATAGCAGGAACGTAGGATGGTCTAAAAAGGAATACGTCACACTTATAATAGTAAGAATGGAGTAATAAATAATTAAAGTAGTGAAAAAATAAAGTAAAAGAGAGAATAACGTAGATGAAGATCATCTAATTTTGACCCAAAACCGAGAAAAATAGGACATGGAAAACCATCCAAAAATTTACTGGAGTACAATTTATGAACCAGAACCATCATTTTCCTTTGTCTTAGTCGATTTCGATTCCAAATTTGGATTTAGCGGTTTGATCCGGCGACATCCCTAGTGTATGCGATTTTGTATGTGGTATCACTCCATGAAATAGTAAAATTGAGATATCATGATATCACCTTCTACAGGAATTTGTATACGTTGCAAATAATAGAGTATATTGAACCAATCACATTCTTAATCCATCTACATATATTCCAAACAAATATTTAAGTCTTATTATATTGTGATGTCAGACAAATAAGTTATGTATGTATAATCTAATTTTGAAAATCTCTAATAAGATGGGATTTATTATTCACTAACAATATTTTAATTATTATTTTTATTTCTATCTCTCTTACATTACTAATTATATATTAAAATCAGTGTTTAACTAAAAATACATATTCTTGTGGGATAGAAGAAATATATGTGAAAATAAAATGCTGGAGTACACAATTTTCTTTACTTTAATACACTACACCAATTCATCTATATTCCACTAACATCATTATATAAGCATTTGAATTTCGAATCGCGATATAATTTTTAAAAAATTTAATAAATAAAGTATTAAGATTTGAAGCCGAACACATAGATTTCGCATCTGTTATTTGTAGACGTTTTTCTAGATGAAGAATGGGTTTTCAAACTGCATTGAGTTTGCTTCGTAAAAATTGCTAAGTAGTCTCTTTCTCTACTTTTTTTCTCTATTAAGTTACTAGAATTATTTAATTCATCTAACAGATGAGGTATGTTCGTATATATGGAGCATGGACCACGACATATATAAGCAGCACTTAGGTATTTAATACGGAATAATTTATTGTTTTTATTTTTTAAGAGATACGGTAACATGTGCTTTTCCAACTTTGTAGGAGTAATAACCTTTTTTTATCCTAATAAAGTAATCATTTTTTAAGAGGAAAATCTAAGTTACCAACATTACCTAAAATTACTATTTATCCTAATAAGAAGTCGCTTTGTGCTTGTATAAAATGAGAAAAAAAATTCAGTGGTCAAGGCATACCATATGTCAGTGTGACGTGGTATGCCTCGCTAATAACTTTTTGACATGTGGATTTATAAAAGCCCCACTAAATACATTCATTTCTTTATAAAAATAGATATTATTATTAAATTTGGAAACTATTCAAAAATTTAGGAGTTCCTATAGTAACTTATACTCACTTCTAATTTTGCACTATGAGTTATAAATTGTTTCGTCCTTTTAGTTATATGAATTTAAAATAAAATACATGAAATATTAATATTTCCCGTATATTTGTTTTTAGAATTTACTCATTATATTAGACAGATGAGTGCCTAATATAAATAGTTTTCAGATCATTTACTAATTATTATATTAGCTACCTTTATATTTAATGGAGTATAATTATTCATATATGTAAAATGGTAGTAAAATAATACTACTATAAGAATGAATTTATATAATCACTCATAATTTCGCAAATCACTGCTATTTGACAAGGGAAAAAAAGAAAAAAAGAAATTTAAGTTATCAATAAAACAAAACATATTAACCATAAGTAAATCATAAATTACGTTAACTATGGGAAATTATGAATTACTCCTATATAGTTTCATTCTTATATTATTTTACCATTTCATATATATGAATAATTATACTACTCCGTATTAAATATAATCGTAGCTAATAATAGTAAGTAAATGACATGAAAATTAATCTTGTTATATTAAATCTTCGTCTGTCTATAAACAAAATATAATCTATATAAATTTCATGTACAGAGTATTTTATTTTGTTAAATTCATGTTCTTATTGATAGCTAAAAGGCTGAAACAATTTATAACTCACAGTGCAAGAAATTTGGTCATAAAAAACGTAAAGTATATTAAGTTATAGTAGTAGTATTAAATATAGGAACTCCTAAATATTTTTAGATAGTTAATAATACCTATTTTTGTAAAGAAATTAATGTATTTAGTGAGGTCTATATAAATCCACCATGTCAAAAAATTATTAGTGGGGCATACCACATCATACTGCTATTTGGTATGCCTTGACCACTGAATTTTTTCTTAGTATAAAAGATGAAGTTAGATGGATTTCTTTGTGCTTGTAAAATGGAAGTTTGTAAATTTATGGAATTTTCCCGTGATATGGAAATTCAATTTAGGATTAATCTTCGGCACTTATAATAATACGCTTTTTCTATAAATAAAAAGTTTGTCTGAAAAATATGATCTAACAATTTAAAAATAGAAAAGTTCATAGCCTAGCACAGCCCAAATCGGCATGCGTTTAATGCACCACAAAGATTAACAAATAACTAAAGGAGGACACACTCCTTCAAATGAAGCACACACAACATGTAACAAATTCACAAACCAAGCAAAACCAGGAAACAAAAACACTGAACAATAAAACAAAAGTCACTTTTTCAATGGTCACTGACTGCACACTTGGTCCTGTCCTTATCATCCGACCATCTTCTTCAACTCCTCATACATTTGCTTAAGTAATAGAAAAGAAAATCGTGGACTGGATACCACCTATCCATGATCCTAGCCTTCTGATACGGGCATTATTTAGTTAGTTAAATTAGATATTTGCGTATCTTTTCCACATTTTTGTTTATTTGCGTATCTTTTCCATATCTTTGTTTTCTTGTTAAGTAAGTTAGTTATTAACATTATAAATAGGAATTATTGTAATCATTTGAAAAATCAATCGAGAATATCAATATTATCGTTCATTATCTTCTCCGAGTGAGAAAACCGTCATGCTCGACGGGCACTCACCCGCGGCAAACATTTATCGATCGCCAATCTACGGACGCCGATCAGCCCGATAGGAGGTTTATCCTATCAAATTGGTGCTTTCATCGCGATCTCACCTTCCAACACGCCGATCGAATCACAGCTATGTCGCTGCCCGACGGGAATCCACCGCGCACAGCAACTAGCCACACCGATCGAATCATAGCTACGTCGCTGCCCGCAGGGAATCCACCCGCGCACAGCAACTAGTTATGCCTTCCCACCATCTCGAACCAAAGTTGCGCCGCTGCCCGACGGAAGATGTTCCGCGCACAGCACCAGATTTGGTTTCTGATGTTTTCGACTCTCTTCATTGTGTCGTAGTTCACACCTTGAGGACAAATTGAATTTCAACCGTGGGGAAGTTGATACGAGCATTATTTAGTTAGTTAAATTAGAGATTTGCGTATCTTTTCCACACCTTTGTTTATTTGCGTATTTTTTCCATATCTTTGTTTTCTTGTTAAGTAAGTTAGTTATTAGCATTATAAATAGAAGTTATTGTAATCATTTGAAAAATCAATCAAGAATATCAATATTATCGTTCATTCTCTTCTCCAAGTGAGAAAAACGTCGTGCTCGACGGGCATTCGCCCCATTTATCGATTGTCGATCTACGGACGCCGATCAGCCCGATAGGAGGTTTATCCTATCACCTTCAAAGTAGTAGCCTTTTCTCAACCTTCAAGTGGCAGATTTAGATGGAGTTGGGGTTGGGGTTGACTGACAAGTAATCTGGACAAAAATCTCCACAAAATTTTGTTTCACCGTCAATCTTACGGGGATTGTAATTAACTTCGGTTTTTCATTCGTCATCTATTGACAATGACGTCCGTTGCATTGTTGCCTTTCGACATCGACAACAATCTTGCAAATTTTGTTTCCTCACTTTGAACCAAGACTTGTCAAACCTATAGGCTAATACATGGAACTTACTATATACAAAGTCCTAATCAATTTTATTGGGCCATGAAAATCGAAGATCCATTAAAAGGATGTAATAAATTGGGCTTGAAGCCCAATTATCCATTATCAATGCAATCGAAATTTAGTTAGATCCAGTTTCTCGCATCGCCACCATCCGCCGCCGTGATCAGCTCGTACCACCGGTTAGGTCGAAAGCAGACTGTCGAGTGATTGCTGTGTTAAAAAAATTCTCATTCTCTCCGATTAATGGCTGCTTCTAATTCTTCTAAATTGTTTCGTGGTACGTATGTTTCAGTGAACTCGATTCGCTTTAACTCCGTGCGTTTTTTCTCAATTATTTTCCGTTTTATGTTATTTCCATTACGTTCTAGAGTGAGAAACGCCGTGGAACTTGAATTAAGAGTAGAAAATGAATTTCATTATACTTTGTTCTGCTTTTTCTGAAAGAGTTTACCTTCAGTTATGTGCAACCTGTTATCATGTTCTATTTTGTTGATTCCTTTCATGAGAATTGGCTATTGGAGGTGAAGATTTTTCCCGAAGTAGGTTTCGTATTTCCCTAATGACATGAATAAGCAAAACAGAAATGAGCTAGCTCAAAATTTAGTGTAAATCTGTCAATGGTGAGTTTAGATCGAAGCTATGTCGATAGGCCAAAAGATCAAATGAATATTAGTTCAGCACGAGTGACCTCCTTTAGGCACATTTTGATTGGAAACATCTGATTATTAGTTTAGACATTGATATTCTCTGGTAGATTTGGTGTGCAGACATCTGCTTAGCATTTGATCATGAGTTTCGAAGTTGCAATCTTGCCAAGCCCTAATATCTAATCTTCTTATCTCATGTGTTGATGAAACATCAGTTGGCCGTTCAATCCTGGGTGGTCTGAGCAACAATGCTCTTGGGGCGAGCAGGCCGTCTTCCAAATTGGCAGATATGGATTTCTTATCTCAAGTTAGTTTCGTTGTTCCCTTGTTTTTTTTCACATGAGTTTGGGATTTGTTCATGGTGCATTCATTATCTTTAGCTTAGAATCTTAGATCAGGTATCTATTTGCTAACGTGTTGAAGATTATAAGCCATGAGGTGAATGTAACCCCCGACACCTGTGACCGTGCTATTGCTAAGTATCATTACAACTTCTTGTTTTAAATCTTGTGGATGTTTGTTGGTTTCTGGCTAAACTAATGTGCCAGAAGGTGTTTTGGTTTAGCATGTGCATGTGCTATTAGTCTGTAGTCGAATGGGATATGTTTAATAAATCATGTCTTATAAGTTACAAGAATGATCATGTCTGGGAGATTGATTATGTGACTTTGAATATGTGATTCTCCAGCAAACAAGAACATTCATACAGATGAGGACAAACCTTAAAGTGGTGGACAATTCTGGGGCAAAAAGAGTGATGTGCATACAAGCATTGAAGGGAAAGAAAGGAGCTAGATTGGGGGACGTAATAGTAGCATCTGTCAAGGAAGCACACGTTGGTGGGAAAGTGAAGAAAGGAGATGTTCACTATGCTGTTGTAGTTCGCGCTGCAATGCCACGGGGCCGTTGTGATGGGAGTGAAGTCAAGTTTGACGACAATGCTGTTGTACTCATCAACAAGCAAGGCGAGCCAATTGGCACCAGAGTGTTTGGCCCTGTTCCTCATGAGTTGAGAAAGAAGAAACATCTCAAGATTCTAAGTCTTGCTGAGCAAATTGCCTAGAGCGTTATCACAGGCCTGCTTATATCTGTCGTTTTATTCTCCCTTTTAATGAGGTTATGAACTATTGTAGTGCTCGAATATATCAGTGCGATCTGTGTGAACTGCGTTTCATTATTATTATTGAATAGTAATTTGGTACTCCATTACAGACTTCGGAAAATCACTGAAAATATTTATGGAATTTTCCAGTCCTACTCCTGGACAAGCCTATCTTTTCATATTTGCAGGTTGTGCTTCGTTGAATCAGACCTTCTCGCCCAGAATTTCAACTGTAGAGCTCTCCCCTCCAGCATCTTTTCAACTTCCTCGATGGGAAGGCCCTTCGTTTCAGGCATGCAAACCAGCACAAAGAGCAGAGCTACAACTGAAATAACTCCAAACAAAAGGAATGTCCAAGAAGTGCCGATTGCTTCTGTTAAGGATAGAAAAAACTGCGCAACGATCAGGTTAGATATCCAGTTTGCTGTTGCAGCAATGCCTCCACAGATGCCACGAAATCGCAGAGGGTATATTTCGGAGTTGACAATCCACGGAACTGTGCCCATTCCAGGTGAGAAGAATAAGATGTACAGGGATAGTCCAACTAGGGCTAACCAGCCAAAGCTGCTCGGGCATCCCCTCGTGTACCATGCCTTGCCTTCTCCATGGCAGACATTGTCCCTGACCGTGTTGTTCGACAGCAAACATGCTCCGGGAAGCATCTGCAGGATTTAAAGTAATGAAGAGGTTAGAATAGTGACTCACTCACTCTACATTGTTTTCTTGGATGTTTTAATGAATGCTATCTCTACCTTGTCCTTAGCTGATCCACAGAACCCACAGCTTGGGGACTCTGCTTTCAAGCACTTCATGCAGTTCCACAAAGGTTCCGTCCCTGCTGACTGATAGTCGGGGCAGGTGTATGGAGCAAGGCTTGATGTCTCTGCTGCACTGACGGCTGGTGAATGTGATGCAGTCTCATGAAACACGGCTGATAGAAGGCCAAGTGACACGACAACGCCACATAAACTTATGATGAGCAGCTTCTTCCTTCCTGTTCTGTCGATGAAGTATATGCTGATGATGGAGCCAAACGCGTTCATCCCTGCAGTGACAAGCGACAGCAGGAGTGCTGTCCGGTTCGATGCAAAGCCAGCCAGCTGAACTATCGTGGGGCTGTAGTACATGACCGTGTTTATGCCCACAAACTGCTGGAACACCTGTAGCCCTACTCCGGCCACGAGCCCTCTTCGAACTGTTGTCGTCCGCAGCAGCTTCACCATGCTGATCTTCTCAGACGATGAATTCTCCACCGCCTCTTTCTCAATCGACTCCTTGAGATTTTCCATCTCAACAAGAACTTGTTCAGGCGAATATATCTTTTTTAATATTGCTTCAGCTTCGTCCTCTCTCCCCTGCTCTCAAAAGAGCATATTTCTCAACATAACACCAATCATACTCACAACAGAGATTTGGTTTGCATTGGACCAACCTTTCTGTAAAGCCAACGGGGCGATTCTGGGAGGAGCAGCATCAGTATGAACTGCAGGAGAGCCGGCAATCCAGCCACTCCGAGCATCCACCGCCATGTCCCGGGTGCCTGCTCCGTTTGAAATCAAACTGTTATTCAGAGCCAACAAACCTTAAACTAGCCGAAATGGCATTACCTTGGTGAAAGCAAGGTTGATTAGGTAAGAGAGGAACTGGCCGCCGGTGATGAGAAATCCGTTGGTGCTGACGAGGGCGCCTCTGATCTTTGCTGGAGACGCCTCGGAGATGTAGAGTGGCGAGGTCATGGAAGCTATCCCGACACCAAGGCCGACAAACACTCTCCCGAGTATCAGGACGGCAGGATTTGGGGCTGCAGCCATCAGAATGGCTCCGACGAAGAAGAGGAAGTCGGCGACGAGGAGAGCGGTCCGGCGGCCGTATTTGTCGTTCAACCAGCCGCCGGTGGCAGCGCCTATGATGGCTCCCGCTACAGCCATGCTGACTATTGATTCCTGTTTGATCTACCACATCAGAAACAGAAGTACATAATAAAAGTATGATGAATTAATAATGTGTAACCTGCAGCACTGTTTTTGTATCGACAGAGCTGAAGTCATCTCTGATATAGAGAAGAGCTCCTGATATCACACCTGCACATCCATCCAAAAAAACCATAGCAAAAAAATCATAAATGGCAGGCTCTCTGGTGAGAAAACAAAACCTGTGTCGTAGCCAAAGAGGAGGCCACCGATGCCGGCGGAGAAAGCGAGGCGGAGCACAAAGGGATTGTTGGATGCGAGGGAGAAGCAGTCTTTGAAAGCGGAGGTATCTGCTCCGCCGCCGTGTATAGCTTCTCCTTCCATTTCTACTAATAATTCTAC
Organism: Salvia splendens; assembly: GCF_004379255.2. Classification (NCBI taxonomy): domain Eukaryota; kingdom Viridiplantae; phylum Streptophyta; class Magnoliopsida; order Lamiales; family Lamiaceae; genus Salvia; species Salvia splendens. The sequence goes on from NC_056038.1 coordinate 34,329,241, forward strand.
AATTCAAGTCTCTGTCTATATATGTTTATGGTATATGTTTATGGTGGGAGAGATGATCACTAGAAACTCTGAGAGAGAGGAGATAAACAGTAGAACACTGGGAGATGAGATTTGATCATCAGACAAAATATTCATTGTGGTTTATCTTTTTCACTTAATTATGTTGAAGATAAATATTTTGTAGTATCATATTAATATGGCGGTTACTATTTCGGTTCAACCTGCCAGTTTTTAACGATTTTTTAAATACGGTTAACTATAGTTCACCCTATATTTTATTTTGTGACATTTGGTGGACAAAGTGAGTTTTCTTTTCCAATTACATGTATTATTATGAAAATCACTTCAATTTGTTATCTAAAAAATAGAGAACTGGTGAACTAAAAGGTTTTGTGTAACTTTAACATTATTAAGTTTAAGTCATGGATGTAATTATATATGTAGGCAGATCAGCACTTCCGTTGCCAAAAAAGGGTGAAATTAAGTCCAACTTTTATTGTTGATTTTATTGGCTGGTAATTAAGTGAATAAGAAAAACTAAGTTTGTAATAAATGTACAGATTTAGTATGTGCATATGAAAGAATCAAACTTAATTATGCACTCTAGCTGATTCTTTGATATATGTACGTACTAAATTTGTACATTTATTACAAACTAAATAAAGGATACATGTTCGTTTTTGCAAAATGACTACATAATTCAAAACTATGATGATGTTAGTTATGCCCACAGGGGCAGTGCAATTGGCAACGGAGGAGTAGATCTTGCTGTAATTAGTCTGAGTTCAAATCTCACTGCTGTCGTATAGTTGCTTCCATCTCCTTTAACGGGTTGTTGTGTAGTTGCTTACATCTTTCACGTATAAGTGTGAGGCCTTGGGAGATGGACTTCCGGCAGCTTGTGGATTAAGGCATCTCCCTTAATGGGCTATTACGTACCTCGATTGAAACCTCTCACATGATGTCGGGTCAAAGTGTGAGGGCCGCCAAGGCAACGAAATCGGCTTTTTGCTTCAATGATGATGTTAGTTATGACTCCTAGAATACTTGGCCCAATTATTTACTAAATCAATTATTTTGAAGAAACGTGACGTGTTTGTGCATTTCTGTTCAATTGAAATTTTGTGATTCATTCTTTTTATTATTCTATTGTTCTGACTCGCATTGCAATTTGGATAAATTATACTAGTACTGATAAATGGCAATATACATAGTAACTATTCCCATTAGTAAAACACTCAAACACACACATGTGTGTGTGGAAATGAACCTTTGCTTTAACACATTATGTAAATTATGTAATTACAATAACATTACTCTCCATTGATTTTCGGCATGTGAAATTATTCCAAGTTATAATTCATAGGTGGAAGTGATCGTCAACCCACTAAAGTCGGAAACTCAATTATAAAATCAGCATCTGAAAATATCACCTACTTATGAGTTCACTTAGATTCACCAATGTCTAATATCTATGCACAAACTCAATTAAATCCAGATTCATAACATTTTCATTCAATAATTAAACTTACCTAATTGCATGCTAACAACATGAAAGTTATCCCATAATTGATGATTTAAAACTTTATTCCTTTAAGTAGCGAAACCTTTCTCGGTTGGCAATGCCCATCATGCCTTGGAATAAATTAAGTAACACTTAATTAGATGAGAATATATGTTACGCCTAAACATACTTATTAATTAATCAAACAATGATAGAAGATTTTAGGTGTACACTTTTAGAAGACAAATGCATGTTGCATTTAACAAAAATGTTACAAGTGCTTAGTTGTGAGCAGTGGTCCAAGCAAAAAGGTATGCCTAATCCCACATTCACATAATCGTATCAATATTTGCTTCTACCATGTTTAATCAGAGTGTCCATAATAGAGCCGCCACCGCGGCCGCCCGTGTGGCGGTGGTGCCACAGCCGGGTGGGTGAGTGGCGGTCGCGCGGTTGTTCCGCGCCGGCCTATTGCACGTCCATAATAGAGCCGCAGCCGCCCGTGTGGCGGTGGTGCCACAGCCGGGTGGGTGAGTGGCGGTCGCGAGACTGGCGCGGCGGCTATTTTCCAAAGTTTTTTTATTTGTTAGTTTTTATCTATAAAATACATATTTCCAATTATTTTTTTCATTTCATTTCAATCTCACATCTCAAAATTTTCTCAAATCTATAAAACACCTATGAATGAATTACCTTTTTAAATTATTTTTATCCAATTAATTTTATTATAGTCCAATTAAAATATATCAACAATTGATGTGGTTGTGACGTTGTTGGACATGTTTTTTTTGTGATTGTGGCGTAGCTGTGGCACTATTGTGGACACTCTTAGAGTGTACATAATAAGGCGGAACAGCCATGCCATAACCATAAAAATTTGTCCGCTAGTCAGCACAGCCAAAAAAACTCTTCCACCACATCATCACAAAATAAATTAAGAAAATAAAAAAAACAAAAGAAAAAAACATGTACACATATAAATAAAAGTATGACTATTGTGGACACTCTTAAGTCTAATATTTTTATAATCACAAATAGTATGACTACATCTCATATGTACACAAATAAATAAAAGTATAATCTACAAATTTTCTATTATACTTTGATTTTCTATTTCATTAAGTTCTCATACAAATTTTTTGTTTTAATAACTGTACAATTTTAGGAAAGGTTTTACTTACAAATTTCTAGAGGAGATAAAAATGTGATTGTACGTACATGATACATATGATAAGTATTTTTAGTTGGGTGAAGAGGATGTCGAGGATTGAATTCTAGGTTATTTTTGTACTATCATTAAATGATTTGGATTTTGGAATATATCGCATTCGCATTGATATTAAAACATTGATATTCGCATTCGATTTGATGTAACATAAATAAGGAAATAAAATACTAACTTCTACATTATTCTCGTTAGACAAATGTCCCTGTCCTGAATCTCCCGTGACACCCATTCCTTCATCTTCTTTTACTATTTATTTTAATAATTGGCAGGCCCAAAAACCTATTACTGGGCCAGAATTGTGAAAGCTAGTGGGCTCAGATACGGGCCGGGCCTTTCCATTTAAACCTAGAAAAAAAGGACAGAAATTTGATCTTTGCAGAGAAAAAGGATATATGGTCAGACGGCGTTGGTGTCAGCTATGTCGTCGTCCTGCAATTAAACGACGGCGTTTAAGGCGGTTGCTGTCTGGTTGTCGGTGCTTTACTATTCAATCGCGGCCGTAACGACCGGTCTCCCCCTCTCTCTCTAGTCTATACACTACACTATTCATTTAATGCGTTTATTTATTACTCCCACTTCTTTTTTTTTTTTTATTATTCTTCATGTTTTTCTGTTGTAATTATGAGGATTATCTTGGACTGGTGGGCCCCGCTGTGAACCGGAGTTCTTATTGCTCCATGCTAAAACTGAATCAATTGTAGGGGGGTTTTGTTTGAATATAGTTTTTCGATTTTATTAATATTATCTCTACTGCAGCTATGCGGCATGCAGACGATGCCCGATGCATCGTCCGCGGACAATAGGTCTTGGAGCACGCATCGGGCGTGCTATCGTCGAGCGGACGATAGCACGCCCGATGCAACGCGTTTTACATTTTTGTTAATTCTTCAAAATTTATATGTATACATCACAATTCTATTTCTTCATTTCCCTCTTCCATTCACTCTTTCATCTCATTCTCTCTATTTCAATTTATAAAAAGAATCCCGGTGATTTCCCAAGTCCGAATAGTCCCGACGGATTTCTGATGTTCGGTGGTGGTGCACGGTGGCCGGATACAGACCCTGATGAATACCGGCCCTTCGACTCCAACACCCAGTACGATCACTATTTCAGCACGGATTCGTACGGCCTGTCAGACATGGAGTCGTCTCCTACCCGCACCCCCGCCCTACCCCGCGGCCGCGCCTCTGCCTCCGCCGCCGCCGCCTCGGGCTCCGCCACCAAGAAGAAGAGGAACAAGCAAAGAGCCCAGAAGTTGCCGCCTCCGGAGAAGAATGAAGAATTCGCCCCAGGGAGGACGAATTACAACCTGGATGAAACCATTGTCTTGACGAAGTGTTGGGTTGATATTTCAGAGGACCCGGTGTTTGCAAACAACCAAAAGCAAATCGCGTACTGGAAGCGCATCACTGATCGCTACAACGAGGCCAAGCAGGCGGCCGCCTACAAGCGCCATTGGGAGCAGCTCCGCAAGCACTGGGATCAGGTGAAGAAACATGTCAATTTGTTCTCGTTGGAGTACGAGAAGTGTTTGAGGGAGAAGGGCAGCGCGAGAGTTTGACGGATGTGCGCGATAAAGCGCTTGCGTCGTACATTTCATTGTACGGCTATTTCAAGCATTACAACTCCTGGCTCATCTTGAAGGACAAATAGAAGTTCCAAGTAGGGATTCTGCCCATATCGCTTGCGGTGAAGAGGACGAAGAACACCGCTGCCGGTGATTATACGAGCAGCGACAGCACCTCCGATGGACCTCAACCAGCATATATACGAGGATGAGAGTTCCGGCACACCAATGTCCTCCCAGCGTCCCATTGGCAACAAGGCTGCCAAGAACAAGGGCAAGGCGAAGGCAACATCCTCACAGAACCCGACCCCGATCGCGACCCTGACTTCGGTTGTGGGACATGCCTACGCGGAGTTGGTGGCGGCCGCCAACCAGAGGACGTTGTTGGACACGCATCACGTCCTCATGCAGTGCGAGGGCCCGGGCGAAGCCGAATACCTCAAGTGGATGATCGATGATCTGCGCCGCAAGTTGGGAATGATGTAGAGTATGCTTTTATATGTAGTGCACTTGTTTTTTTATCTCCACTCTTGTAACTTTTTTTTAATGAAGTAAATGTAGGATTTGCTTTAATTGTGGTGCTTTTTTTATTTATTTTGCTTGATATATTTGTAAACATAAAAATTTAATACAAAATTAAATTGTGATGTTATAGGGCGGACTATAAGGCATCCCACTGCAGGTGGATGGATAGGAGGATAAAATGTTGATGTGACGGAGGATAGGGCATCCTATAGGGTGCGTCCCACTATTGATGCTCTTAGTTTGGTTGCAGTTGGGTGACTGGTGAGTATACGAGAGTTATAAAGAAAAGAATGGGACGTGATGAAAATGCAAAAGAAGAATGAATATATGTTGTCACCTTCAAAAGCATATCCTAACAAATTTTGACAATACGAACAAAGAGTTGTACGTTTATCAATCCGTATGCAGTACTTTATTCATCCATACTGAATTTTTTTGGTGATTATTTTTGCCCCAATTCTGCTTCTTAATTTGTTTAGTTTAATCTTATTTGATTTGTTTAGGTTACCAAAATAAAATCTATTTTTTTTCATATAAATATAAAAGTATAAAACTACTGACGGATTTTAGAAGTCCCATACTTTGCAATTGGATTCCACCCTCATGAATAGGCATTGTGCTTGTTGGCACGGCTAGCTAGTCCTATTATGCCACTACCTTATGGGTCACCATTTCAATATAATTGTTGGTCATATGGCTAATTCTAACAAACCACCATTTCGATACACGGAACTGAACTTTTACCTCCGAGAGATAGTAAAAGAAATTCATTCCAAATTCCAAAATACTACTCTCTCTGTCCCACTCCCTTAATAGGTTAAAGTTGAACTGCCACATCATGGTCGGTGGTAGGTAGGAAGGTCGAATTTAATAGGATCACACCATTAAATATAATATAACTATTATCATCTCGGAACATTCGACCCGCTCAAAAGACCAACGTCCTCATTAATCACATCACAACTAGTCCTAGCAAATCATCAAACAGTTGGGTTGAAACTATGAGATTGGTGACACATATAATAAGTTTGTTTTTTTTTGGAAAAATGGTTAGCATGATAAACACAGATATTAAGGTGGTTGAAGCAAGCACAACAGAATTCTCGCATTTGGTTGTGATATAATGGTACAATTGTATAGTAATCCGCAAAATAGTTGAGAGATAAAGCTGAATGCAGAAAGCATGAGATTTCAAGGCCGCCAGACACTTCTCCTGTGCTACTGTACCACCTATATGCCTGCCTCCACTTCGTACGTACCCTTCTCTCTCCCTCCTCTCTTCTCTCTATATGTGTGTATATATATATATATATATGCAAGCCCTAGCTCTCAATTCATCTTCATCATCTGCTTTTCATTTCCAGATCTCTCTCCAAAACCTTCAATTACTTGCAATCCATACACATACCTGCATCCAATCGCAGATCACAGCAATGGAGGTAGCGAAAGGCGTCCGATCTGCGGTGAGGATCAACGGCGGCGCGGATCAGCACCGCGCGGCGGCGTCGGACTTGGAATCGGTGTGCGAGAAGGTGAGCGCGCTCGTCTCCGGCAACGCGGTGGTCGTCTTCACCATCAGCGGCTGCTGCATGTGCCACGTCGTCAAGCAGCTCCTCTTCGGCCTCGGCGTCGGACCTACCGTCGTCGAGCTCGACCGCGACGCCTCCGGCGGCCAGATCCTCTCGCTGCTGCACCGCCTCTCCGGCAGCGGCGGAGGAAAGGCCGTTCCGGCGGTCTTCGTCGGCGGAAAGTTCCTCGGCGGGATCGAGACGGTTATGGCCTGCCACATCAGCGGATCGCTCGTTCCGCTCCTCAAAAACGCCGGTGCTCTCTGGCTCTGATTTCTCCTCCTTACTTTAACTAACTGCTTTAACCTATTTCTGTTTCTGAGATATGCGAGCCCTACCTCTCAATGCAAGCCATACCTCTCAATTCATCATCACATACGCATGGAGAGATTTCATTTTCTGTTTCTGAGATTTGCGACATATTTCATGTACATAAATTATGCTATGTTACCAGAAACTCTATCATAAAAACTGAATTAATTATCATAGCTTTTCTCATCTTCCATCTTTTATCTTCATCTTCTTCACTTGAAATAAATTTAAAAAGCAATATTAAATTTACACTAATTGATTACATTTTTGTATTCATAACCATGTGCGATTAATTAACCAAAAACAGAAAATCTAGCTCCGCATGCCTATCTAGGGCTGAGTTTTTTGTGCCAATTATGCCCTTGATTAATGGTGGCTGACGAAAAGTGTAATGCAGTACAAAATTTCCAGAAAAATGCCTCTGAATAACCGACCACGGTCATGGAACATGATAAATTTGTCTCTTTATTTTCTGGTATAAGGAAATATATAAATTATGAAATGAAATTGTGTTCTATTTTTGAGGGCTGCTGCTGCGATCAGCGTGAGTTCTCTACATTTATTTTTATCCCATTTGCGTAGTCATACATGTTTGATTTCTCCATACAGAGAGAGGTTAGTTCACTGCCAAAAAATATGCAGTGATCTCACTGCGTTATTATATCTCCAGTACTATCAAAAAACATAAATTCTTTTAAGTGGTCTTTTCTGTTTAAAATGAAAAGTTAAAAAGACATTTGACGACAGAAAGAAACAGCCAAAATTTTATTCAATTCAGGTTGGAATTGGTTTGTATTGGCTGCGTTCTTGTCTGGAACAATAAGTGACAGATGGTCTTTGCTTCCTTGATAGTAAAATTGAAGACTGACTATTAGAGATGTAAAAACCAGCATAATCATAACTGGTCGGTTAAGTAAATTCACATCTCGATTTTGAACTGGTGGCTAGTTTTCTTTAAACAGTTTTCGACGATATGGGTTCCGCCTACGAGAAACGGATATGGTTCTAAAATTGGATCGCCGGTTTGGTTTCAAGTCGAACCAATGTTTTCAGCTAACTATGCATAGTAAAAGTGGATGAGTATTAACGAAAACATTTAAATATTAGTACCCGAACGAATAAAACATGACTTGTTTTCTGTAACCCTTCAATGCATTTGAGTTTCTTCTCTAAAATCTCACTCTAAAAGGGTAATCAACTAAATCAATATGCCAGCAAAAAAATTTATTGCTTATGAAAAGTGAAACATTGCATTATAACTTTATAAGTCGAGGTTCTTTTTTTAGACAGCCATTAACCACGTTTTCATCTCGACAATCTATAGCTGTGAAAATAAACTAACTTTAAGAAATCATTTACTTTCAGAGATTAACTTAGATAAAAATAATATGGACCAATCCATTATTGATTAAGATGAATTGAAACTTTAAGCTTTCCCAGATCTCTAGATAATTTCTATCATTTGAACTAACTTTGCTTGATATATTCCATCAAAAGGATAAGATTGCAGAAGTCCTAGTAATAACACATCAATTACCAACTCAAACCAAAACAAATGAAAGCTCATGAAACTTCTACAAGAACTAAGGACGGTCATTGCTAGAGAGCATGATGCACCTACCAAGTAGGACCAGAGTAAGAAAATATCAGCAATTTATTCAATGCCATCTTAAACTGTTATGTTCCTTTTTGAAATTGGTAATGGGATTGAGATGAAGAGACCTTGAACTCATATTGACACCTAGCGGGACTTCTTGACTCGTTTGGCAGGTTTTTGTACTTCTTTCCTTGGCTCCTCCGGAAGTTTTATGTCTGTAAATGGCTGCATTTATTTCAAAGAAGATATTAATCAAATGAGATAGGATGGGAGACTATTGAGCACTATGTCTTCCAAAGGCAGAGTGAATGGTTGGGAGATGTTCTTGCAAGATTCTCTCAATGTCCAAGTTTTCATACTCATTTTCATTGCGAGTGAATGCAGGCCAGAAAAATATTCGCTTCACTTTTTATATCCACAAAATATTGAGGTTTTAAGACTTGTTCACGGTTGAAGCGGCTTCTTTCACCTTGCTCATAATTCAGCCATTCTATCACAGCCGATGCACTTGGGTGTCAATACTTTTGACAAAGATTTCTGTTTAGTTATTCAAAAGAACCAACAGCCGAACATAGTTCCCTCTGCTAAAACTAACTAGTCCATCACTAGATACATATGCTTTTATAAATAGCATTGGAATCATCTTGGTGCCTGCTAGTCTTTCTTACTTTCCGGGTGGAGGTATTGAACTACAAGTGGTTGGTCAGAAACCCTTGGTTTACGTTGATAACAGTTATCGCACTTGGAACAGTTTACCGTATAAGCATCAAAAGGAATAAATTCATCTGCTAATGGTTCCTCTAGTGATAACTGTGGCATTACCCTTAGACACCCATCTATAGTAACATAAATAATGAAAAGAGCACACAATACAGAAAATAGCACGAGAACTGTGAAAACCACTTGCCTCGTCGATATTTTTCTGTAGTTCCAATAGTTCTTGGCAGTAGGTGAGGCACTCAGCATGATATGCAGCTGCCAATTCTTTGATCATGGCCTTCCTTTTGATGATCCCAATCACTTCAAGAACACAAAACAAGCTCATAGATAACAAAATGGGGTATGATTGCACCCAAACATAACCATAGCTTGATTCAAGGTGTTTCTGCAACCAAATTGCTCAGCAGAACTCCATACTACCCAAACAGTGTTCACACCTAAAATCTACAATGGCTTCCTAATAATATACACAAAATGCAAAACATTTAGGCAAAATTGCAAATTATTCATCATTAAGATCCGGTTATGATCCTACGCCAAAGAATTAGGTATCGATAATAGAAATTGAGCACAATTGATTTTACACAGAGCAGTTTAAGATCATAACAATACAATAATTCAAGAAAATCACAAGCCAGAATGTAGAGAGAGAGGGTTACTTCGGCTAGGATCGAAAGGAGGGGCAGGAGGAGGAGAATTGTCGTCCCGAGATGTGGGTTCAGGCGGAGCGGAGTCATCGCGTGAAGGAGACGGCGGAGGAAGAGGGGGCAGCGGCGGAGGTGGAAGAGAAAAGGGGTGTTGAATTTGGAGTTCCCCCATTTGCAATCGCGAAATTCAATGGTAATCAGAACTTCCTCAATTGAAGAATAGTGAATCTTAACAGAGACTTGATTCAGCTAAACAAATTTTGAAAAATGAAAATAAAAATGTTTGCTTTATTCATTTTCTACCCTTCCAGAATATGGTAGGGCCCTTCTTCATTGGGCCGTTTCTCAGCCCAGTTTATAATCCTAAACCCTGCTAAAAACCCTCATTCTCTCTCTTTCTCTCTCAACTGGTTTTCTCCAAAGATGAGTTTGGTGGCAGGGTCATACGAGCGTTTCATTTGGGGCTACAAACTGAACCGTTCACTAACCCTAACCCCACTCTTTTCCTTCCCCTCCCACCTCTCCACCATCAAAACCGTCGCCGTCGCCGGCACCGTCGCGGTCTCAGGCGGCAACGACGACTGCGTCAAAATCTACGACCTCGCCTCCTCTTCCGAGGTAGGATCCTTCCACCACTCCGCGTCCGTCACATCCGTCGCCTTCTACTCCCCACCTTCCCTCTCCTCCCTCCCGCGGAACCTCCTCGCAGCCGACGCCGATGGCTCGGTCTCCATCTATGACGCCGACCCCTTCGTGCTGCTCAAATCCGTCAAAATTCACAAAAAATCGATCAATTCGATGTCCGTGCATCCCTCGGGTAAGATAGCGCTGACCGTCGGCCACGACCAGTGCATGGCGCTGGTCAATTTGGTGCGAGGAAGGCGGAGCTTCTACTGCAAGATCGGCAAAGAAGCGTCGCTTGTGCAATTCGATGAAAGCGGCGATAGATTTTCGATGGTTGTCGACGAAAAAGTCAGTATTCATGAAGCGGAGGATGCAAAGTTGATTGTCGAGCTGGATAATACGAAGAAAGTCCTCTGTGCTGCTTCCGGCGCTGTGAGCTCTCTCTCTCTCTCCCTCATTTTTTTTCATTTCGATTAAAGAGAAAAATTGGTTATAATGTGAGGGGAATTTGGATTTTGATAAAGATAGATATATTATTTGTTTAGTTTAACTGTGTTTTTACTCAATCATATTTCATTCTTCTTAATTATGCAGACGGTTTGCTGTAAAATTTGTACAAAATACCCTAAAATCAGTCAATTACAACTTAATTTTTTTAATCAAGCCTTTAATCATATCTAATCTCTTAAGAATTACATGATCAATCATCAATTTTTGGCAGAATGGCATACTGTATACTGGTGGGGAAGATAGGAACATCTCTGCCTGGGACACAGCCAGCGGAAAATTGGCTTACAGTATTGAAAATGCTCACGCAGCTCGTGTCAAAGGCATTGTTGTGCTATCTAAGAGCAGTGCTGATTCAAGGGCGGATAATCCTTATATAGTGGCATCTGCGTCATCTGATGGTGTAATACGCGTCTGGGATGTGCGAAAGGCTGCTGATGGAAAGCCCTTGAGTGAGGTCCATACCAAATCAAGGCTCACTTGCCTCGCTGGATCATCTATTAGATGTGAGTCTGCATTTTGTTAGTTGGTTTTTTACGAATTCTGACGTTGGATGTTATGCTCTCATTCTAACTGCAGTTTAGTAGATAGCTTAGTGAGTAGAAATCATGGTTAGTCTGACTTGGTGCCACCGCGGCCCTGAATTTTGTTCGAAATAATTTGTTGAATCAAAAACCATATGCTTAATTCTTTAGAGTTGAACCTAAACTTGCACTGTTGTATACACTATATTAAGCAAGAAAGTAACCTTTTTAGCTTAAAAATGAGCTGCGTAATTCTAGGCTTAGATACCACCTACACCCATCAGTCTCGAATAGATCACACTATGTAGTTTCATAATGCATTTGATAATTGATAAATAGAAGTTCATAAGTTGTTATGTATTGATGTATAATATCTTAATAAGTCTCACCTTTTGAGCAGAAGAAATGGTAGTCTCTTTTTGTTGAATGCCACTATATGCTTACTGCTTTAGAGTTTTAAAACTTGCACCGCCGTATATTAAGTAAAAAAAGTACTCCCCTTTTTAGCTTAAAAAATGACCAGTGTAATTCTAGGCTTAGATACCAGCCTAAAACCATTGGTCTGGATTCTGGAATAGATCACACTCTGGAATATGCATTTGGCTTAATGAATAGAATTATAGAAGTAATAAATTGTTGTGTATTAATGTATAGTATAGCTTCGCAAGTCTCACCTTTTGAGCAGAAGAAAATGGTGGTCTCCTTTTGTTGCGTGCCACTATATGTTACTGCCATTTATAGCACCGAGGTCACATGCTTTGTTTTGTTGTGTTTTGTGTGACCCTTTCTTCCCCATTAACAACTAACAATAGCATATGGCCATCACTAATGGGTCACACATGGAGTACTCAATAATGTGAATAGTTAGTAGTTTTGGGAAGAACTCCAATTCCAAAAGAGTATTGCCATTCAACTTCAAGAACTCATCTAGATAAACAAAACTAATATGTAAAAGACAGTTAGCTTTAGGTGCTGCAATTTTGTGTTGAAATCAAAAGTTGAATCAATACATTATATTTTGACTGTGAATTAGGATTTGATATACTGAATTTTAGTGAAGTTGCATTATTAACATGGACGCCATATAAAACGGCTCAATGTTAGCTTAAAAAGAAAGCTTGTGACACTATTTAAGGTGTTTGATTTGGACAGAGTTTTTGTTGTTCAATTACTCTTCTGAACAGTTTATTCTGCTTAATTTTATTGGTTATATTGTGCTAATAATCCGTTATCTTTATTTCTTGTCTCAGCTTTGAAACTGCCGCCCAATGAAAAACCGAACACGGATGAAAATCTAGATGCAGCTGTAGAATCATAGTTGAATGTTTACTTTCATTTATGTTACCTCCTCTCTCTGGTATGATTGTATGGTTAGTTTTTAAGACAATCACAGGAACATGAGTACCTCAATTTTGCAGTTGAATTGGAATATTTGTGTATGTATTAGTACATCTTATGAAATGTGATGGTCAAGTGGTGCAAGGTAATTTCATATTCTTGATAACAATAGTGGGTTTTTACACATTTACTGCTGTAATAAAACTAAAAGCTTCACTATAGGAGGGATGAAATAAACACTCCCACCCCCTAATTGTATGTAAGAAACAGTTCTTTACAAATAACCTCAACCCTAATTCTTGATAATCCTATTGTGCCATCAATTATATATGGATAGCCAATTCTTGTTTCACCTCTTCTCACATGAAAAATCTCGAGGAAATGAATCTTTTTTCTGTTTTTGATTCATTGCAATTTCCCTACATTTCTCCACATTCCTTTCTTCAACAACATGCTTGAAAATCCCTTGATACATGCATTATTGTTGGTTGTTTCACCCCTTTCTTCCCTCTGTTATGGGATTCACAGCAGATAAAATGTGCCATTTCGTGTGAGTGGGTGATGGCTGTTTTGCTCGATGGGTTGTCAGACGACAGTGAGTCTGCTCATGAGCATGTAGGTGAGGAAGGAGAGGACGACGGGAAGGAGGTAGATGGCCTTGACTTTGGCCACGACCTCATTCTCCGGTCCAGCTTCTTCGAAGATGGTCTCGAGCATCGGGGAGTGCGACACCTTGTGGGGATGAATCACCGGTGAGGGCGCTACCGCAATCAAGTTCAAGTGGTGCATGTAGCTAATTTGCTTTCCCATGGTTGGTGGTGGGGAAAAGGAGTTATTTTTGTGAGAGAAAGAGAGAGATGATTTGAAATAGAATGTGATTGAGAAGTATATATAGTAATATGTATATTATGAAGATGATGTTTTCTATAATATTCGAAGCCATGCAGTATATATATAGACGACTTGGGAAGGGAAAATTAGGGGCTGAAATAAAACGCAGAAATTAATGGTAGAAGAAGAGGCCAAGTGTTTGGTTTTTTAAGAAAAAGGTTTGGCGTTAAATTAGCACTATATTTCTTAATGTTATTGTAGCCGGCCAGCCACTTTGATGGAATTAAAGTCAGATTAAGTTATTTTAAATAATATACTTATGTGAAAATTAAAACAGATTTTTGAGTCGTACAAATTATTTATAGAACTAAGCAGTTCCATACGACCAAAGATGAACATAATCCACATGTCATTCAACAAAAATCTCATTTTTTATTAGACCAAAGGTGTTTACCGGCCGACTCCATAATTATTTTCCGTACTAATTTATAGGCACTTTGAAAGATGACAACTAGTCCAAGGATCTAAAACTGTTCCATACTCAAATGCAGAAAACGATGCCCTACCATTTGGTTAAAGATGAATAAGTCTCATATCACTTAATGATACTCTTTAGATTAAATTCTCATTCTTAAATGTCGTTGTATATAAAATTATGTGTATATTTTTAGGGTTATTAAATAAAGGTTTTATGTTATTAATATTTTAAATTTTAACCAAATTTAATGCTCCCTATTTTTTAAATAAGAAGTCATATTGAGTAAATTGGAAAATATGAATTGAATTTTGCTTATGCTAACTTTAAGAGATCTGGGTTTTTTAGGCCCAGTACATTTAATAAATCAAGTTATCCAGTATTTCATTTAGACGCGATAGAATAATTTTGTATTACTCCTATAAGATTCAATTTTTTCAAAATGCAATTGTCTTTAATACTATATAATTTTTTTTAATCAAAGACGCCCTTGTGGGCGGGGGTTTAGGCAGACCCCCAACCCGTAAATAAGATCAAAATATAATATTCCAAAACATGATCATTAGCCCAAAAGTGACTAAGATCCAACACTAGAACATGGAAACGCAAATCAGAGGTCCCACAAGCCGGGATCCTCCGTGCTATCAAGGGAAAAAACAGGACTAAATAAACAAAAGGAAGAAAAATGAATACGATAAAACTAACTATCATGAGAACAAGAATAACCCACATCTCTACGTCGGAAACGGAAGTTAGGATATCCCAACTGGTATACTATGTAAATTTAGAATACAAATAGTGCACTCCATGTTAGTGTATTCAGTTATTGTAGGCTAATTTATATATTTGAATCGTCTTGCATGTATCTCCATTGTACAATATATACAAGAATGTTAAAATGAGAACACTTATTTTCACGGTGAATACATATACTTGATATGCATAAATGCAGTTTATCAGTTTGAATCTCAAATAAAGCAAAATTTGCATATGTTCTTGCGCACTTAAATTAATTAATAATATTACAATAACTTTATAATATTCTCACGTTCTCACGACAACTAATATATGCTTTTTATTTTAGCCGATCCACACATGCATGTGTATTATATGTTGTGCATATTTCATTATTTCTATTTGTAAATATTGATTTATCTTCGTGTTTAGGAGAATAATATACATGTATAAATTCTAAAATTTATCATTTTAAAATTATAATTTTATTTGTTCTATAAACATGGAAATTTTAACTTTGTTGGTTCATAACATCACATATACTCGTAAATTTCATTCATCGTGTTGTGACAGGATAGAGTGATTGTGTACTCGAGACAAACAGATAACGTAAAGAGACACAGATTTACGTGGTTTACCAACGTTGTGTTGGCTACGTCCTCGGACAGGAAAGGAGAATAGATTGTATTAAGATTGTTTTCAAGTTACAGAGTTATGCGCCCTACTTCTATATAAATAGATAGGCACATAGACGACAGGTTAGACCCAATAAAACAATTAAGGCCTAAAACAGAAACATAGACCTCGTTTAGCTAGCGGCAAACAATAGATTTAATGTATACTAACCTATTGTTTTAAACCTTGCGTGATAGATTCGATTTGGGGAGCTAAATTCCATATTAGTAATAACATATTTAATTTAATACTTAGAATATTAAATTCGAACGATATATAATAAATACGGTTATTTCAACATTTTCTTAAATATAATTATGTATGCCGTACGTTGCATATAGACACATTGGGTTTAATAATTTAATTGGATAAAAAGGTCCCTGGAATTGATATAAGTATGGAATTAAGAAGGACACAAACAGTTGAAACCTAGGATTAATTTATTAATCTAATCCTACTTGGTTCTAGTATATGCCAATGCCATAACATCGTTGATTAATTTAATATATCAATATTTTATTATGTTAAACGGAGCTTTCTCTTCATAATCATGTATTCACATGGTTTACCCCACTAATGTTTGTGTAGTTAATGGGTAATAATTCATTTTATTATTGTCGTGGACTATTTTTAAAATGAACAATAAAATAGTTTATAATTATACCGCCCAGTTGATAGTAGAACCATTAGAAAATAAGCCTAATACCAATTAAATATATATTATTAAAATTTTAACTAGACATCCATTTCCAATTTTTAAAATCGAAATCGAGCTTAACCAAAATCAACATATCGGCCCAATTCAGTTTTATTAAACCGATATTTTGCCCTAAAATCGATTTTTTTTATGACAAATTCGGTGAAAACCATTAAAAAAAATAAATGATTTTGAATCTGGTGGTTCTTGAATCAACGTCATCCCTACATTGAAAGTTGAAAATCAAATAGAAATAGTCGTAACTTCTTCCAAGCACTACTCGTATTATGCGAATCTTACTTATTTAATTATAAACATCAATAATGTCAAGATAAATTAAATAAACATAAAGTCATCGATTAATTTGACACGTAGTATTTCGCTAAGAAGGCGTGAAAGTTGACCACAATTTTCTATTTTTATAATTTCAACCTGATTTGCCAATCAGCTAATTGTGTGCGTTGAGGTGTGCAACTTTATAATGTGCTATTTATTTTTTTTAAAATTCCATGTAATGTTTATACATATGAACTATTTATAGCTAATATTTTGGTATTGAATTCAAAGCACATATATTAAATAGTACGTAGTAGTATTTTTGACATAGTCACGAGATACTACTCCTACTATATTCGGATAATAAGATCAGAGAGTAAAATGGAAAACCATCATATCAATGAAAATTGTTTGGTAAATTAAAATTACTAGAACATAAGAAGTATAACGTGAAATTGTATAAATAAATATAATCCCCGTGGAATAGAAAAAACTGGTACTTACATAACTCAATAACACATAAATTTAGGGATTAAACTTCACCATTTTCTCTTTTCAAATTAAAATGCTAGTAGTATCTATACATATATAAAAGAGGAGTTTTGGAGAAATTTACAAGAGTGATATTTGAATTAAAAAATATTTATTAAATGAAATTATTTTTTCTTAATAGACAATAATTTGAAAGGTCAAGACATTTATCATCAATTTAATTTATGAAATGATACAGAAGAAGGCCAACGAGCAGAATTCCAAGGGCTTCTAATATTATATGAATTTGGCTTTATGGTGATACTTTGGAGTTTTTGTATACATTTTTTTGGTGATTTTATCTTGAATTTGTATTTTTATAATTAATTCATATATTTAGTATTTATTTATTAGTTTAATTCTACCAGCTCAGTGCATTTTTATTCTGTTAACTTTTTTATTATATATCTTCAAACAAAATATTTATATGGTAAATTAATTGAAAATCTATATATACATACAAGTTTGGAAGAAATAACAATGTTATTGGAGTTATTATAAAATTGTTTCATAAATTTTGTTTTTTAATGCATAATATGAATTTTTGTTTTTATCTTTCCATATTAGTTATGACATTGTAACAAATGATAGATATAAAGTGATTTTTAGAAATTGTCACCTACGAATATCAAATTAATCACTAAATAATTATTGCAAACAAGTAAAAATCGTGTCAAGTACATTACCACTTTGAAAAGTTTTTAATGTTATTTATTACTATATTGAATTCACATTTTTTATAATAATTCTTGCGTATCTTTTAGCATGTAAAAGGTGTGTTTAACGTGTTTCGTGTATGAAGTTTTTAATAGCTAACATAAATTTTGAAGTGTTTTTTTATTCTTATGATAATCAGAGTAAGGGAATGTGTAACATCAAAATTCATGATCAAATATAATTGAAAATTGATAAGTCTCATTAATCTCATAATTATAATTAACAATACATTAAAAGATACTCCACTTAGGGTTGGCTATATATACCGAAATACCGCAGTTATCATACCGAAAAAATACTAAAAATACCGAATTTGTGGTATACCGCAAGTTGCGGTACGGTATGATACCTTACCGATAGATTTCGGTACGGTAATAACGGTATAGATTTTCCTATACCGCAGTATACCGCATTTACGATATTTGCCAAAAATTTGATATATATGTTGCCCCAAACCCCAAACACACTAACGTTGAGATGCAAATCATGTTCACTGTATAGATTTGATTGTGGCGTTGTTTTAATCTTTTGGACATTATTTAAATATGTGAAATTTTATTTTAAATATTTGGCTATAATAGAATTTTTTTGGTATCAAACACAGGTATAACGGTATGCCATACCTTATTTCGATATAACGTAAAAGTACGGTATACCGCAATACGGTATGGTATACCGCATAGACGGTAGGTAATGGTATCGAAAATAATCATATCGAAAAATTCGGTAAAGTATAGGTATGACATTTTCTCATACCGCAATTTGCGGTACGACATGTGGTATGACATTCTTGGTGCGGTATACCGTACCGTGCCACACCTAACTCGACTAACATAGTAGAGATCCGACCTTTAAAGTATATGTTGAGAATGTGCGTCTCATAAATCAATAATTCAAGATGCAATGCATGCATGAGTAAAGGTTGAGCCGAGGGTGCACGTAAGCGTACGAGAAGGACGCGTGCATGTGATCTAACTCACTCAAGATTCGGCTAGGAGTTGGGTATAAGAGGCATCACTTAGCTCATGTGGGATAACAGAATCAATTTTTGATACACAAGAAGAAAAAGTTCGAGACGTGAGATAAGAAAGAGTTTGAGATACAATTGTTCAATCCAAGTGAGAGATTGAGTGGGGATCTTTGTGATCAAGTTTGCAGTGTATACTCTGCTATTCTTCGTGGTGTTTCGTGGTCTTCTTGGGTGTGGATTGGCGAGTTGCGTTTCTTGTATGATCCATTAGAGAAGAGGTTAGTTCTTGTGGATTGATTCTTGTAGTTGTGAAGCTTGTATCTCTCGAATCCATAATCAATACAATCGCTTGAGTTCTCCTGTGGACGTAGGCTGATTTTGGCCGAACCACGTATATTGTTGTCGTTTTGTTCTTGTTTTCTTCGTTCACGTTTACAATCGGAGCTAGAATTACAAATTGGTGCCGTCTGTGGGAAATTGATTGAAGAAAGGCGTGAAGTTTGCGATGGCTGGAAACCGGTTTGATTTTGAGAAGTTTACGGGTAAGAATGATTTCGGATTATGGAAGGTGAGAATGAAGTCCATGCTCGTGCAGCAGGGTCTCTGGGAGGCTATCAACTTCGAGCTACCAGACAAGACCGCTGATCTTGAGGACAAAGAAATGGTCAAGAAGATCGACTTGATGGACAAAGCACATAGTACTCTGATGCTCATTCTTGGAGATCGGGTGTTGCGGGAGGTATGTAAGGAGAAGACTCCTAAGGCAGTCTGGAACAAGCTTGAGTCTATCTACATGACAAAATCACTTGCCAACCGATTGTTCTTGAAGCAAAGATTATATTCCATCAAATTTCTTGAAGGAAAGGGCATTATGGAGCAATTGGATGAGTTTGTAAAGGCGGTGGATGATCTTGAATGTGTGGATGGAGAAATAAAAGATGAGGACAAAGCAATTATGCTCCTCAATGCTCTTCCAAGAAGTTTTGATCAATTGAAGGATGCACTTCTATATGGAAGAAATACATCTCTCACATTTGAAGAGGTACTGACAGCTTTGAAGGCAAAGGAGTTTCAGAGAGTCTCCATCATCAAACCGATGGATCAAGCTGGAGAAGTTCACAACATAAAATCTGTTGATAAGAAGAATGGGAAGAAGAAATGGCCCAAGAAAGGAAAGACTGATAAAAGGGATGACAAAGAGACCAGATCATGCTTCCACTGCAAAAATCCAGGCCACATCAAGAAAAACTGCTATGCATTCAAAAGAAAAAAAGGAAGAAGAAAGTATTCTTGCTGGAACGGCAGATGTGGCTCAAGAAGTTGAGAATTCTCAAGTATTGAATGTAGCTGATGTGGATATTATAGAATCTTGGATTATGGATAGTGGATGCAGCTTTCATATGTGTCCCAAGATTGAATGGTTTGATAAGTTGGAGCAAGCATCAGGGTCAGTTTTCTTGGGCAATGATCACAAGTGTTCTATCAAGGGGATATGGGACATCAGACTGAGGATGAAAGATGGTTCACTGAAGATTTTATCCGAGGTCAGATTCATACCAGAAATTAAAAGGAACCTCATTTCCTTGGGAGCCCTGGAGAGGAAGGGATGTTCTTTTCTCTTATCTGGTGGAGTTATGAAGGTAATGAAGGAGTCTCCGATAGTGATGGAGGCAAATAGGATACATAGCCTATATTTCCTGGAAGCAGTGGTTGTGACTAATACTGTGAATGTATTAGAGCATCAAACTCCAGAATCATGGCATCTGAGACTCGGGCATGTGTCTTTGGATGGTGTCAACAGACTTATAAAGGAAGGCATCATCAAGGCAGAATCCACCATGAGTTCAAGGGATTGTGAAGTATGCATTCTTGGAAAAAGCAAGAAATTGGTGTACCCTGCTGGCAAACACACATCTTCTTCTGTGTTAGACTACGCTCATAGTAATATATGGGGGCCATCTCAAGTAGTTTCCATAGGTGGATGTAGATACTTCTTATCAATTATAGATGATTATTCCAGAAAACTGTGGCTATATGTTATGAAGAAAAAATCAGAAGCTTTCAGTAAGTTCAGGGATTGGTGTATCGAGGTTGAGGTGGAGAAATCTGCTGCACTCAAGTGTCTTCGAACAGACAATGGATTGGAATTTCTATCCCACGAATTTGATGATTTCTGCAAACTCAGAAAAATAAAGAGACACAGGACAATGCCCAACAATCCTCAACAGAATGGAGTTGCTGAGAGGGCAAATAGAACAATTCTTGAGAGGGTAAGATGTATGCTCATCTCCTCTGGTATGCCCTCCAAGTTTTGGGGTGAAGCAGCTGCTACAGCTGCTGTGTTAATGAACAAGTGCCCAGTGGCTTCCATTGAATACCAAACTCTAGATTTTAGATGGTATGGGAAACATGAAGATTACAATAGACTCAAGCCTTTTGGGTGTAGAGTTTACTCACATATCAAGCAAGGCAAGTTGCAGCCTAGAGCATTGAGATGTGTCATGCTTGGATACCAGAAAGGAGTTAAAGGGTATAGACTTTGGTCTATGGAGCCAGGTAATCAGAGAGTAATCATAAGCAGAGATGTGGTATTTAGAGAACAAGAAATGCCATATAAAGATCTTAAGAAAGCTGTGATTACAGAAAGAATGAATGATCAAGTGGAGGTGGAGCTTCAGAGTAAACCAGATAGTGATCAGAACAATGAAGATGAGAGTTCATCAGAATCAGAGTTGGAAACACATGAATTTAGTGCAGAGACAGAAGCTACTGATCAAGGTGTTGAGGATTCTGATAACCTCACAAATTACCAGCTGGCTAGAGATAGAAAAAGAAGAGAAGTTATCAGGAAGCCTGCCAGATACAACAATGCAAGTTTAGCATATTATACACTCTGTGTAGCAGATGAGGTGGAGGCAGGAGAGCCTGGCAATTATGTTAAAGCCATAAAAGGCAGAGACAAGGACAAGTGGATCAGAGCCATGCAGGATGAGATTGATTCCCTATTGAAGAATAAGACCTAGATTCTAGTTACCAGAAAGAAGTTGCAGAAGTTGATTGGCTGCAAATGGATTTTTAAGAAGAAAATAGAGGCATCAGAAGGAAATAGGATCAGATACAAAGCCAGGTTAGTGGCTAAGGGATACAATCAAAGAGAAGGCATTGATTTTAATGAGATCTTTTCTCCAGTAGTTAAGCACAGTTCCATCAGAATACTTATGGCCTTAGTTGCTCAGAATGATTGGGAATTACATCAAATGGATGTAAAAACAGCATTCCTTCATGGTGAGTTGGAAGAAAGAATATACATGGAGCAACCTGAGGGGTTTGTGAGGAATGGAGATGAGAACAAGGTGTGTTTATTGAAGAGAAGTATCTATGGGTTGAAACAATCCAGTAGGCAATGGAATATTCAATTTGATCAGCATATGAAGAGGATAGGATTTGAGAGCTTACAATATGATAGTTGTGTATACATAAAGAAGAAGGATGGGAAGCCTGTAGCTTTTCTATTATTGTATGTTGATGATATGCTTGTGACAGGATCTGATATAAATGAAATTCTAAAGGTGAAGCATGATCTGAGCAGCCGTTTTGAAATGAAAGACTTGGGTGAAGCCAAGAGGATCTTGGGCATAGACATCATTAGGGACAGAGAAAGAAGAACATTGTGGCTGAGTCAGGATCATTATGTGGAAAAACTACTCAAAAGATTCCAAATGAAGGAGTCAAGAACTGTGTCAACACCAATTGGACAGCAGTTCTTGCTTACTGCTGATCAATGTCCCAAAAGCAAGGAAGATGAAGCTCAGATGAAGAATATTCCATATGCCAACATCATTGGAAGTGTGATGTACTTAATGATCTGCACTAGGCCGGATTTGGCCCATGCAGTGAGTATAACTAGCAGATACATGAGCAACCCGGGGAAGGTGCATTGGCAAGCTTTAAAATGGATGTTATGGTATTTGGGAGGGACTTCAGACTATGGTATAATGTATAAGGGGTGTAATGATTCACTCAAGGAAAGTCTGGAGGGATTCTGTGATTCTGATTTTGCATCCAACAGAGACAACAGAAAGTCGCAAACCGGGTATGTTTTCACACTATTTGGTTCAGCTATAACCTGAAAGTCTGGTCTTCAATCTGTGGTGGCCTTGTCTACTACCGAGGCAGAGTATATTGCTCTTACAGAGGCAGTAAAAGAGAGCTTTTGGGTGAAAGGAATCCTAGATGACTTGGGATTGAAGCAAGGAAAGGTTGTTGTGAATTGTGATAGTAGTAGTGCGATTTGTCTATCAAAACACCAGATATTTCATGATAGAAGTAAGCACATAGATGTGCGGTTACATTTTATTCGAGATGAAGTGAAGAAATGAATGATAGAGGTGAGGAAGATCGCTACTGAGCACAATCCAGCCGATGCTTTGACTAAGGTGGTGCCAACATCCAAGTTCAACCATTGCTTGGAGTTGGTGAGAGTTCTGAAAAGATGAAGTTCAGAGAGATGGAGAACGAGGACAGTATGTTATTGATATAGGAGACGAGGTGGAGATTTGTTGAGAATGTGCGTCTCATAAATCAATAATTCAAGATGCAATGCATGCATGAGTAAAGGTTGAGCCGAGGGTGCACGTAAGCGTACGAGAAGGACGCGTGCATGTGATCTTACTCACTCAAGATTCGGCTAGGAGTTGGGTATAAGAGGCATCACTTAGCTCATGTGGGATAACAGAATCAATTTTTGATACACAAGAAGAAAAAGTTCGAGACGTGAGATAAGAAAGAGTTTGAGATACAATTGTTCAATCCAAGTGAGAGATTGAGTGGGGATCTTTGTGATCAAGTTTGCAGTGTATACTCTGCTCTTGTTCGTGGTGTTTCGTGGTCTTCTTGGGTGTGGATTGACGAGTTGCGTTTCTTGTATGATCCATTAGAGAAGAGGTTAGTTCTTGTGGATTGATTCTTGTAGTTGTGAAGCTTGTATCTCTCGAATCCATAATCAATACAATCGCTTGAGTTTTCCAGTGGACGTAGGCTGATTTTGGCCGAACCACGTATATTGTTGTCGTTTTGTTCTTGTTTTCTTCGTTCACGTTTACAATCGAAGCTAGAATTACAGTATATGCATGTGCACAAGTTCATGAGATTATAGTAGAATTGACATTAAAAATAAAATTATACCTACATAACTATTGTTCAAAATTTGTTTAACTTATTATGTCATAAATCACCCAAGTGCATAAATTGCTAAATTAGAAAAAATGTATATTAGAAAAATAATTTATATCATTATAATTTTAAATTTCATTAAATTATCATTATACTATAATATAATAGAGGTGACTTACTATTAAGTGTATCTTTCGGTATATAAATTCATGAGATTATAGAAAAATAACTTTAATAACCAACCCATGCAGATAATCAAACTTATGAGTAAATACTTTTTTGTTTAATTTGTTATTGTAAAAGATTTTTATCTTATAATATTATTTAACATTGGAATATTATATTTTGTGAGTAATTGTTTCATAGTTATTAGGGTACGTTTTTATTTACAATTTCGTATAATGATATTGTTTTTAATTTCATTTAATTAGTTTACAATCAAAAATCAATATTTCAAAATCTTTTATTCTGCACAGGTGTATACTAGTTTAAAAGTAAAACAAAGCGTTGGTCTAAGGCCATCTCCAACCATTTACACTAAACTCAAACACATTTTTCCAGTTCTATCACATCAAATAGTAATTCTACTCCAACCATTTTTACACCAAACTCAGACCCAAAAGAATATTCCATATTCACCTACTTTTTTTACTTTTTCAATCTTACCAACATATTTATTTAAATTACACATTAACCCCACAACACTTTGTCAAAATAATTTTCCAAATATAATTAAATAATTTAATACAATTATTTATATTAATATAAAATATATTATACATTCAATAAAAAATACGTTAGTAGTAACTATTAATATTACGATTATATATGTATCAAAAGTTCAGTGTATTACTAACTATTAATATTACGATTTAATCAAAACTTTTATTTCAACTAATTATTTCAAAATTTGCAATTTCATAGCGTAAATTCTTATTGGATTATGACTTGTACAAAAAACAAATACTATTAGCCCAGCCCATCAATATATTATACTACTAATTGAATTTTAAACCTAATTTTATCTTCCCCTGCGCCGCAATCTTCTTC
Organism: Salvia splendens; assembly: GCF_004379255.2. Classification (NCBI taxonomy): domain Eukaryota; kingdom Viridiplantae; phylum Streptophyta; class Magnoliopsida; order Lamiales; family Lamiaceae; genus Salvia; species Salvia splendens. The sequence goes on from NC_056038.1 coordinate 34,354,034, forward strand.
GTCTTCTCTATTTTTTCGTTCCCTTCTCTGGTTCTTTCTGCATCTCAAAATTTTCTGCCCAAGCTCTTCAACCATCAACAATCCTCCATAAACCAGGTAAGCCCTTGCTTCCATTCGAAAATACAAAAGCACGAGGGAGCCAAGTGCAATTTCCAGGAACTTCAAAAGTTGGAATGCAGTAGCTACAGTGCTACTACATCTTTGGAGTGATACTGTTCAAAAACGCAAAAAAAAAGACGATTTGGAATGCCTTTTGGAGTATGATTGGAGGCGTTTTTCACTGCAAAGATGCGTTTTGCCGCATCGTTGGAGATGCCCTAACAGGTTCGCCAACCATTTCACGGGTAACACAAAAGTAAGCTCGTAATTAATGCTTAATCTAATAAATTAATGTATAATCTATTAAATTAATGCATATAATAAACACTTAATTCCATAATTAATGCCATCAATATTGTGAACAGAGGTAAAAAATTGATATGAATATCATTGCATCTATATTCAAATGCTCAAATTTTTAATTAACAGATCAATACACCAGAATTCAGTCACGATTCAGTGATTTTAAACAATCTCTAATCCAATTGATAATAATAATTATGTGTAATTTTCCATATACTAAGGGTCAACAAGAATAGTGGTAAAAGAAAGTGAATATTGTGGCATGATTATATTTTTCAAATAAAGAAAGATAAATATCATCCTAATATACTACTCCCTTTATCTCATTAAAAGTAAAACATTTTTTAAAATAAATAATATTATCTTTAATTTTTCTTTTCTTCTTTAATTAACAAAATAATATTACATAAAATTTTATATGAAGAAGCAAACATTTATTGGACGAAGGGATTATTGGGACGAGCCACAAAGACAAAACGTGCACCGACTTTCCATTGTTTGACTTTGGGCTCCCCATAATTAACTGTGCGACCCACCGTACCCTATACATTTCAGACATCGCCTTCCTCAGTTGCCAACTCTTCCTCGTATCACATCGAAACACCAAAAACTTTTACTTAATTAAATAGTACTATTTTTAATCCTAATTTCTTGTTAACTATTTTATAACTAGAAATTTCGAAATAAGGGATTAAATTCGCTGATCTTTCGTAATTAGGTATTCAATTCGCTGACCTTTCGTAATTTGAGATCGAGACATGCGTATTCTTCCGAATAAGGGATTTCTGATATTTTATCTTATTTATGTTCTTTTTTAATATTATTTCCCTCTAATCATTTATCAATTACCTAAATTACCCCCTTCAAATTTTTAATGGAGAACCTACAAAATTTGTCATCCTTGCTTGAGCTATGGCTTGGGCGCAATCGTATCCGATCCATTGACCTTTGTGGACTAAAATGCATTAAGAAGCTCAGCCTTCAAAGCAATTGCTTAGAGTAACCACAATAGGGGAGCCGCAGCTCGTGGCTCGCGTGTGGCTAGGCTGCGGCTCCCTATAACGAGCGCCACCAAAGCCCGTGGTGGGGGGGGGGGGGGTGCCCAGGGGATAGCCACGCCGGCGGCTCGGTCGCGGTGCTTGGGCACGAGCCGCGGTTCCCCTATTTTCGATTTTTTTAAATACCTCATTCCACCCTTTTTTACCTCACACATTTTACACCATTCTCTACAATTTTTTATAAAATTTTCGAAAAATGCATTTTTTTTTATAATTATTATAGTCCGATAATTTTTATTCTACTTAAATTAAAATATACTACAAAAATGAAAAAAAATAATTCATTTGGTGGCTTGAGCTTGTCCACTATAGTGTGAACAAGTATTTTTGGTGGCTCGGCCAAGTTTTGTGGCTTGGCTCAGGGCCATGGGCTCTACTATTGTGGATAACATCCATGGCAGGACTTGAGGTAGCTACGTGGAGTTAATAATGCTACATTTTACAGAAACTCTTTAAATTCAACTTCTTTAAGGAAGGGTTTCCGCATTACTAGAGATGAATTCACATGTCCTGATTTGGAGGAATGTACTGCATTGGAAGAATTGTACCTGAGCCATAATGGTATTACAAAAATGGAAGGTTATCAACTCTAGTCAACCTCCGGGTCTTGGATGTGGCATCAAATAAGCTCACAGAAATAACTGACATTGCCAATTTGACAAGGTGTGGAAATCAATCCATTATATTCCAACACTTTGTTACTTTCTGATGTTTGTTTACCACCAGGTTGGAAGAAGCGTAAAAATTTGAAGGGGGTAATTTAGGCAATTGATAAATGGTTAGAGAGAAATAATATTAAAAAAGAACATAAATAAGATAGAATATCAGAAATCCCTTATTTTGAAGAATACGCATGCCTCGATACCAAATTATAAAAGTCAGCGAATTGAATCCATAATTACGAAAGGTGAGTGAAAGTAATCCTTTATTCCGAAATTTCTCCTTTGTAATTGTTAATCTCACACCCCTCAGTTAAGCCCTAATTGACCCGACACTACTGAGCCAGCCCCACGCTATGAATAAGTAAAGGCGATCGCAACAGCTCTATTTCGTCGATTCTTTCCAATTCCATTCCTTTTTCTTCTTTCCATTTTTGGCCCATGCCCTTTTTCTTCTCCTACTATTCAATTTCAAACTCTCTCACATGGCGTTTGCATTAGTCACTTGGATTTCCGCATGCTCTTCCGTAAAAATGCAATCTTGATCTGATTTAACTACTGTGTGAAATCTTGGCGTGTGAGTGTGTTTCTTGGCCTGATTGAATATGAAGGTGGGGAAGTCTCAAGTGTGGCAGCCTTGCAAGAAGAAGAGGTTGTAGTAGTTTGTGATTCAAGAATCCCATTTAGGGAACTTGTGGAGAGAGATAGAGAGAGAGGGAAAGGGAAAGGGGGAGTGGAATGTGTATAATCTGTATTAGGTAAGTGAGGCAAAAAAGGGGAAGATTATATCCAAAAAGGGGGGAATTTTGGGATTGATTCATTACATATCGATATATATAGATAACGGATAAGGGCAGTGGAGATGGTGATGGCATCGAAATCGGGCGTTGGTGGCAGTAGCAGCGGCGGCGGTGGTGGCAGTGGGCGGACTCGCGTGGGGAGGTATGAACTTGGGAGGACTTTGGGAGAGGGGACTTTTGCCAAAGTGAAGTTTGCTAGGAATCTTGAGACAGATGAGAACGTGGCCATCAAGATTCTTGATAAGGAGAAGGTTCTCAAGCACAAGATGATTGGCCAGGTTGCTGTTTTATTGCCCTTCTTATATTCAGAATCTCTTCATTTTCTTGAACTGGATTATGTGATGTTCTTGCACTAGATTATGGGTTGACTTTTCTTGTTCATGTTGTCTTTGTTCAATCCTTTTTTTTTCTCTACAATCAAAGGTCTCTCTAGTGATCTTTTTGCTGTGTAGATGAGCAATTTGTGGGGCTAATGTTTTATAAAAACAAATTATTTATGTTTCTGATGATTTGAGTTGGAGCTGATCCGGCTACTATTGATCGGAATATGCTTGATGTGTATATTTAACAACATCTTTTTATTCATACTTTGATTTGTCTATGATTATTATGTAAAGATTTTTGGGAACTTTGACCTGATCTGTGCATTCACATCGTTCCAACACTTATCTTCGTGTTTGCAGATCAAGCGCGAAATTTCAACTATGAAACTGATAAGGCATCCTAATGTCATCCGGATGTTTGAGGTTTGTCCTTTAAACACTTTATCGTAGTGTGATATGGACGTGGGACCTATGATATGTGTGCGTACTAATGGGCTTCTTCTCGTGTAGGTTATGGCCAGCAAGACAAAGATATACATTGTTATGGAATTTGTAACCGGTGGTGAACTCTTTGACAAGATTGTATGTCTCGCTCATCTTCACTCTGTGATCAAAAGCAATATGTAATGAAGTGCAATATTATTGTTGCTTCTCTTGTTGGCAGGCTAGTCGAGGCATACTGAGAGAAGACGAAACAAGGAATTATTTTCAGCAGCTCATTAACGCGGTTGATTATTGCCACAGCAGGGGTGTTTACCACAGGGATCTTAAGGTGATTATGCAATTTCCTTTTCGTCCTCTTTAGCTCCATGTCGCCCCATTTATCTAGTTTTATTGAATATGAAAAGCTCATTGTTTATTGTATTGGTTTCTTGGTTTATAGCCGGAGAATTTGCTGCTTGATGCCAAGGGCATTCTCAAAGTCTCCGATTTTGGTTTAAGCGCCCTACCACAGCAAGTTCGGGTACTATGATTTGTTCATACCTTCACTCGTTGAACTTTGCATTCCAGAAAAATGAATCAGATGATATAACTCATTTTCTTAATCCTTTATCAGGAAGATGGATTGCTTCACACGACATGTGGAACGCCAAATTATGTTGCCCCAGAGGTATGCAGCCATTTCTGTTAGCTCAATCAGTGATGTTTTATTTCTTCTTGAATAGTTCGGTTGTCTGAATAACTGCTCTCATTTCCCTCGTTTCACAGGTAATTAACAATAAGGGCTACGATGGAGCTAAGGCAGACATATGGTCTTGTGGTGTTATACTTTTTGTACTTATGGCTGGATTTCTTCCCTTTGAGGAGCCGAATCTTGTGGCATTGTACAAAAAGGTATACGTCATATTTCATGGTGGACAGTATGGAGTGATGTTTGGAGCACGAAACATAGGCATGAACGCTACGTGCTACCTTGACAATGTTTGTTGATTTTGCATTTTCAGATATTCAAGGCGGACTTCAAGTGCCCTAGATGGTTTTCAACAAGTGTAACGAAACTAATCAAAAGAATTCTGGATCCCAACCCATCCACAGTATGATCCCAACTGCAGCTTTAATTTAGTCAAAGAAATCTGGTTTCTTGCAGCTTTACTTTTTATTATTCAGTCACAAGCCTTAATGCTTTGTTATCTACCTGTTGCAGCGTATAACGATCAGTGAGATCCTCGAAAACGAGTGGTTCAAGAAGGGATACCAGGCACCTGAATTCGAACAAGAGGATGTTACCCTGGATGATGTGAATTCAATCTTTAATGAATCAGAAGTATGGATTTTAGTTTGGCTCCAGTTTTTGTCTTTCGATTTAATTACTATGATATTTCCGCACTCACAATAAAGTTCATTTTTGCAATCAGGACTCTCCAAACCTTGTTGTGGAGAAGCGGCACGAACGCCCTCCTGCGGCTGCTCCAGTGACTATGAATGCCTTTGAGCTCATCTCCACCTCACAGGGTCTCAATCTCGGTTCGCTCTTTGACAGGCAGATGGTATGCTGACTATCGATTGGTAAAAAGTGAGACTCACAATTTTGATCAATTTAGTTAACGTGCTTCAAATCTCCTCCGACTCCAGGGTCTTGTCAAGCGAGAAACGAGATTTACATCAAAATGCCCTGCCAGTGAGATTATGTCGAAAATCGAGACAGCTGCCGGGCCTATGGGGTTTGATGTGAAGAAAAACAACTACAAGGTTTGATTACATCAAAATTATGTAGCTATTTCTTTACAGTGTTGGAAAAGGACTTCTTTATTTCAATCTTAACCTCTGATTCCTTCCATTTAGATGAAACTTTATGGGGAAAAATCCGGGCGGAAGGGTCACTTATCCATTGCTACAGAGGTATCTTTACCTAAAGATTTTCGACTCCTCACTCGACTACAGAGAGAACGAGATGTTTTGACATTATGTAACATTGTTATAAATTGCTCTTGCAGATTTTTGAAGTAGCTCCATCACTTCACATGGTTGAGCTTCGCAAGGCGGGAGGAGATACATTTGAATTCCACAAGGTATCGTTACATTAGCCTTATTTTGCGTAATGTCTTGGACGATCTCAAATATCAGATCTTACTTATAGAAACACGAAAGAGGAGCTGAGTTCACAAACGTATTAGTTCTTAGCAATTCAAAATTGTTGCAGTGTTTTGAAAATGAAATAGAGTTAGATAATGAGCCCTTTCTCTTATCCTTTGTATGCAGTTTTACAAGAACCTTTCGACCGGGTTGAAAGATATCGTATGGACAGCAGGCGAAGAAGTACAACAGGAAGAGACCAGCCGTAAGTAGACTGTTTTTTTCTTTTATTTTTTTAGTTCATAGGAAACCGTGGTCTACATAATCATTGATGTGTCGTGCATCATGTCATTACCCTTGTTGCAGGTTCTGCTCACCCGAGGCCTTAATCGTAACGTCGTCTTGCTATGTTGGACCCATACTTGCATGTTAGTGTTGATCTGTAGTATTTGGTATGCTTACATAATATGGAACATCGCCCTTTATATTTTTGATTTATTTGTAACATTAGCATATCCTATTTGATGTCTATAAATGTATGATTGAGGATTTTCATGTTGTCGCAATGTACCCTACTATAATAATCGACCCTTATTACAAATGAAATGTACGATTGCAACTTTTTTTGCTTTTTTCTAACGTATCTTTAAAATATGTGTTTGCTTTGATGTATAACGAACAAATAAGCTTTATTATGAAAAACTTGGGCAAGTTTATTAAATTTTTGGATGACATATTTTCTTTTGGATAAGGGGTATATTATATTATGGATATATCATATTATATGAATATTGCTGATGTATACCTATAATTAATTTTTATTAAAATAACAACTATGGATATTATTAAATGGGTGGTACAATACTCAATCAAATACTAGAAATGTCAAGGTTTTGTTTTTACATGTAGAGTGGCTACTATTTATATTAGTAGTAAACGGCGTATTTTGTTATGAAGGAACATAAATTTATACTATGTCACGTCTAGAACTTGAGATCTTTGGTATCATGAACTATTCTACGTACACAAAAAAACACACAATTTGGTTTGGTATGGAACGAGGAAGCCAGACATTGAGATTTAAGAAGCTACTATTTAACAATAAGAGTTTTTAAAATCAATACAAATATTTAAAATAAATAGAATGACAACTATAGATAAATGAATTACTGAATTAGTAGAATCAAAACTCCAACACGAAGCAACTTCTTTCACTACAAAAAAATCGCCAATTAGTGACGGATATTTACAGTGAAATTTCCGCACTTAATATATTAGTGACAGATCAATTTTTGGCAGATCCGAATCAATAATAAACTTGCCAGTAAAAAGTTTTAGTGACGGAATTTCCGTCACTAAAGTTATTGTGACGGAAATCATAGGCGGCTGTTTCGGTTTAGTGACGGAGTACTCTGTCACTAATTAGTGACATAAACGCTTCAGTCACTAATTCTGTCACTAGTTGTTAAGCTATTGAAATCCGTCACTATTTTGTGTTTTTTTGTAGTGTTTACTTTAAAGTTTGAATTATTAAATAATAATAATGATATTTGTAAATGCTAATTTGAATACACTACTATAAAACTAATAAAATACTCTTAGAAAAGTTTAAAACTATCGGGGAGCCTGGACCTCACCCAACCACCTCTGCCAATGTTAATTATATTATGATAAATAGTGTACTACAATTATTTTTTATCTTCAATCCTATCAACTTTTATCTTATTTAAAAACAAAGAATATAATTATGGATTCCCACCTCTCTACATAGCTACGTCAGTGTATATATATGTGTGTGTCTATACATTATGAAAATAGTGTACTATCATTAGTTTGATTTCTAGTTTAGTCCTATTAACTTTAATCCCTTTTAGTAAAAATATTTTTTTTAATGAACATGAACATGAACATGATCATATGAAAGCCTAGTCAATTAATGGGCTTTATATTGGGCCAAATGAAGCCCAATAACAATTTCACGGCTGCCATGAAAACACATAGATAGGTCTGTCAATTTTCGTAATTTCTCGCACAAAAATTTAATGTCGGCTTATGATTCCTTTATCATCACCGATCACCGATCAATAAATTTCCCCTCACCAACTGTTCCGATCCAACCAGCAAATACGCAGTGAGATGATGCGGGTCAGAGGGCTCGCCCGGTTAGCGAGGTCGGGCTACGCCCGTGGTCAATGGGTCTACTCGTCTTTGGGAAGTGGCGAGAGCGCGCCGCTGCTGCTCGAGCATTCCTCCCACTTTCACAACCCTCTTCAGTCTTCTCGAGAGGTGAACTCACGCCCTCGTATTTGATCTCAAAATGGATTAGTGCCAGTCTGGATTTTGTGTGTTTTTGCGTCGTGTGCTTAGGTGGAGCTGTTTTCCTATTAATTAGTTTCAGCTCTGGATTTTGAAATTCGCGGTTATTAGTGAAGCTTGTTTCGGAGCTATTATTAATTTCTGTTTATGGTCATTTGATCGAACAGTTGGTAGGTGTAAATGAGTTCATACTAAATGGAGCTTTCTTATGGGTTAAGCAAGCTTTATTAATAAGTGGGTTGTGAAAGTTACTTTTTTTTGCCTTCCTAATAATTTTTTTATCAAGTTTTGTTACAGTGATGTTTAGGATTTAAGAAATAGAGGAACCTAGCTTATTCTCTGATTCCGGATCTTAACCTGAAAAATTATGTTCGGATAAATGGAAAATGCTTTGTAGCTCGGGGCTGCTAGCTGTTGTTGTTGGTGACATTTGTTTTAACTAGGGCAATGCATATGCAACCATTCACTGGTCTTGATGTATGAGTTTGTGCCGTCTTTAGTTTTGTAATTAACACTTTTTTATCATTACATTGTATTATATTTCTTTTTTTACTGTTTATTAGTAGGTTTTGGGTTGCAGAGTTATTTATTCATGGGTGTCAAATGCCATTAGTACGGTTGGGCAACAGGTTCAACTTCAGAGTAGCTCTGCAGTTGAGGTCAGTACTTCTAAAGAAAGCCTATTCAGTTCAGATTATAATTCGAACAGTTGGAGTGGAGAAAACTGCGATTTTGATGGTTTCGACGAGTCTGGTGAAGAAGTAGAAGAGGGGAAGAGTGAAGAAGGCAGCTACGGGGAATTTAGGGTATTGAGTGCCTTTGATGGGAACAGAGCGCGAATCCAAGCTTCTAGAAGAATTGAGGTGGACGAAGGTGATTTGAGGCATCCTTTAGTGAGGGAGATATGTAGGTTGATTGATCGCAGGGCAGCATGGTCTCCGAAGCTTGAATCGGAGTTGAAGCGATTACTGCGCAGCCTGAAACCTAGCCAAGTGTGCGCTGTGCTTCGAGCTCAGTCTGATGAAAGAAATGCTTTGAATTTCTTCTACTGGGCTGACAGGCAATGGCGATACAGGCATTACGCTGTTGTGTATCATGATATGCTGAGAATTCTGAGTAAGACGAAGCTATGCCAAGGGGCTAAGCGAGTTCTTCATCTTATGATTAGGAGGAAGATTGAGCTCTGGCCCGAAGATTTTGGTTGTGTAATGGTGTCTTTCAGTAGAGCTGGTCATCTCAGTAAAGCATTGCAGATGTTGAATGTAATGCAGAGAGCGGGAGTCGAGCTTGATATCTCCGTTTGCAACACTGCTGTTAATGTTTTGGTGGAGGGGGAGAAGTTGGAGAAAGCATTGAGGTTTTCGGAGAGGATGCAGATGGTTGGGATTGAACCTAATGTTGTCACGTATAACTGTCTTGTTAAGGGCTATTGTGAAAGGAAACAGTTGGATGATGCAGTGAAGCTGATCGAAGAAATGCCTCTGAAAGGTTGTGCTCCAGATAAAGTTAGTTATTATACTGTGATGGGAGTTTTATGCAAGGAGAAAAGGATTGATGAACTGAAAGGGCTTTTGAAGAAGATGTTGGAAGAGAGTAAATTGCAGCCAGATCAAGTCACTTATAATACTCTTATTCACATGCTTTGCAAGCATTGTCATGGAGATGAGGCACTGGGGTTCCTACGGGTAGCAGAGGAAAGAGGGTTTCGTATCGACAAAGTCGGGCACACTGCGGTAGTGCATTGCTTTTGTCAGGAAGGACAAATAGATAGGGCTAAAGGTATCATTGATGAAATGCTATTGAAAGGATGCAGCCCTGATGTTGTGACATATACTGCTGTTTTGAATGGATTTTGTCGCGTGGGGAAAGTTGACCAAGCTAAGAAATTGCTGCAGGAGATGTACAAGCATGGTTGCAAGCCTAACTGTGTGTCTTACACAACCTTGTTAAACGGGCTTTGTAGGGGTGGGAACTCTTCGGAGGCGAGAGAGATGATGGACATGAGCGAGGGATGGTGGACTCCGAACTCTGTGACGTACAGTGTAATCTTGCATGGGTTTCGTCGTGAAGGGAAGCTGTCTGAGGCCTGTGATATTGTGATGGAGATGATCAGAAAAGGGTTTTATCCTTCCCCTATCGACATCAACCTATTGATTCAATCATTATGTCGAGTTGGCAAGACAGAGCAAGCTAGGAAGTTAATGGAGGAGTGCCTTAAAAAGGGGTGTGCTGTCAATGTTGTGAACTACACCTCTGTAATTCAAGGATTTTGCCAAAACGATGACTTAGCCTCAGCTCTATCTGTGTTTGATGACATGTACTTGAATAACAAACACCCCGATGCAGTGACATTTACAACGGTGGTAGATACGCTAGGAAGAAAAGGTAGAATTGACGAGGCTACTGAAATGGTAAAGAAAATGCTCCATCGCGGTTTGCTTCCTACACCCGTCACGTATAGATCACTTATCCATAATTTCTGCCAGCATGGGAGGGTAGATGATTTGTTGAAGCTGATGGACAAGCTGCTGCCTCGACAAAGCTTCAAAACAGCCTACAACCAAATCATTGAAAAGCTTTGTTGTTTTGGGCACACTGATGAGGCTTACAAGCTCTTGGGAAGGGTTCTGAGAACTGCTTCCAAAATTGATGTGGATACTTACCACATTCTTATGAGAACTTTCTTAAGGAATGAGAATCCTCTTGGATCATATCAAGTGGCTTCTAGAATGTTCAATCGGAATTTGGTTCCTGATTTGAAGTTGTGTGAGGAAGTGAGTAAGAAGTTGATTTCACAGAAGAAGCTAGAGGAGGCTGATAAGCTTATGCTGCGATTTGTGGAACGCGGGCATTTTTCGCCTAACAGAAAACAGGCTCTCCATAGTTGAACTGCAAAGTTCAGCCATTCTTCGAGATACATACTGGTACAATGATCTCAAAGAAGATAGGTAAATGCAGGCATTAAGGAAACTGGTGAGATTGATTTCCCTTGGATGGTTTATTTATTAATTCAATCACAACACTGTATTAGGTTATGTAAAGTGATGTTCTCTTTTTCTTAGAACTAGTTTCTGAATTCGATGTCTCAATTACTTTTTCGATCTTAGGTTAGTGATTTGGAAATCCTTTTTCGATGGAGATGGCATCGAAATCGAGCGCTGGTGGCAGTAGCAGCGGCGGTGGCAGTGGTGGCCGGATTCGCGTCGGGAGGTATGAACTTGGGAGGACTTTGGGAGAGGGGACTTTTGCCAAAGTGAAGTTTGCTAGGAATCTTGAGACAAATGATAATGTGGCCATCAAGATTCTTGATAAGGAGAAGGTTCTCAAACACAAGATGATTGGCCAGGTAGCTGTTTTATTGTTCTTCTTATATATTCAGAATCTTTTCATTTTGATCAACTCGATTATGTCATGTTCTTGCACTAGATTATGGGTTGACTTTTCTTGTTCATGTTGTCTTTGTTCAATCCTTTTTTCTCTACAATCAAAGGTCTCTCTATTGATCCTTTTGCTGTGTAGATGAGCAATTACCATTCTGTCATTTCATAATTAATTAATCTAAAAATATTTTCCATGTGGTAAATTCTGGACCACTTATTTAATAAAAATAAGTGGTTAGGCTAAAAATCTCAATTAATCACGACCTTATATCATATTATATAAATATTGCTAATGTATATCTGTAATTAATTTTTGTTAAAACAATAACTACGGATAGGTGGTACAAAACAATCAAATGGAAATGTCAAGGTTTTGTCTTTACATGAAAAGTGGCTACTACTATATTAGTATTAAACGGCGAATTTTGTTATTATTATGAACGAACATAAATTTATATGTCGCGTCTCCAACTAACTATTCTACATACACAAAAAACAAACAATAACAATTTGGTTGGCTATGAAACGAGCCGAGGCATTGAGATTTAAGACCTGAGGTATCATTTATGTGCGAAAGTGAAAGAGCATGTACTATTTATGTAGTTCACTCATTATATTATGAAAAATAGTGTACTACAATTAGTTTTTTCTTCAATCCTTTCAACTTTTATCTTATTTAAAACAAAGAATATAGCTAAAATTATGGATATATGTATATGCGTGTCTAGGGGTGCATTATGATCAATAAGTGATACTCTGTCAAAAATCAAAGCAGATTTCAGCCATTGGATCCTTAGATTGGATGGTTGGGATAATAATATCCGAGCTACATTATTACACGAAAAGTGTTACATTATTAGCTGATCTACATTATTAGACTACACAATCTACATAATTAGACTAAAACGCGTTACATTATTAGCCGAGCTACATTATTAGGCTACACAATCTACACTATTAGACGACACGTGACATTAATCTAACGGTTACATTGCAAGATCCAATGACTGAGATTTGCTTTGATTTTTGACAGAATTTCACTTATTAATTTGATCACATCCTTGTGTGTCTATACATCATGAAATTAGGGTAACTTTAATCTCTTTTAGTACAAGTAACTAAAAATGTTTTTTGTAATGAACATGAATAATATGAAAGCCGACTCTACTAATGGGCTTTTCATTGGGCCAATATGAAGCTAACAATTTCATGGCTGCCATGAAAACACATAGATAGGTCATGTGGTTTCGGAGCAAGTAGCCGTCTGTCAATTTTCGTAATTTCTTGCACAAAAATTTAATGTCGGCTTATGATTCCTTTATCACCACCGATCACCGATCAATAAATTTCCCCTCACCAATTGTTCCGATCCGAGAAAATTGAAGAACCAGCAAATACGCAGTGAGAAGCTGAGATGATGCGGGTCAGAGGGCTCGCCCGGTTAGCGAGGTCGGGCTACGCCCGTGGTCAATGGGTCTACTCGTCTTTGGGAAGTGGCGAGAGCGCGCCGCTGCTGCTCGAGCATTCCTCCCACTTTCGCAACCCTCTCCAGTCTTCTCGAGAGGTGAACTCACGCCCTCGTATTTGATCTTAGAATGGATTAGTGGCAGTCTGGATTTTGTGTGTTTTTGCGTCGTGTGCTTGAGTGGGAGCTGTTTCCTGTTAGTTTCAGCTCTGGATTTTGAAATTCGCGGTTATTAGTGAAGCTTGTTTCGGAGCTATTATTGTTTCTGTTTATGGTTATTTGATCGAACAGTTGGTAGGTGTAAATGATTTCATAATTAATGGAGCTTGCTTATGGGTTAAGCAAGCTTTATTAATAAGTAGGCTGTGAAAGATTACTTTTTTTTTGCATTTTTCTTTTTATGATTTCAGAGATTGAGGAACCTATCTTATTATTTGATTCCGTTTCTTAATCTGAAAAATTATGTTCTGCTAAATGGGAAATGCTCTCTAGCTCGGGGCTTCCAGCATTTGTTATTGGTGACATTTGTTTAACTGTGGCAATGAATATGCAACCATCACATATTTCACTGCTCTTGATGTATGAATTATGCCATGTTTATTTTTTCAATGAACATATTTTTACCGCTACATTGTATCATATTTTCTTTGTTACTGTTTATTAGTAGGTTTTGAGTTGCAGAGTTATTTATTCTTGGGTGTCATATGCCATTAGTACCGTGGGGGAACAGGTTCAACTTCAGAGTAGCTCTGCAATTGAGGTCAGTGCCTAACTTAACTAAACTGCAATCACTTTTCAAATACTCCAATTGTTGCCAGCTTGTTTAGATGTGCTTTATTGTGTGGCCAACCTTCTTGTTCATACTGAAGGAGCAAGTAGACCCCTTTTCTCTTGTTGCTGATGAACTATCGATTCTCGCGGATCGCTTGAGGTCCATGGTAGTTGCGGAGGTATGACATGTACAATGTTGATTATGTTTTCCAACAGATGGATGTGTAATGAAGGTAATTAACACTTATTTAATACTCATATAGGTTCCCAAGCTTGCCTCAGCTGCAGAGTATTTTTTCAAATTGGGAGTTGAAGGAAAAAGATTCAGACCCACTGTAAGATTACCATTCCAATCTGATTTCTGCGGCCCCATTTGTTACACCACTAATTTCCCCTCTCTTTTGCGCTCCTGTGCAAAAAATGAAGGAATGCGTTGTAATTTTGTTAATTGATTTACTTATGCAGGTCCTTTTATTGATGGCAACGGCTCTAGACTTACCAATCCAAAGGCAGACAACAGAGGCTGCAGTCAATGCCCTGTCTTCAGAGTTGCGTACAAGACAACAGTGCATTGCTGAGATTACAGAGATGATCCATGTCAGTGATTATCTCTTCCTAGAATGTCGTTTACACATTTCTCCACTTCATGTCTCGTTCTTATACATTACTATTAGTTATGCCAAAATTATGTGGAGAACCATATTTTGTAGCTTTATGGTGTCTTACCTTCTCACTGTGTTCGATATACTTTCTTATTTTAGTTATTTGGTATGGATTGGCCAGTTGAATCTTCATTTAGTAATATCCATGTAATATAATAGGTTGCTAGCCTCCTCCATGATGATGTGTTGGATGATGCTGATACAAGGCGGGGTATTGGCTCTTTGAACTTTGTTATGGGAAATAAGGTATGTGATTTATATCCTTTTGAACTCCCTCGGCTATAAGCAAAAAGTGGCAAGGAACTTGAATTTCAAATTTCAAACAAAGATCATCTTAGTCTGGTCGACCTTTTGACTTAGGTTATTTGTCTACCGAGTCACGTTTTCTTTGTTTAAATTACAGTTGGCTGTGTTGGCTGGAGATTTTTTGCTATCTAGAGCTTGTGTTGCTCTTGCTTCCTTGAAAAACACAGAGGTACCTTTAAGCCTTTACATGTTGAGGATAAGCATTTCTTTATGCACTTACATCACAAGCATAGAGTGACTATGGAAGGCTGATCATACACATGCTCAAGAATCATGCTAGAGATATCATTTATGTTTCTTGTAATTGTTACAGGTTGTTTCTCTCCTGGCTAAAGTCGTGGAACATCTAGTCACTGGTGAGACCATGCAAATGACTATTACATCTGATCAGCGCTGCAGGTATGCTGCTAGCTGGGCTTATGACTTCTTTTTTGTTTTGCTGTTTTCTCTGTAGTGGTAACATGCAGAACTATATCACATGATATAAGCAACTGTTCTCCTTTGACCTTTCACACACTTTTCTTGTCTTATCATATGTTTGTTCTTCCTAAAATATTGTATGTGTTGCTTTTGTTCAGCATGGAATACTATATGGAAAAGACATACTACAAAACTGCGTCATTGATATCCAATAGTTGTAAGGCTATTGCCCTTCTTGCTGGACAAACGTCAGATGTTTCAAATTTGGCTTTTGAGTACGGCAAGAACTTGGTTTGTATTTTTTCTGTTGTCTTTCTTTCTTTTAGTACAATTAAACTGGGAGTGTGAGCTGTGTTTTTAGTGGACTACATGCTGTCTTAATGTGCTGTATTTTAGGCTAGGGTTGTAAGGTGGTGTTACGCGAGGTGATGGAGGGTGGGGATTTAATTCTCTGATGTTATAGTTTTATCCTAGTTTGTCTGTATCTGTGTATATTCTGTGTGCATATTAGATGCCTCAAA
The DNA here is from genome assembly GCF_004379255.2 of Salvia splendens. Taxonomy (NCBI): domain Eukaryota; kingdom Viridiplantae; phylum Streptophyta; class Magnoliopsida; order Lamiales; family Lamiaceae; genus Salvia; species Salvia splendens. Next base: position 34,369,631 of record NC_056038.1, read on the forward strand.
TATTGGTTGCAATATGTTATTGTAAATGTTTTAATGTCATGTTCTCGTCCCTGATTTCTTTATAAAATAGTAGTAATAATACTATTATTATGACTTCAATTTTAATAATCTTTTCCTGCTGTTTCTGTTACCTGCAATATAGTTCTATGTTGAAATCTTGCTTGCATGTGTGTTTGCAGGGGTTGGCATTTCAGTTAATTGATGATGTTCTTGATTTCACCGGCACATCAACTTCCCTCGGGAAGGGGTCCTTGTCCGACATTCGCCATGTAAGTTCTCCATTTCATTTGAACTGTACACAATTGCCTAAACAATGAATGGCTATAAAATGACATGCCAAAAATTTCAAATAATTTTTTCCAGGGGATTGTCACCGCTCCTATATTGTTCGCTATTGAGGAATTTCCTGAACTTCGGGTGATTGTCAACCAAGGATTTGAAAAGTCTTCAAATGTGGACCGGGTAAGTTTGCTTTATTACTTGATCATCTGTCAACACGTCTATTTGATTTTTCTTTTCCTCATGTGCCTTTTTGAAAAAAGAGAAATGTATGGTAATCATCTCTCCAAACTATTGAGCTCTCTCCCTCTATGTCTCTCTATATAGGCTCTAGAATATCTCTCAATGAGTAGTGGAATCCAAAGAACTAGAGAGCTAGCAGCAAAGCATGCTAGCCTTGCATCAGCTGCAATCGACGCCCTTCCAGAAAACGGGGACGAGGTTGTTCAGAGGTCGAGGCGGGCGCTTGTAGAATTAACGCATATAGTCATCACCAGAACAAAGTAGAACAGATATACAAATATGATTTAGATCATTCTGGCAGTCACAAGATCGTATCTAGGACAGTTTTCCCTCTCCTATTTTCGGTTGCACAAGACAAGTGCTAATTCGATCCATCATTTCCCCGAATAAAAATGTCTTCCACATGAAATTTTCTCCTGTGAGAATGAGAAGGGGTCCTCTTTAGCTTGAATTCTTTGTTGCAATCGATCAATTAGATACTTGCAACATTTTGTATTTGGTGGTTTGATTCTTTTCTCAATTGTTTTTGCAATAATTTTGCTTTTTGAATCGAGTCATCATGCGATAAAAATTTCTGATCTTACTTTCTGCTGCAGTAAACTGATTGTATATTTCATATGATCATATAAAGTGAATTTGCTACCATTATTACTTTATTGCATTTACCGAAAACAACACACTGAGTCAAAACACACTCTTCACATATCTACTCAGCCTTCCTGCATACATAGTTTGCATCTTTCTACCCTCGTCGATGACCTGTTGAAATATCGAAACCAGTATTCCATTGTTTAAAACACATCCATAGAGATGAATGCAGCCCAAGCATCCTACAATCAAGTCATAAGTTAAGACAAGAACCCTCTGGCCAACTCTCAACTTGTGCAGTAACTCAAACTCACCTGTAGAATCGAAAAGGCTTTATCTGCAGCATACTTCTGTTGGGGCGTTGCGCCTCTTTGTTGGAGCTTGTCTGGGTGCAGGCACAGCCGCGCCTTTTGATACGATTTTTTCACTTGTGAGGATTCGATTATGCTTGCTAAAGGCACTGGTAACCAGCCACTGTTCGGCCATAAGATCTGAGTGCCAAGCAAAGAGAGATATATATTTGGTGTAATCCAACATTTACATCATCTGGATTTCTTTATATTAAAAGATCATCTCACATGATGCAATGAAGAAAGCAGAAGTCGAATGTCAGCATCCTTGCCACTTGACCATAATCTGATCTTCTCATCCTGAATATCCATTTCTGTTTGTACCTGCTTCGTTTAGAGATAGTTAGTCGACTGTCATAAGTCGAAGCGAAAGTCCAAGGCGAGTTATGAGATCACAACGCCATTCCAACCAAGGCCTCAACTATGATGTGATTGCAGTAGAACTAAAGGCCTCAACTATCAATAACTAGTTTTATGTATGATTGCAGTAGAACTAAAGCTTTATACCGTGCATTCGAGTTGTTGTTCGTCTTCTACTATTTCCCACTTGACCTGCTGCTTATCCTGCAAATGAACAACAGAAATAACTATCACAACCATATGATGATCCTAAGCAATACCAATGATCAACATGATGATCCATAACAATACCAATGATCCGAAACTGTCTGTATGTCCCTCGGAAACCTGCTGTCCACTCAAAACATCTGCAAAAAGGCACAATCAACATCCAATCAACAGAATTAAAGAAAGAAGCAATGAGAGAAGAGAAAAACTCACACAAACCTTGTGTGGTTTTCTCTGCCTCACACTCCGAATTGTGTGTTTGAGACTTCTCCTTCGCCCACGCTATGGCCTCATCAACGCCATTGGATTCACAAGTCCCTTCCCTGTTCTCGGAGTTGATCTCAATCACATAGGAGCTCATGACCTCATCCTCCTCCTCCTGCTCCACCTCGTCCGGCCTCAAAACCTTGCCCTCCACCTCAGCCTCACGCCATACCGAGTGGCAGACAGAGGAAACTGCAGATGATGGTGAGTTGTTGAGCTCCATGTCATCTGCAGACACTCTGAAGCTGCTATTGGAAATCGGCTCAAGGTTGATCGTCTCCGGGGAGGCGTTTCTTCGACTTAATCCGAAAGTGTAGCTCCTCAGATTGTCTGTGCCATGGCTTTCACCATTGTGGCAGTGATGACTGCCTGAAAATGGCGGCATCATGCTTTTCTGATCTTCATTCTCCATCCTTGTTGAATTCCACCTACTCCTCACATTAATCGGCCTAAAACGAATCGAAATTTCAGTTTCAACTCTCCTAATTTACACACTCCAACCCTAATTTCTTCCAATTACATGATTTTTCAAAATTAGGATCCAATCTTAGGTAAAAAGAGGCGAACTCAGTTGCTAAGTAAAGGAATGAAAAAATTACCTAAGTTTCGAAGCGAAAGAGGACACGTCATCGCCGCCGCCGTCAGCGAAGAAGGCCGGCCGGAGAGGGCTGAGCTCCTCCGAGCTGAGCACCGACGAAGAGCTCGTTTTCGATCTCGATCGAGACCTCACCACCCTCTCATCATCCCACCCAAAGATATCGCTGTAGAAACCGTTTTTCTCTCGTTTCTGATGGCCGGGGATCCTGAACTCCGGCAAGCTCCGTCCACTCTTCCCCGCCGGAGGTACCTTCTCCGGTTGCCGGAAAATCTCCTCGTAGAAGTAGGTCGTAGAAGAGGTGGAAGATCGCGGGAAGCCGGAGGAGAACTGGCGGGAGAGGATCGTGCGAGGGGGCCCACCGAAGACGTCGCTGAAGTCTTCAGGGTCGGAGGTAGGCTCCCGGCGGTGGGAGGCGGAGGGTCGCCGGAGATGGTGGTTTGGTGGCGGAGACGGCATTCCGATCCTCATTCGCCAAGATTCGTCCATCGTTGGTGAATCGCCGGCGGCGGAGGGAGCGTCGTGATTACTGATTATGAGCCTACTTGCATGTGTGAGCTATTTATACATGAAGCTTTTCAATGGAATTTTTCTTTTTCTTTTTAAATTTTTTGCTTTTATTTCCTACATTTTTTTGAAATGGCAAAGAATTTTTATAACCAATATCTTTTGCTGTATTTATTACTAGAGTATAAATTCGGAGAGATGAGATACTTATTTTTTCTAGTTTAACAATTTCTTTCACTCTAATAATAATATGTTTGATCTTTTTTGTTATAAATGTCTATATAGCCTAGGGTCCTTAAAAAATGAATAAAATTCATATTAAATTTTTTTATATATATAAATTTAATAAGTACACATACTATACGGTATACCTCATAAAAATGGACGAATTCTCAATTCTATCAAAACTTCAAATTATTGATACATGAGAATTCTCATCTCATAGGAAAGTTAATAAAACCAAAATTCGAATCACTTAACCATCTTGCAATTTAAAATTGGGATATAAATTGCGTGCATAATCAGTCAAAGCATCTATCTATACATATATAAAGGGGGAGTTTTGGGAACTTTAGTATAACTATTTTATGAAAAGGATGTAAATGCAATTAACAAAAATTATTAAATTAGTTAATTGATTACAATCATGATCATATATATAATTGGACCGGTTATATATGGTGATGGGAATTCATGATGAGAATTTATTCCTATGCAACAACCATTAGACAATTTCCTTCATCTTTCTTGAGTTTTGGAGAAAATAACAAGAATGTCATTATAAAATTTTTAATAAAATTCGAAAAATAAAAAGGTTGTATTTATTGTGAGATAATTAGAGAAATGAAAAGATTTTATCTATTTAATAATCTATTTTCACTATAGTAAATATTACTACCCCATAAAACATATATCGTACATACATGATACATGGTAAAAAAAACCAATCTATTTAGCAATAATAGTATGAAACTATGGCTTTGAATAATTTAATAGTAATTTAATTTAAATATTATTGGATTTAACATGTGATTGAAATAATTTAATATTATGATCCATCACTAATTTTATGTCTCAATTCAATCATGCATATCAAGTCTCGTACGTTAAATTACATCTAACTAATTGTGCAAAGAAATTAAGAAAAAATAAAATAAAAAGAGAGATCTCTTATGAGAATAATGGCTTGAGTAGTGGAGGATGAATGGATGATAATGGAGAGACATTTATTTGGGTTTTTCATTTCTTGTAACCTTCATTGCTTTGACTCTGTGGTTTAAGGCGACTTAATTACATAACCTCTCGCATTCTTATTTTGTACCTATAAAAAGCATTGATTTGTAGATTGATTACACATCAACAATAGCATTCTTCCTCCTTTCTGAAGTTTTCTATATTTTAGTTGCATTTTAGGAGCATTATATTGCTTGATTCCCGAAGTTTCATCAAGTTCATCAGTGTCTAACAGTTTGATGTGTTTCTACATATTAGGAGGAAGTTATTTTATCTATGAGAACAATATGTCAATCCGAGAGCAAATAGCTGGAAGTAATTTGTCTTGAGGGCTGGAAAGAGGGTTTTTCTCGACTCAACTTATAGTTCGATTTGTTTTTTTATTTTCATTGTAATTTCTATTCTACTTATTGTTGTTCATTTTTTATTGTAAATTTGTACTATAGTTAGAATACTACCTACTACGGTTCAAGAATTTTATCACTGTATTTCTAATTATGATAGTAATCTAATTTTAAATATTTAAATGAATACTCCTACAAAATTATCAATTTGATAATCTTAGTATATTATTGTAGTACAATAGACAGTTTGAACTATAATTTATAGTATTTTAAATTGTCTATAAATGGACAATTTAAAATACTATAAATTATAGTTTAATTGTCCACTCACTTTTACATGTTTATGTGAATGTTATTTTTATTATAAATATTTCTAATATTTATATAAATACTTTAATTTTAATTTTAGATTTATCATCACAAATAGTAGGGAGAATTTATTCAATTTTTAAATTATTTTGTACAATGCTAAATTTTTGAATTGGGACGGAGGGAGAATTTTATTGATATTTGGCTCATTTGTTGGTCATGATGAGTATATTTTAAAGTTAAGGGTTTAGGATTTAGGTTTCAAGGTTTGGGTTTTTAGTGTATAGGGTCACTATAGTGCAATAAAATGAAGCTCGACTAGGAAGTGTCTCACCAGTGCAATATTAAATTATAGCTTTTGATAAACAACATCTTAAATCTCATTAGGGGAAGTGGTAATTATACATTCTTTAGGTTTTTTTGGTTTGTGTGATGTAAATTTGCTTTATTTTTTAGTCTCACGGTCAGAGTCATTTTTCCATTTTACAAAAATAATGTACAATATTATTTTCCACGTATTTATATTTTAGCGGAATCCTAACTTCCTTCGTTTGATTTTACTAAGCGGGTCATATTAAAACTTAAACTAAAAACAACCGTTTTTCTGAAAAAATGGAGTAATATATAGAGAGAGTTTAAATGATTCATTTTTCAATTTTAAATGCAAAATGGCTAATTCATATTTTCACATAATTAAATGTATCAGTTTCAAATCCGTTATTGTGTATTAGTTTCAAATCCGTTATTGTTTGTGTTGTCTCTATGCTGGATTAATTGCTTAGTTTTTCTTGTGTTGTGTGCATTCATCTTGGTGATAATTAAAATTGTGATTTACTAATGAATTTGAATCTTTTACAAGAAAATAATAAATGTACACATCCATTTAGAATTCTTTTACTACAATTGATTGCATATTAATTAGTGAAAATAAGTTTCCATCATTATAGTGCAATTGTACACAAACCGGCAGCAGCAATACAAAATCAATTGATTCAAATTCTTTTTTATTACTAATAGATTATAACGTGAAAGATCAAACAATTTGTAACTCATTTGTTATTAATTTAATTTATAACAAATAATATTGGATTAAATTCACTAAGAATACAAAAAGCTACTCGTTTTCTATAAATTTGACTTGTACAAGGATGATTTACTGAAACGGAAATACGAAATTTGATTCGACTTTATTCTACAAAATAATTGAGTTCTACCAAGCAAAAAAGCTTGAAGAATTGATGGAAATTCATTCTTGGTAGAAGCAATTTAAACAATACTTAAACTCATTTTTGAGATTGAACCAGCTCCAACCATTCTGCAAAAGGTATCCTATTTCATTTTTTTGCTATTGTTGTACAATGTCTATATTTATTATGTTGAACTATAGCACTAATCTCAAATGAGTAGTTTGTTTTTTTTCTAATGTTGCAAATTTCATTTACACTCTATTGCTTCTGTGTTTGTTGAATAGAGAAAGGGAGATAAGTACCTGATTGAGCTGGCAGACGAGTAAAGCTTGGGTAGGAAGATGTTTGTTGTCCAGAAAAAAAAGCCACATAAATATTTGGCGAAGAAGATGAGAATGGAAAATTTTTTTGCTAGGTTATATCGGCAAATAAAGTTATCAAATGTTAAACCCTAAAAATTTACATGAAAAATATTTGTGCATCAAATAATAAATCAATTGATGATATACTTTGCATTATACAAAGTAATAAAACATCTAATAATAAGTTAATTGAAGATATATCATGCAAAATACAGTCAAATGATTTAAATATTTACATGAAAAATATTTGTGCATCAAATAATAAATCAATTGATGATATACATTTCAAAATTAATCTTATCACATTTTAAATATTCAGATCCTAAGAGACTCACCTCACCTCATCACATCCCATCCTTTATATTTTGTACTAATAGTATTAGTAAATAAGGAGTATAAAATTAATTAAAATACATATTCAGAATGTAATCAAATAAAATATACTCCCTCCGTCTCAAGATAAGTGACTCACATTCCTTTTTGGGACTTCCCAAGATAAGTGAACCATTTCCTTTTTTGTTATTCTCTCTCTTACTTTTTCTCTCTACTTTATTAACTCTCTTACTTTATTCACTTTCAACTTACTAACAAAACCTCATTTCCTTAAATCCCGTGCCGAAAAGTTTGTGCTCACTTATCTTGGGACAGAGGGAGTATATAATTAAATAAATATATAAGAAAAATATTCCTAAAATCTGCAAATCTTACAATTTGATATGTAATCATTCAATTCCAAAATTTAACAGACTGAGAGTATAATTAATGTTTTTAAATTTATGACTGTTTTAACTGGTTTTGTAAATGTCAGTTTACGTGTGTGTTTATATACAAAGTATATTATTCAACATTTAATAATTTTCATTGTAAGTTTTTAATTGTTTTTTTAATTTATTGGTAATAGTGTTTCATTATTGAATTATATATATTTGTAATTATATATTGTTGATGTGCGTATGCGGTTGAGTTTTTGTAGTATTAGATACGGAAAATATTTTTATTACTAATATTTATGGATTAATTATAATAAAAGATATTTCATTTAATATTTGTGCTACATAATTATTTGGATTTATATAAATTTTGGATGAAAATATAATGTGCCGTGCTATGGTGAGATACTAGTTCTTTTTAAACACACACTCAGTTGGGCGTTGCCCTTGGGTATAAAAGTGATATACTAATAATTGTACAAATAATATAGAAAATCTATAAATTTATACATTATTTATATATATTTCGATTTACTATACAGCTCCAATCTCAATAGTCTACATTTAGAAATGACATATAATAATTTAAAAATATAAAATTGGTCCCAGATGATGCACTAGATCCAAACGGTTTATTTAATTTCGAACTATATAATAATGATTTCTCAATATATATTACTGCCCTACTTAATCATCACTCCTTATCTGGAAAGCTTCTTTATGCTGGATTTACCCAAAAAGACGAAAATATAATTAAGATCTCGAGTTTTCAGTTTGACCACTTAAACAAATGATTTAATTTCGTTTTTTTCCCTAACTTTGAAACTATGCAGTATCTAATCACAAATTATAGTTAAGAAAATATTGTTATTCATACTAAGAAAACGTAATTAGGTGAAAAACAAATAACGTGATTAAGTATGGAAAGAGGTATATTAAGTGTAGTTTGTAATTGTATTACTACTATAATACTAGAAAACTCCATACCATTTAAATATAATACTATATTATCCCCTTCATCTATAATTCGTCCCCGTAGACTTTCATGCTGAAAAAGAGGATAATCATAAGATGAAATAAAGAAAACCATAGTCAATGGAAATGGAAAAGTGGTCGAAATAATATGTAACGGCTATAAATTCTATATTTCGAGATAAAAATATCCATATATCTTAGTATTACTATGATAATAATTTTTGCATAATAAAAAGTTGATGAGATTATACAAATTATTAAAAAAAGATTTTTTTAGCTTAGTATAGGTTTTAAGGTTTATATACACTTCTAACCAATGTGAGTGATTCTATTTTTCTACAGACAACAATAAGTTATAAGTGTAGAATAACACAATGGTAATCGACTTCTTTTGTGCTTCACTATATACTTGAAGTATTTCAATATCGAAAAAAATAAGTTTTCTGGTTAAGAATGAAGATGGACAATTTTTCTTTTTAATCTATTCAACTAAAATGATCTCATTTTATTTTTAGAGTAAACTTTTTCTCTTCTCTCTCCTCATAAAGTATTTAGAGCATCCACAATGGTTTTCGCTCAGCCACAGCCCAGCCATAGCCTATCCACAAACTCCTCCTGCCACATCATCAGCACTAAAAATCCTCCTGCCACATCATCAAAACAAGCAAATAGCTCAGTCATAGCCCAGCCACATCACTCAAAATTATATAAAACAAATAATGAACAATCACACAAAATACGGAATTAAATTTACGCCACAGATACGGGAAAATGCAACAATTTTATTTAAATTTTAAATAAATTACATTTTAAAAAATTACATAAATTTAAATAAAAACTAACGTCTTACAATCCTCCGCGCCCACAACTCTTCAATTAAATCCTTTTGGAGTCGAATATGAGCACCCGTATGACGCATGTCGGCATGTGCTTGGAGGAGGGCTTCTTCATCGTGAGGTACTCCACCTCGTACGTTGGCGGCGGCGACGTCGTGGCTTGGACCGGCTTCATTATCGTCGTTGGCCTAATCAGTCAGTTGTACACCTTCATCTTCGACAATCATGTTGTGCATGATAATACAAGCGTACATTATATCAGCAATGCAGTCGACATGCCACAAACGCGTTGGACCCCTAACCGCCGCCCATCGAGACTGGAGCACACCAAATGCGCGCTCCACGTCCTTGCGCGCCGACTCCTAAAACGTCGCCTGAAAAGGTTGGCGTTGAACCGCAGCTCATCTGCGAAGTAGTCTTCGTATAGGCGCTGATGTGTAGCTACATGATCACGATCAATCGCTTGTCGGCGATGGACAACTGGCCGAGGTCGAGGTACCGCCGGCTGCAAGGCGCTTTGCATCCATTGGTCTATCCCGCGCTTCGGCCATTCGACGTTCGTACTCCTCAACATCCCCCCACTACCTCCACTACTATCACCCGCGTTACTCATTTTTTGGTGTTGATCTTGTATAGAAATTAAGATAGAGAGAGTACTCGTTAATACAAGTGATGCGAATGAAAATGAAGTGCAAATCACGTATATATAGTGTTTCGAAAATTAAAAAAAAAACCGCAGGGCTATGCGCTGGGCGATCCGGGCGCTGCAATGGCGCCGAGCGGATCGCCCAGCGCATAGCCCAGCGGTTTTTGACCGCCTAGCGCTAGGCGAAATTCATTTCCGAAAAACCGCTCGGTGGTTTTCGGCTTCTGCAATGGTTCGCCTAGCGACCGCCTAGCGCCGGCGCTCGGCTAGGCGGTGCGCTAGGCACCATTGTGGATGCTCTTAATTATTATTTTTTCTTTCTATTTTTATCACATTCAAATATTCAATCTAAAATCTTTTAGTATCATTCAAGAAAATGCCCTAATCTTGATTTCCACAAAAATTAGGGCGGCAATGACAAAAATTAGGGAAGCATTCATTAAATACATTGCTCATATTGATCTCGCTGCCGCCAATCGCCCCTTAAAACTAATAGCAGCAGCCTCAAGGAAGCACTAATATATAATTTGCATAATTTTAAGAGACGGATTAAAATGAAAATAATTGATAATACTTTTAAAGAAGGGAGGTAGTATAGAAAGATCCCAATGGTTGATTGTTCCCAATCAAGAATAAAAATAATTGTAATAATTGTTACGCAACTGAACTCTTTGTTCATGAACATTAATAATTGAGCACATCAAATTTCTGAATTATAGTGGCCAGATGCATAGCAGCAAGACCCAGCTTATTTTCCACGAGGCAGAAAATTATATAAAAATTAATTCTATTTAAAAAAAGTTTGATTTACGGTTCTAAACAAAATATGTGGAAACTCCAAAATAAAATTGAATAAAAAGTGGGAGAAAAAGGAAAGCTTTGATAAAAAAGAGGCAGGTGAAGTAAAGGATAGTTGGCACTAATGAAGGAGACAATGCATGCTGTATTGTTACATTCAAATCAAGCTTTATGATGAAAAGAAATCCCCCTTTATTTATTTATTTATTTTCTATATCCACTTTTATCTAGTCATCTTTGCTTGCAAAACAATTGTAATCATTAATCTTCCTAAAGCAAATATCATACAATAAATGAGGTGTGACATCCTCCTTTTGCTCCACTTGGATCCTAATTTGCTAATATTACCCTCCATTATTCAAACGTCGTATTAAAATAAAATAAAATAAAATAAAATAAAATGTTAGTACTACATAGAATAAAAGATCTTGTCCCAAAAAAGAGAATTTATCGCCTTTAAAGTTTAAAGTGTAACTAAAGATTTAATTTTTTAATCGACATGACCCAGAATTCGAGGCAGTTTCCAGGTTTCAGTTTTTAACTTTTGAGTGCACTCTATCATAAATTTATTGAAATGGAGTATATAAAATTGTTGAGTTTAGAATTTGGCATATTGAGACTATTTTATCAATAATATCATAAACTAGGTATAATATATGCCTACCTTTGCAGTAGCATTACATGTAATACATGATGTTCAAGTCATAATGACAGGTTGCAGCACAAGTGCATTTAATCTAGGAAATACAAATATATATTAAAATAATTAAATTGATAGGTTTTGTAGCACAAGTGCATTCAATCTGGGGGAGGCAACAACCAAAACTACTATTGAAATAATTACAGAAATCAAAGATACATAGCGTATGTCTGTATTTTTTTTCTTTAAAGAAAGCCATCATTTTCAAGCTTTGCACCAACATAGTAGGATTATTGACTTGCTATTGTAGGAAGATCAGATTTGATCACACATAAATTTTTACATTTTTAGCAGTGTAGTATAGGGTTGGTTGGCCACCTTCCCGACATCACCCGCTGAAGTATCGACATCATACACATGACGTGCACGGATGAACAAGTACATGAGATGAAATCGAACGAGAATGAACAGTCCTACTCGAATCAATACCTTGGAGCTACGACTTGAGCTAGTGTGTATCCTAATGAGTCCAAACCACTGACAAGGAGGTCATATCTTTTCGTACAAAGTAATATGCATGACCGATGAATTACATACGAGACAAAGTCGAACCAGAGCATATGGGCTCGGATTTACCCCACTTGTACCAAGCAATATACGTGTACGCGGAACCATTATCACTCGTTCACGTGGCAAAGAAAAGACGGTCGCGAAGACTATGTTTTAAATCACAATGATATTTGAAGGAATTTAAGAAAGAGCAGAAAAGACATCTGAATGAATCCTTTGCCAGTATAAAGGAGTTTGGATCCACTACCTAGTCATTCTGGACAATCTGTCGACAGATGGAGTCGTGTCCTAGACTTCTATGATCAAAATTCTAGTCATGTTGTTTTCAACTCTCTCTCTCTGTCTCTCTCTCTCTCATGACCAACAACTGTGTCCATCACACATTTAGATATTATGGAGATTGGTGGGCAACATAGGAACTAAAATGCAGTCACAAAGATACCAGCAAGTAAAGTTTTTCTACATTAGAGAATATGACCTAAACCAAGAAGCTAAAGTTACGATTTTCTCAGACTAACGGTGACAAGAAAGTTTTCGGCATAAAGGTTAAACGAAGTTGGATAACTATACCATTTCCTCAAATCGGGAAAATAAGAACAATATGAACCGCAGAAACATCAAGACCCTCGAATGCATTTGGGAGAAGGAGCATAGCAACTACGACCAAGCAAAAAACCATGAAGTCGACTTAATCAGCATTCCAAGTAAATATTCAAAAAACTTATTTCACAAGTGTAACTTGGTTGAAAGCAGAGTTAGAACAATAGATATATGAGGGAGGGAAACATACTGGCCCAGTCTGCTTATGGAAGGTTTAGAGCCTTGACTTGAGAACAGCAGCTGTATAATCACAAACCTTCAAACATGATCAAACAGAATCAGCTCCTAAGAAGCAAAGCTTACTAATGGAGTAACCAGAAATATTATGGTTGAAGAGCAGATATACTTATTTCACACATAACGAACAATGATAACATGTCACCGACATCAAGAAAGAGCTAGTTTTCAATGTCACAAAGAGATGAGGTCACTTATTATATTATCAACACCGGCAGTTTTGGGGGTGCAAACATTGAGTGGTAAGTATGAGCACTAAATGGATGCATCCAGCTACCAGTAATTCTCTCCTCCAGGATAGCATCATCAATTGCAAAGTTAAGAAACTTTCTCAACCTTGACTTGTTTTTTCAAACATCTCATCAAGCTGGATTAAGAAACTCATGCCATAAGGTAAGATCATGATTGATGTAAGCAAACAAAAAAAAGAGGCATTAAAAGTAGTTGACCTTTTTGTGCTTGGAGCCTTGGAAAACTGTCTTAGGATCCCAACAATCAAATCATCGGACACAAGTTCTCCCTGTAGAATCACAAGAGTCTCATTCAGAAATTCTTAGTCTTTTCAGGAGTTGATATAACATGTCACGAGTATACCTTTTCCCGATCCATGGGCCTGAAAATTAACGTGAACGATACAAAGCATCAAAACAACCATTAAGTAGAACGCCTGTGGAATGTAACAACTGCTTGAATGAGCCTCTGAGGAAATTACATGCTTTTACTTTCATTCACTGTCAAGAACCCAGGGATCCGAGATCTATAAATGCAGATATACCATACGATACTTTTGAAATTATGTCTTGATCTTGGTGAATATTTTATTTAATTAAGAATTAACCTAATCATCCCCATTATTAATTTCCAGGAACCCCTACTAGAGTCTGATTTTGCACAATTTCCAATTGATATATATCTGCTAGCACCTCTTGGAGTGAACTTAATCCAAAATAAACAAAGAATCAAGTACATCATAACTAGCCAGTTGCAAATTTTCCTTTCACTTTTTTTTCTGTCCCACAATGATACCCATATTTGCTGACATTGCATGCTATTTGAAACAAGGCAAGCTGATGAATTCAATGTCCTATTAAATGGACAAACAAATAGCTGTGTTCAATCCTAATGTTATATCACTGATTCACCCCCCCCCCCCCAAACAACAAAAAAAACATAAAAATGCATACAAGTATGAAACTACTGGGATCTATTGCCAAGAGGAAAACTATGAATATCATTTTGTGAACTAGCGGTATAATAAGATTATAAAAAGGACTTCCAAATCACAAACCTAAGATCAAAAAAAGTAATTGAGACATCCAGGGGAAATTCAGAAACTAGTTCTAAGAAATGAGAGCAGCACTTTCCATAACCTAATATACAGTGGTTGTGATTGAATTAATTACAACAAATCATCCAAGGGAAATCAATCTCACCAGTTCCATTACTGCCTGCATTTACCTATCTTCTTTGAGATCATTGTACCAGTATGTATATCGAAGAATGGCTGAACTTTGCAGTTCAACTATGGAGAGCCTGTTTTCTGTTAGGCGAAGAATGCCCACGTTCTACAAATCGCAGCATAAGCTTATCAGCCTCCTCTAGCTTCTTCTGTGAAATCAACTTCTTACTCACTTCCTCACACAACTTCAAATCAGGAACCAAATTCCGATTGAACATTCTAGAAGCCACTTGATATGATCCAAGAGGATTCTCATTCCTTAAGAAAGTTCTCATAAGAATGTGGCAAGTATCCACATCAATTTTGGAAGCAGTTCTCAGAACCCTTCCCAAGAGCTTGTAAGCCTCATCGGTGTGCCCAAAACAACAAAGCTTTTCAATGATTTGGTTGTAGGCTGTTTTGAAGCTTTGTCGAGGCAGCAGCTTGTCCATCAGCTTCAACAAATCATCTACCCTCCCATGCTGGCAGAAATTATGGATAAGTGATCTATACGTGACGGCTGTAGGAAGCAAACCGCGATGGAGCATTTTCTTTACCATTTCAGTAGCCTCGTCAATTCTACCTTTTCTTCCTAGCGTATCTACTACCGTTGTAAATGTCACTGCATCGGGGTGTTTGTTATTCAAGTACATGTCATCAAACACAGATAGAGCTGAGGCTAAGTCATCGTTTTGGCAAAATCCATGAATTACAGAGGTATAGTTCACAACATTGACAGCACACCCCTTTTTAAGGCACTCCTCCATTAACTTCCTAGCTTGCTCTGTCTTGCCAACTCGACATAATGATTGAATCAATAGGTTGATGTCGACAGGGGAAGGATAAAACCCTTTTCTGATCATCTCCATCATTATGTCACAGGCATCAGACAGCTTCCCTTCACGACGAAACCCATGCAAGATTACACTGTATGTCACAGAGTTCGGAGTCCACCATCCCTCGCTCATGTCCATCATCTCTCTTGCCTCCAAAGAGTTCCCATCCCTACAAAGCCCGTTTAACAAGGCTGTGTATGATACACAGTTAGGCTTGCAACCATGCTTGTACATCTCCTGCAGCAAATTCTTAGCTTGGTCAACTTTCCCCATGCGACAAAATCCATTCAAAACAGCAGTATATGTCACAACATCAGGGCTGCATCCCTTCAATAGCATTTCATCAATGATACCTTTAGCCCTATCTATTTGTCCTTCCTGACAAAAGCAATGCACTACCGCAGTGTGCCCAACTTTGTCGATACGAAACCCTCTTTCCTCTGCTTCCCGTAGGAACCCCAGCGCCTCATCTCCATGACCATGCTTGCAAAGGATGTGAATAAGAGTATTATAAGTGACTTGATCTGGCTGCAATTTACTCTCTTCCAACATCTTCTTCAAAAGCCCTTTCAGTTCATCAATCCTTTTCTCCTTGCATAAAACTCCCATCACAGTATAATAACTAACTTTGTCTGGAGCACAACCTTTCAGAGGCATTTCTTCAATCAGCTTCACTGCATCATCCAACTGTTTCCTTTCACAATAGCCCTTAACCAGACAGTTATACGTAACAACATTAGGTTCAATCCCAACCATCAGCATCCTCTCCGAAAACCTCAATGCTTTCTCCAACTTCTCCCCCTCCACCAAAACATTAACAGCAGTGTTGCAAACGGAGATATCAAGCTCGACTCCCGCTCTCTGCATTACATTCAACATCTGCAAGGCTTTACTGAGATGACCAGCTCTACTGAAAGAGACCATCACACAACCAAAATCTTCGGGCCAGAGCTCAATCTTCCTCCTAATCATAAGATGAAGAACTCGCTTAGCCCCTTGGCATAGCTTCGTCTTACTCAGAATTCTCAGCATATCATGATAAACAACAGGGTAATGCCTGTATCGCCATTGCCTGTCAGCCCAGTAGAAGAAATTCAAAGCATTTCTTTCATCAGACTGAGCTCGAAGCACAGCGCACACTTGGCTCGGTTTCAGGCTGCGCAGTAATCGCTTCAACTCCGATTCAAGCTTCGGAGACCATGCTGCCCTGCGATCAATTAACCTACATATCTCTCTCACTAAAGGATGCCTCAAATCACCTTCGTCCACCTCAATTCTTCTAGAAGCTTCGATTCGCGCTCTGTTCCCATCAAAGGCACTCAATACCCTAAATTCGTCGTCGCTGCCTTCTTCACTCTTCCCCTCTTCTACTTCTTCATCAGACTCGTCGAAACCATCAATATCGCAGTTTTCTCCACCCCAACTGTTCGAATTGTAATCTGAATTCAATAGGCTTTCTTTGGAAACCGTTTCCGCTGTCCTATCATAAAAACGTTTGCTATCGTCGTTACTATCGCTTTTCACGCATTCGTCGCGAATTTCGGGATTGTCAGCTGAATACGATGAGAAGAAATGTGGAATAGCTCCAATGCTAGCGGAAAACCGTTCATGGAAGTAATTGTGCCCGATATAATCAGAACAAGAACACGTATGTGACGCAAAAATCTCACTCAATCGGTGAGTGATAGCTGAAGTGTCCCGAATTTTCTTAAATTTTCTGAAATTCAACGACATTTCCAGTTATATATAGAGCAGATTGGAGTCTATGAACTATGAAGTTAGAAATAGGGTTTTGAGAATTCACATTTGAAAACTGAAGTGAGCTGCAATTGGATTTTCACTAATTTAAAAAAGGGCAAAAACAATTCGAAAAGTCTGCAGTTAAGGAAGTACCCTGAATCAGAATATTAATATATGAATAATTTAAAAACATTTTTTTAAATCTTAAAATATGTATATCATTAATTATTCATAAATCATCAAATAGTTAGTTTAACTAATTTAATAGTGGTGTTTTGAAGAGAATAAAGTACTAACAGATAGATAGGGAAAAAATAGAAAGAGTGATATTTCTATTTTTAGAAATGTGTCATTTAGAGCGGGATATTTTAAAGAGGAAAATGATTCACTTAGAATGAGACTGAAAAGAATACCTACTAAAATGAGCATCAACAATGGATCCGAAACACAAACTCAATTCGTAGTGAAGAGACTTTTCAGCGGGGGTTGTGGATAAGGGTAGCTCGCATGTGATGATGGGCAGGTTGCACGAAAGGAAAAGTGAGTAACTCTATTTTTCTTTTTCTTTTTTATTTTTAAGAATTTAAGATATGGTGCGTTTTGGAATGAGATAAGGGTTCGAAAAAAATATAAATCCAAATATGAGAATGAAGAACAAATAGGGCCCCACAAAGTTTGATCAAATTTTAGTATATCCCATAACTTTAAAAAACGATCGATGAAATTATTAACTTTGACAATTTTCTAAATTGTCACATGAATTTAAATTTGGGGAGAATGGAACATGATGTGGATGCCAGGAGCATATTATTTGACAATTTTCTAAATTGTCACATGAATTTAAATTTGGGGAGAATGGAACATGATGTGGATGCCAGGAGCATATTATTCCACGCCATGCTCAATTCTCCCCTGACGTTCTCAACGTCCACATCTTACGTTCTTGGCGTCCACATTATGTTTAATTCTTCCTAAATTCAAATTCATAGGTTGAACAATTTAGAAAATCATCAAAGTTATAATTGGTTATTTTTTATTAAGTTATGGGATAGCTGTTTTTTTAACGCTATTTACCCGAACAAATATAATGAAACAGATTTATATATAATCCAATTCCTATCATAAGATGTTGGGCCATGTGAATTTTAGCCCTTATTTTGATACTGGGCTTCTGAACTTCAGCCCATATTCTGATGTTGGCCTTCTGAATTTCAGCACATAAAGCTGTTATATTTGTTACCGAATATTTTTACTAGACAAGTCAGTCACCAATCACCTCGCCTCAGAGATCTCTCTCTCACACACAAACACAGACACGTCATTAAGTCGATTCGCCGGAGAGATGGCAGCTGCCACCGTGGTGGTGGCCGACAACGGCAATGCACTGACGGAGAAATCCGCTTTGATATTTCTCGGCACCGGTTGTTCGAGTGCAGTTCCTAACGCGTTGTGCTTGATCCAGCCTTCAGATCCTCCCTGCCCCGTCTGCTCCCAATCTCTAACCCTTCCGCCTGATCAAAACCCTAATTACAGGTATTTGATTGATTGTTGTAGCCATTTCAATTTATTAGTGTTTTAATCAAATCTGCAGTCAATTTGTCTTGATCCATATTCATTCTTTTCTGCTTCTGGAATGATCACTTTTGAGCTACTATCTCATATAATGTAGATTTATCCATTCTAGATGCCAATGCTATATCAATTTCATTGCGTAATGGAGTATACAAGCAAATTGTTAAGGAATGTGATGCGGCAGATGAATGGTGTTGTTGCTCGTTTGAGTGATTGCTGTTTATGGTTTTTTGTAGGTGCAATACATCTCTCTTGATTGATTACTTTGGCAGCGAGGGAAAACATAAGTATATTTTGATAGATGTTGGGAAGACTTTCAGGGAGCAAGTACTCCGATGGTTCACTTTTTATAAAATCCCTCAAGTAGATTCAGTAAGTTGTGCATCTTCATTTTCTAAAAAAATCTCTCAATATTTAACTTTTCGGCACAATCATTTGTCTTGCTGGAATTCATAAGTACATAGTGACTTGGTGTTGCATTTAATCAATAAGACAATGATCATAGTTATTCCTTCATGCTACCTAACATGTAGTAATGAACTGTCACTGTGTTACGGACTCAATTCCCACATCTGTTGTTCTCACAACCGATGTGGGGTATATAGACTAAATGAGCTCTCTCTCCTAACAGGCTAGTCTTTTGGGATGAGTTCTCCTGTTTGGTCTGTATCAATTGGTGCACTCGTTGAGAGCCCAAACGGCTCGGAGTGGTGGCCGGGCAACGAACTCGCCGTGACCAACGAGTGCGTTTGGGACCGCTCGGAGTGGTGACCCACGGAGTGGTGGCCGGGCAAAGAATCCGCCGTGACCAAAGAGAACTCGGAGTGGTGGCCTGGCAAAGAACCAGCCGTGACCAACGTGGTCGTGACCAACGAGGACGTTAGCCCTTAAAGGAGGGTTGAATGTTACGGACTCAATTCCCACATCGGTTGTGAGAACAACTGATGTGGGGTATATAGACTAAATGAGCTCTTTCTCCTAACAGGCTAGTCTTTTGGGATGAGTTCTCCTGTATGATCTGTATCACACTGGATCACATCCAGCAAGATTGATGGTAGATCAAGATTGAGGGGTATAAAATCTTGGTCAGGTTTGGTCAAACAAGAGAATTAGGTTGGATGAATTTAGTTGGGAGTTATTCTTCTTCCTGTTCACCTTATTCACGTTATATGTTCGAGTTTCATCACCTGGTATCTATTGTTGGTTTATTAGGATAGTATGATTCATCATATCTTATGTTGGTTTAACTTCACTTTTCTTTCCCCATGATTTAGTAAAAGCATTAAGATAAACTATTTCGTACAATGGATGATTCCTAGTCCACTGAACAGAGAAGTTATCCCAGTTAGTGTTTTTAGATGGAAAGGAACTTCTCATTGTTTACATTTCTTCTCGAATTTAATTAAATCTTCCATGCTTGCTATTTTTTTATCCCAGGAAATAAAATAGAAAATGAATAAGAAAGTGACAAAAGTTGATTCATCTTAAACAAAAAGATCATGTATTATGATATTGCGTCCCCTTAATGTTCGTAACAATGATGAATGCCTACTTCTGCTTTACATACCTAACCCAGGTGAGGTTGTCTCACTACCTGATCTGGGTAATGGTCCAGTAATTGTTCTACTTGATCAATTTAAAAACCTATGCAGATTATATTAACTCATGAACACGCTGATGCTGTTCTTGGTTTGGATGATATACGTGCTGTGCAACCTTTTAGTCCAACAAATGACATTAACCCTACTCCCGTCTACCTTACTCAAGATTCAATGGAAAGGTATACTGCACCTTGAAAGAATTTTGCCCATACTTCCAGTGGTAAAAATTGTATTAATACTTTTCATTGCCATATCTTATTACTCGACTAGCAAGCTTAAGCAGTAAGACGATTTCATTACTTCATTATGATTTGAAAAAGTGATACCAATTGGATTACACATACATTTTTTTTATGTAAAATAGCTGTTTGATATTAAGTTTCCCTGAGGCATTATGGATCAGTCTGCAGTTAACATGAGATATCTTATGCATACATATCTTAGACTATAAACCTTGACACTTATATATTATATGTTTATAATTTATTATAGTTAAAAGCAAACTGTAAATTGAAAATCTTGCGACCAATGTTGTTTGCAAATGCAATATTCTATGCTACATAATTTATTGTTTTTTAACAGCATTGCAGTGAAATTCCCGTACTTGGTTCAGAAAAAGCTAAAGCCTGGCCAGGAAGTTAGACGTGTAACACAACTTGACTGGAAATATATAGAGAGTGATTTGACAAAGCCATTCATAGCATCTGGATTGCAGTTTGTTCCTCTCCCAGTTAGTTATATCTTATTCCTTTTTCCGACTAGTGTATTGTTTTATCTGAAGATAGTTCTTATGCCTTACTTGTATACTCAAGTTTTTCTGCTCTTTATAGGTGATGCATGGTGAAGACTATGTGTGCTTAGGTTTTCTCTTTGGCGAAAGATATAAAGTAGCTTATATATCAGATGTTTCACGCTTTCTTCCATCTACAGAAAACTGTAAGCACTCACTTTCTATTTGTTACTGTCGATCCAGCCTGGCCAATCTATTATCCAGCAGATATTTGTTATGTATAGCATGTGTATCATCATTAATTAGAAGTGTGTTAAAGAATAAGAAATCAAATGGTATATCTTATGAAAGCAAATGGTCTAATGAACAGATTTAATTATCAAATGGTCTAATGGTAAGACTTAATTAAAGGGTCTAATGACAAGATTTAGTCAAATGGTCTAATGATAAGATTTAATCAAATGGTGTAATGATAAGATTTAATCTTATCAATAAACCCATCAGTATTCTCTTAAATCTTAGTATTCTTTGTGTCTATCTTGTGAATCTTGTGATACAATTTCTTTTTATCTTCCATGGCAAAAACGTGTTGAAGAACTTCCAAGATAAGAGAAAATAAATCAAATGGTCTAATCTTGTAACCGGTAGTTGTGATTTATATGCTGCTGTGCTGCGTGACAAAGAAACACATTTTGATTAGCCTAAAGTTAACGACCATGCACTTGTGCATAAGTTCGAACCTTCTTACAAGTACACCCCTGTTTTTGTAGATATTTCAAAAGATGGTGGTCAACAGTTAGATCTTCTTATCTTGGACACTCTGTATAAGGTAAGCTGCTGCACCTAAGACCCTTATACATTCATGTTTATAGTGCCACTTAGTTCATGAAGAATTTTGCTTAAAATCAGTTCTAGTTCTCGTTATACTTTTTCTTTGATTTGGTAGATGAATTGAAGAGCTTGCTTATTCTGAAAATACAGAGAGCTTTCAGTTTTGGATGTGTTTTCCTGTATTAGTAAAACCTCTTTATTACATTCTCACCGTCTTCTAGAATCTAATATTTTTCTCCGTGTATAGCTTCTCCAGTGCTAAAGTGCAAGTTCCGAGCTAACTAATTGTCATTTTAATGGATTGGCCTCTTTATTTCCTTTTCTTCTTAATTAACACTGATATTCATGCTTACCTTATCAATGTTGCTTATCTATCTACTCATATTTGCAGAAAGCATCCCACAACACTCACTTATGCTTTCCTCAGGTTCAGCTTATGTAATTACTTCCTTAATAAAAGAAATTCCTCAATGCCATGTGTTTCACTGTAAAGTTTGTTCTTCAGAGTCTTGATGCCTTGAAGAGGATACATCCAAAGAGAGCTTTGCTTATTGGAATGACCCATGAGTTTGATCACCATAAAGACAACGAATTTCTCAAGGACTGGTCTGAAAGGTATGCTTATAAATACAAGTTCAATTTTCAGCGGAGGTTAGCGGATCGCATATTGCGATCCGCCCGCCATACTATCCTTGTGTATTCAACATTTAGACATAATATACAATTGTTTTATTGTTTCCAGAGAAGGAATTCCGGTTCAGCTTGCACACGACGGACTGCGAATCCCTGTAGACTTGTAATGAGGTAAGTTTTCGAAGTAATTAATTACTGATGTAGCTGAATCAATCATTTCTTTATATTGCTGCTGAATGAAAGTTCCATCAAGTCGACTTTAATGCTCATTCCTTCCATTGAAGTTGATGATGAAATTGTTTGGAATACAACAACACATCACGAATGTTAAAATGTCTTATTACAGCGTATTATTTTAAGGGATACGCATAACATTCTAAAATGCGTCTGCAATTAGTATTGATTGAGATTATAAATTTACCTATTTTGTGTTTTTTTTGAAGGAAGGTCGAATAAACTGCTTGCATGAGAATTGACTGTGGAGACTTTCTTGGTTTAACTGAATATACTTGATCTTCTAGCAGCATGCACTGAGTTTGGGCTCTAATTTGTAAACTCAATACCAATCATTTGTCGAAATTTCAGCACAAATACAACTGTGATCAAATTACGAGATCCTCTGCACCAAATGCATTTTGTTATTTTATTATACTACATATATCAGTTTCTGACTTTCTGTAGCATAGCATTATGAATGTTTCCCAAATTCAAATTCAGTTTACTTCATGCACAAGATGTCAGACTTTGATTTGTTGGAATTCTTATATATTTTACAGAGATTTAAGGGTATGTTTGGACGACTTTTAATTTAATGTACTTTTTCTTTCAATTTTGTCTGACATATTATATTGTTACTATATTCCCCTCCACAACTCAAAAATAAAATAAAATAAAATGAAGTAAATTTGCAGTGACTAATTAGCAATATTAGGAGATATTTTGGCTAGTTTTGAGACTTTTTTTTTGGTAAAAAAAGCGGGCAAGGCCCGAAAACAAAGGCAAAATCAACGAATATAAGCAACACCTACTCTTTTTGGTTAGTTTGAGACTATTTTTTTAACAACCAATAACTTAGTATTTTTAAAAAAATACAAATTGAACATGATATATATTTATAAAATTTATCATTTCCCATTTTTCCTAGATTAAATATACTCAGAATAAGACGCATTTGCTGGCCCATTTTCTGGTATTACCCAATATTGTGGCCCATAACGTTTGGGCTTTTCATTCTGTTTGAAAATTGTCCACAAATTTTTTTTTTCAAAATATAATCTTATCATCCATACCTTATACTCAAAAGCAATTTCCTCATCGCTAAAGACCACTAACCCCGATCCGACATAGTAGTGAGACGTCAACCATGGTTTGATCTCAATTTGTTTCTCTAGAAAGTGGTCCTAGACACGGTTCAAATAAGGAGCCACCATATTAGTTGAAACTCCCCTACTGCTGCAGTCGGGATTCAAACCTAAGACCTTATATTCAATATCTCTTTGAAGATCAGTTGAGCTGTCATGTAGGCCCTCTCATTATCCAACATATACATATGAGTGAAGTCGAATGTAATGATATTTAATTAAGAGTTAAGAATAGCACATTTATGTTTGTATAAATATAGTAAATTTCATGCTTAAGAAATTCATAAATAATTCGTCAAATGCAGGGATAAATGCGATAAATAATCTAAAAAAATATATATCTTCAGAACCAAAAATTGGAATAATTCTATGTATAAATTAAAATTAGAATCTAGAAAATTGTTCTGATGAGATTTAAAATCCCAATTAAATTAACACAATTTGACATTCAATTAACAATCTTGTTTGTCCCTCTTATAAATTTATAATGGGAATGCAGAAAATAATAGACCCTTTTTTTGAAATATTTTCAAAGATTTGGTGGAAAAAGGAGATTGATTAGATGGGCCCATTATAGGAAATATTATGTCATTCCAGTCAAAGCAAGTCTAGAATAACAAAATAATAAAATATTTAATTCAATTTATCATTTCTACTCAAAGCTAATTCCCTTTTATTTTTAATAACCCTGAAGATGTAAATTTATTATAAAATGGTAGGTTTAGGAAGTAGAATCCGTTAAGTCGGACAATTGAGGAACATCGCCACCAACATAGGTATGGATAGATATTGCACGTGTCATTGTGATACGGTCATTATTATTATTTATCATATCTCTATTATTTTACCCATTAGTATTATATTATCATATCTTTACCATATAATTAGTCTCTTATTTCCTAAGTTAGTGCATTTAGCATTATAAATAGGGACTTTGTTATTCATTTCCATCATTCATGAAATAAGATAATTCACGCTATTTTCCTTTCTTCTACAATCCAAAACCCTAGTTCTTGTCGTTGTTGATCGTCGGGCAAAGATTCCCTCGACTTCACGGAGGAATTGATCCTAGTTCTTGTCGTGTGCAATCGACGGGCAAACGTTCTCGCGACCTCACGGAGGAATTTGTGCGAGGTTAAGGAGTACATCCTTAACAACTGGTGCTTTCATTGTTGATCTCACTAATCCATGGCGAATCGTGTGGGGAACCGCACGGAACCGATCGTAGCACCGGGCGTCTCCGTCGGATTGGAATCACAACCTTCGCCGATTGTTGCCTTGGTCACGCCGGCGCTAGCCTTTGAACATATACTTGCGTCGATCGCACGCCCGGAGGCTAGGCTTGACGCGTCGGAACGGCGTGCCGCCATCACATAGCCACCGCCGAGGCCCGACCCCGATCCGCCATACTCCGATTGGCAGCAAGGGCGAGACGACACGATGCTGCATCGGGCTGTGTTGACGACGGCGATAGGAGTTTCTTCGCTGCCACATCTAGGGTTTGGCGACTGGACTTCCACGCATGGGCTGCTTCACGCGAACCTCTCGGGGGCGTCACCATGGGATCGCGAAGTGCTCAGCGGCGTGGGGTATCGCAGCAGACAGCCCACAGCGTGGGTTAATCCGGTGCATAGGTCGGAGCATCGATCCGACAGTCCCATGTCGACATGCGACAATGCATGGGGCCGCCTGGAGGGAGGGGGCTACTCTGACACGCCCCGTTTGGATCAAGTGCGTTTCGAACAGCCGCGCTACGACACGCCCCGTTTGGATCAGGTTCGTTTCGAACAGCCACGTTACGAGAAGATGAAAGCCCCGCGTTTCGACGGATCTGATGCGGCGAATTTGCGGGCGATTAGGGTTCTTGTTGATGAGAATCAGAACATAGGGGCGGTAGGAATTGAGGATTTTCGTTTACCAATTGGTCATAGAGTGACTGAGAACGTAGATTTGGATAATGTGGAGCAAGCATCTCTAGACATACAGCTACCATCATCAAATGTCGGATTTAGGCTTCTGCAGAAGATGGAATGGAAAGGGATGGGGCTTGGAAAGTAGGGGTGAGCAAAAAAAATAGAAAACCGAATAATCCGAACCGAGCCAAATCGAAATTTTGAAATTCGGATCGGTTTTTTTCGATTTTTCGGTTCGGTTCAGTTTTAAAAATACAAAAATTTAGGTTTTTCGGTTCGGTTCGGGCAAAAAAAACCGAAGAACCGAAAAACCGAATTATATTTTAAATATAATATTATATATATTAATTCTATTAATTTAGTATATTATGTCATATATATAATATATATTCTTTTAATAGATTTTTATATAATACGTATTATATATATATTCTATTAATTTTATATTTATATTCTATTAGTATATATAAAATAAAATAATATATATATATATATATATATATAATTTTTTTGTTTTTTTTAAAATTTTGGTTTTTTCGGTTTTTTAAGTTTGATTTTCGATTTTTCGGTTTTCGGTTCGGTTTCAATTTTAGCCTAAATTCGGTTTTTCGGATTCGGTTCGGTTTGGGTGAAAAACCGAACCGAAACCCGAATGCACACCCCTATTGGAAAGGATGAACAAGGGATAACTGAGCCAATAGAATCTGGAATAAGGGATGCCAAATTAGGTCTGGGTAAACAAGAGGAAGATGATTATTTTACAGTAGCATAAAACATCCAGCGTTGAAAGCTTGATATTGAAGTTGCAGAGACTGAGGATCTTGTAAAGAAGAGAGAGGTTATAGCAGAGCGTGAAAGGAAAATTCAAAGTGAAGTGAAAGAAATACGGAAGGTGTTTTATTGTGATCTGTGCAACAAGCAATATAAACTAGCAATGGAGTTTGAAGCTCACCTAAGCTCCTATGACCACAACCACAGAAAGAGGTTTAAAGAAATGAGAGATATGCATGGAAGCAGCTGTCACGACCGAGGTTAGCTAAGGATAGCATAACTCGGGGAAACGTGACTAGGGGGATTAAAAGAAGCGGGGATAGAATTTAGGGGAAAAAGAAAAGAAAATACTAAGGCCAAGTGGAACGAGACACACAAATTAACGTCAAAATAGAGAAATACTTATAACAAAATACACTTGATCATGCAAGATCGAGTGGTTGTTCATACAAGTTATGATTATCAGAGTCAAACATAAAGTAGGCACTGCCTCTTAACCGACACAGCGGAAGCAAAAGAACGCGGTCCATGTGTGGAGACATGAACCTCCGAGAGTTTTATTCTTAATTAGCTACT
The DNA here is from genome assembly GCF_004379255.2 of Salvia splendens. Lineage (NCBI taxonomy): Eukaryota > Viridiplantae > Streptophyta > Magnoliopsida > Lamiales > Lamiaceae > Salvia > Salvia splendens. Next base: position 34,396,473 of record NC_056038.1, read on the forward strand.
AGCTTGCACTCCACAGCACTTGTTCCTCCCCCTTTTTACGACTCAACCTGCACATTTAGAAATATATGCAGGGTTGAGTACAAAAGTACTCAGTGAACACATTGCCGAAAATTACACATATACATTTGAAAATATTGTCAAGCCATCATCACAGTAACACTCGGGGGTATTATTGAAAAGGACCCGAGCTTACTAGAATTATTTCCATTGGGCCCTTTTTCCTGTACTTAGCCATATCTGATCACATTGTGCCGTCGAGATGGTGTTCTCGCACGGTCACCTTCTCTGTCCATCATGTCAGGGGTATCTTTGTGCTGGGAAGGTGGCCACCTTCCACAATCACCTTCTCTGCCGTTCACGGTCAGAGGTATCCCGTGTACACTAGTCCGAGCGGGGACACCACCCTCACTCGGACCCGAATTCGACTTATATATCATCATTCATAATTCACTTGGCCTTAGCCAACAGATAGGCATCATACACAAAACTTTTATGGCAAGACAACATTTTTTTAAAAATCACAAACATGTGTTCGTGTTTTCATAAAATACGATTTGTATTTTTAGTATAGGAAAGCTCACCTTGATCGCTTAGCTTTCCTTAACTTGAATCCTTCGTTCCGACTTTACTTGTTAACGTACCCTTTTTAAAACATCACAATAGGAAAAAGACTATTTTAGTTTTAAACTAACTAATTAAATGAAAAAAAACCCAAGGTTTAACTTTATTATTAAAGTTATTATTAAAGTTATTATTATTATTATTATTAGAAATTTCCCCAAAATTTACACCATCTATTGCTACTTCGTTTGCTAATTCGGTTCCAACTAAAATTGGCGTTCTATACTTTATTCATTATTCTTACAAAAATAGCACTTGGGCCACAACTAATTATTTTAACTAACCTAATCATTTCATTCTTATGCCCAAAATTTAAATTATTCGAAAATTGGGCCTTTCCTTAATTATTTACTGCTAGGAAAATTAGGCCCAGATTCAACTCTATTTCTAGGCCCAAACATTTTAAACATTAGCAAAAAGAAAAGAACCCACTAACCCTAAAACATTCTCCTCCTTCCTCATTTTAAACAAAAGAGCAGCAGCAGCTCTCTCTCTCTCTCGCCTGGACTTCCCGCCGCCAGCCTCTCCGCCGCCGCTCGCCAACTCCGTCGCTCCGGCGGATCTTCTCTCTCCAGCTGCTCCTCTCTCCACTCTCTCACTCTCTCCATCTTCTCTCCTCTCTCAGCCTCCCGCCGCCAGCCTCTCTCGTTCCAGTTTCGCCGCCGCCGCCACTGTGCATGCACAGGCGGCGGCTCCACCGCCCTCTTTCCGGGAGTTCGCCGTCTGCATGTTCCCTCTCTCCCTGTTCAGATCCGTCACACCGCCACCACCGCTTCGGGTCCGCCGTCGCAGCGGGTTCGCGCCCCGCCGCCGTCGCCGAGAACCCCCAGCCGCCGACGCTGCTTCTCGCCCGGTAGAGTGGTTCGTTCATCCTTCCTCTCTTTTCATTATTATCTATTTTTATTATTGTAAATATCTTTGTTAATTACATTCTTTTGATAAAACTTTGTTAATCATATTCCAAAAATTTTTTTTTCCAGATTCAAGGAATAAAAAGGGCAGATGCTATTTATTTATTTTTATTTATTATTTTTTTTTGTGGCTGCCATCGATGTCGACGGAGTGCCGAGCTCGATGCCGGAAGTTCTTCGACAGATTCGTTTATCGTTACAAGCTAAGTTCATATTATCCTTTGAGAATTTGCTATTCTTATGTTCTTGGAATGCTATGGATACTATGTCCCTGCTAAATTGTTCATATGAAATGCCTATAATTGCTAAATTGGTGTTCTACAAAAAAAAAATGGATGCTAAGTTCATATATTGGCAGAGACATGCTTGGCAATATGTTGTAATATGTGAAAGAAAGAGAGGTATTAGATGGTACTTACTTTTGTGGTGTGAAGAAGAGAATAAGTGGTTGCTTTTAGACTTTGTCCTCTATGAGGTGGACGTCCGGTGGAGGGATTCTTGCTGCCTTTGGAGAGGAGATAATTTTGGTATGAGGTGGGGCAAGTGAAAGGGATGGATCATGGATTTTATTTAGGATGAGGAAACAAGTTGCAGACAAAAATCATATCTCACAAAATTCTCCTGGCACTTGATAGATATGGCTGCATGATACAACATTAATTGCTGCATTAAATGCTATTGAAAAAGAATGATCCTCTAGGATTGTATTGCTGTAAAAGAATGATCTTCTAGGATTTGTATTAGATTTTCGTATCTGCTTTGTCTTGCATTACTTACTAAAAATTTGTTTATTATTGTTTATTTGGTGTAGGAAAGAACCCGTTTCAAGCTCGCAGCTGACCGCGTAGTAGTTCCCGATCTTCTTTAGAACGAAAGATGGATTAAATTTTGTTGAAATTTCATGGATGTATCGGACATTATTATTATTTTGATTTTTGGGCTCTTATTTATTTATTTAAATTAATATTCTTATAGGTGTAATATATTTACGTTTACTAACGTTAAACAAACAACAACGACAATCTATCGTAGTTTGGATTTAATCACATAAAAGTTACTTACTTAGATAATCGAGTTAAAATTATAGTCTCTTAATAATATCGGCTTAGCGGGTCGTTACATACTACCCCTCTTAAAAGAAATTTCGTCCCGAAATTTAGGAAGTATTTAAACAAAAAGCTCGGGATATCTTTCTTTCATTTTCTCTTCTAGCTCCCATGTTGCTTTTTCCTGTCCGTGGTTCTTCCACAAAACCTTCACTGTAGAAATCGACTTGTTCCGAAGCTGCTGCACCTTCCGGTCTAGTATTTCTACCAGCTTTTCTTCATAACTCAGGTCGGGTTCTAAAGTGATTTCTTCGTGACGAATCACATGTTTCGGGTCGAACACGTACCTCTGAAGTTGGGAGACGTGGAATACGTTGTGCACATTCCCAAAGTTGGGTGGTAATGCCAAACGATATGCCACCGGGCCCACTTCTTCCAGAATTTCATAGGGTCCAATAAATCGTGGTTTCAGCTTTCCTCTGAGTCCAAATCTGGTTATTCCTTTGGAAGGAGATACTTTCAAAAAGACTTTGTCCCCGATGTTAAATTTCAATTCCGTTCGTCGCTCATCGGCGTAGGATTTTTGCCGGTCTTGCGCTTCCTTGATTCGACTCCGGATCTGTCTCACGATTTCGATCATCTCCGCCACGGATTCTGGACCTAATACTCTTCTTTCCCCTACTTCATCCCAATAGAGTGGAGATCGACATTTTCTTCCATATAGCGCCTCGTAAGGTGCCATGTCGATGGTGGCTTGATAGCTATTATTATAGGCAAACTCTACCAGGTGCAAGATGGATTCCCAGCTTTCTCCTCTATTGAGTACGACAGCCCTCAACATATCTTCCAGGGTTTGAATTGTCCTTTCGGATTGCCCGTCAGTCTGGGGGTGGAATGCGGTGCTGAAGTTTAATCTCGTACCCAATTCCCTCTGCATGCTTTGCCAGAATCTGGATGTAAACTTCGAGTCTCGGTCTGACGTGATAGATACAGGTACTCCATGCAGACGCACGATTTCCCGTACATATAACTGTGCTAGTTTCTCGGACCCGTACGTGATGGGAATAGGGATAAAATGAGCACTTTTCGTGAGTCGATCAACGATTACCCAAATGGCAGTATTTTCGCGCTTGGATCTGGGCAGGCCTGTAATGAAATCCATGGCGATGTGTTCCCATTTCCACTCGGGAATCTCCAAGGGTTGTAATTTCCCATATGGTCGTTGGTGTAATGCCTTGACTTGTTGGCAAGTTAGACATCTCTCGACAAACGTTGCAATGCTTCTTTTCATGCCGTCCCACCAAAATTTTCTCTTTAGATCCTGGTACATTTTTGTGCTTCCGGGGTGTGCGGTATACGGGGTGTCGTGTGCCTCAGTCAAAATTTCGTTTCTTAGGTCTGGGTTGGCGGGTACGCATAGTCTTCCCTCAAAAGTGAGTGCATTGTCCGCCTCTTCTCTATAGTTGCTTTGCTCACCGGTCCGCACCTTCATTCGTATTTTCTCTAGCGCTTCGTCATGTCCTTGGGCGTCAATTATTCGTTTTCTTAAATCAGGTTGTAGCACCAAAGTTGCGATTTTTGCTTTCACTGTTTCCGGGGCTTGTACTATTTCTATTTTCATCTTGGTGAATTCCTGTATCAGTGCTTCCTCCCGGGTGGCCAGACAAGCTAGTTGTTGAGACTTTCGACTCAGTGCGTCAGCTACTACATTTGCCTTGCCAGGGTGGTAGTTTATGCTGCAATCGTAATCCTTCACTAACTCCAGCCATCTCCTCTGCCGCATGTTTAGATCCTTCTGTTCGAAGAAGTACTTTAGACTCTTGTGGTCAGTGAAAATCTCACATTTAACCCCATATAGGTGGTGTCTCCAAATTTTCAGTGCATGCACTACAGCTGCTAATTCCAGATCGTGGGTGGGGTAGTTTAGTTCGTGGGGTCGGAGTTGTCTCGACGCATAAGCTATCACCTTCCCGTTCTGCATTAGAACGCATCCGAGTCCATTTTTCGAAGCATCTGTGTAGACCACGTAATTTGTGCCTGGTTCTGGCACGGCTAACACGGGGGCGGTAGTTAGTTTCTCTTTCAGTAGTTGGAAACTAGCTTCACATTCAGGAGTCCACACAAACTTGATGCCCTTTTTGAGTTGTTGCGTCATTGGCCTGGCAATCTTTGAGAACCCTTCGATGAATCTTCTGTAGTAGCCCGCCAGTCCTAGGAAACTCCGAATTTCGTTCGGGCTGGTTGGAGATTTCCAGTTTTGTACCGCCTCCACCTTCGCTGGGTCCACCCGAATTCCTTCTGCCGTCACAATGTGTCCAAGAAAATTAACCTCTTTCAGCCAGAATTCACATTTGCTGAATTTAGCATAGAGCTTCTCGGTTCTCAACGTCTCGAGGGCAGTTCTTAGATGCTCAGCGTGTTCCGCTCTATTTTTCGAGTAGATGAGGACGTCATCTATGAAGACCAGGATGAATTTGTCGAGATACGGGTGGAATATGCGATTCATCAGATCCATGAACACTGCAGGGGCATTGGTCAATCCAAAAGGCATTACAACAAACTCGTAGTGACCGTACCTGGTGCGAAAAGCTGTCTTGGGTACATCTTCAGACCGGATCTTCAGTTGGTGGTACCCGGATCTCAAGTCAATCTTTGAAAATACACTGGCTCCCTTAAGCTGGTCAAACAAATCATCTATCCTTGGCAATGGATATTTATTCTTGAGCGTCACTTTGTTAAGTTCTCGGTAGTCTATGCACATCCTCAAGGTTCCATCCTTCTTTTTGACGAAGAGTACAGGAGCTCCCCATGGTGACACACTGGGTCTGATGAAACCCAAGTCTAAAAGTTCTTGCAGCTGTAACTTGAGTTCTCCCAACTCCTTTGGGGCCATTCGGTACGGCGCTTTTGAGATTGGCGCAGCTCCTGGTTCTAAGTCAATAGTGAATTCCAGTTGTCTGTCTGGGGGTAGTCCGGGTAGTGTGTCAGGAAACACGTCTGGAAATTCACGTACCATCTCTACATCCTCAATCTTCCTTTCTTCCTTCTGTTCCTCACTTAAGTAGACGAGGTAGGCGGGACATCCTTTTCTCACAAGTGTAGCTGCTTGTAGGGCCGAAATTATGGATTTGCGCTTGTTCATCATGATTCCAAAGAATTCAACTCGTCCTTCTCCTGGAGTTTGAAAAGAAATCTGTCTTTCGCTGCACTTGATGGTGACGTGGTTTTTGGCCAACCATTCCATCCCGAGTATAATATCGACATCTTCCATGTTCATGACCCCCAAGTTATTAGCAATGACCTTATGTTTTCCGAGTGTAATCTCTAGGTTCGAGCATTTTTGTGTGATTTCTATAACTCCTCCTACTGGTGAGGACACCGTTATTCTAGGTTCTGCTGGTTCTGGTGTGAGTTCTAAAGTGTTTACACACGAAGTGGATATGAAGGAGTGTGAAGCACCAGTATCAAACAATAGGACAATAGGTATGTTCAGTAGGGTGCCCATACCTGCCAGATTCCCTTGGTTGTTTCTCTGCTGGTTTCGTCCCAATGCATATGCCCTGGCTTGTGTTGGAAGGCTCGGTCGTTGTGGATGCGGGACCTGGTAGTTCTGAGTGTATGCCCGTAGAGCTCGCAGTTGTTGACGTTGTGCGGGCTGGTTAGTTGGTGCATTCCATCCTTGGGGTCCATTTCGACAGTTCTTGGCGATGTGACCATTTTTCCCACAAGTGTAACAAGTCATCTCTCTAGCCCTGCATATCCCGCCGTGGGGCTTGTTACATTTGGGGCAAAGGGGATTCCTTGGCTGATTGTTCCCTGGAGGGTTGAAGGTAGACTGTCTTGCAAAGTTCTGTGGACGGGGTGGGGGTGGCCCATGCCATGGCTTCTTCTGTCCCCACTGGTTTTGATTTCCTTCCCATTTTCTCTTCTCTCTTGGAATTTGAGACGTGGCCTGCGGTGGAATATTTGTGGGGTTGGGTGCGGGTTTTTCTTTAGGCAATGCAGCCTCAACGTCCAGAGCTAGCTTCAGAGCTTCAGAATATGGTAGTCCGCCGCGACTGGCCAATGCTACTCTTATCTCGTGCCTCAAGCCAGCACAAAATTTCTCAGACATCTTTTCATCCGTGTCCACTTGATCAGCACCGTACCTGGACAGGTCAAAGAAGACGCGATCATACTCCGTCACAGACATTCGTCCCTGTCTCAAGTTGTAGAACTCCGTTTCTTTTTGCTTTTTATAGCTCTTGGGGATGTACTTGTCGTAGATTCCTGTCTTGAACTGATCCCAAGTTAGGCCCTCCAGCTGATGCGGGGTCATTGTCTTCTTGCGGGCCTCCCACCAATAATCTGCAGACCCTGTCAGTTGGAGTGAGGCACAAACCAAATGTTCCTCGTCTGTGCATTGCAGTAGGTCAAACAGGCGTTCAAGCGCACGTATCCATGATTCTGCTTCAGCGGGGTCGCCCCTTCCGTCAAATGTTGGAGGCTTCTTTTTCAGAAAGGTGCTTATGATTGTCCTATCCACTGTAGGAGCAGGTGGAGGCGAAGGGGGTCGAGGTGGCGATGGTGGCGGATGGTTTACGTATTGTTCCTCGGGCTCGGGTTGTGGTCCTCTACCACGTCCCCTTCCTCTCCCTCGGGGTCGCCCAGCTATCCTTGGCGGCATTTTCTATCGATAAAACAATTGCCGGTAAGTTATTTTTGTTGGAAAGATTAAACGATTCAGAGAATAGAGAACATAAATTTTATTCAATCAACCAATAACCGATATCACTAAAGACAGGAAATAAAACATGTAGATTTTCATATAAAAGTTTATGTACAGGAAAAATTGCCTCCACCGAGGACTTTCGTACAACCATTCTTGGTGTCGCAAAAAAAAGTAATGTCACATCTGTCACTATACAGACGCCAGTCAAAAGTCAAGCCACGGAACACTAGCACGAATGTTTCCGAGATGTCAAAATACTGTAGCCAGTCAGAACATAAACCAGAACGGTCTCATAACGGATCCGTTTCTGGGGTACAAACATATATACATAGGCATCACATCACTATCACAAGGTCTAAATAGTGTTCTCTGCTGTCCCGGGATCCTCCTCCTCGGGTACCTCCTCATCTGAGCTCTCGTCAATGTGGAATGCCGAGTCTCTAGTGGTGCCGGGCGCGTGAGGTCCTCGAGTGATGGCTCCCCAGTGGCGCCTAGCCCATGCACGTGGCCTACGCTCCCGGGGAGTGGGCTCCTGGCGGATGGTGGGAATCATCTCTCCCAGCGGTGACTCTGTAAAGACCGATAGCGGCTGTAGACGGCCGGTACCAACAACAAACTTCGGCTCGTCAGAGCTCTCCGTCCCCGAAGAATGAACGGGGGCCTTGCCCCTCCTTCTCTCCTCCGCAGTGGCTGCATGCAGCTCCCTAGCCTCCGAACCGGCTTCCCCTACCTCGGCCCAACTCGGTGTCGAGGAGAGGTCAACGAAGCCGAAGTCATCCCCATCCATATGGGGACGGGATGGCCCAGCCTCGAATTCCCCACGAGTCCGACGTCCTAGAAGAGAAGGCGACGGAAATGGGTACGGCTCATCGGGCTGCGGGGAACTGGCTGTGGGACGACTGGCTCGACTGGTGGTGCTGGCTGTAGCAGAACTTCGGCAGATCCTACCGCGGCTAGATCGCCCGGGCGTATGTATGGCCCTCGCGGCGCCTCCCCGTGAAGGATGAAGCACAAATGGATCTCTCCGATAAACTCGGAAAGTTCCCTACAATGTCGAAAAATGGATGCACAGAAAATATGTAATGACGAGTCAGATCGAGAGCAAAACCTACCCAGTCAGAGGGCAGGATCCGGATAAGTCGCTGTATCCCGTCAATGTGCGTGACCCCAACCGAGTAGGCCCTCTCCCAGAGCCAGCGAAACTGCGCCAAACATAGGCCGAGATCGATACCCTCCAATATCACAAACGTAAAATACTCAAAAAGGATGTCTGACACTGTCGGGTACACCATCTACAAGAAGACATGTCGATCAGACCCTCGTATCCCCATACATAAGTATGCGTATAAAGCGTAAGGAAGTAACGTGATATGATGCAGATGCTCGGCCATTCCTACGAGTCGTATCTAACTATGTTATAATTGGCCACTAGAGGCATTCCTAAAAGTCATTTCTGTGTCACATAATACATATTCATTATCGTTTGGAAATACTCGTTATGAGGTTTGTGGTATTGTTGCCTAGCTCAGGAAAGCGTTGGCGAATTTACTGTTCTTGTTCTGCCAAGGTCACGTATAAGAGTTCCGTACATAATTCGGTAAGCAGAAGACGCACATTTGTTTTTTTTTAAAACCGGAAATAACTTACCTTTGCTTTGGTTGAGCGTGTTGGGGTGAGTGCTGGGAGTCTCTTTTGCTAGATGAAGAGTCTAGCGGAGCAATGCTAGACCGAAGATTATTGAAAAAGACTCTCGGGTTCAGAGCATGAAAAACCTCGCTCTGATACCACTCTGTTACGACCGAGGTTAGCTAAGGATAGCATAACTCGGGGAAACGTGACTAGGGGGATTAAAAGAAGCGGGGATAGAATTTAGGGGAAAAAGAAAAGAAAATACTAAGGCCAAGTGGAACGAGACACACAAATTAACGTCAGAATAGAGAAATACTTATAACAAAATACACTTGATCATGCAAGATCGAGTGGTTGTTCATACAAGTTATGATTATCAGAGTCAAACATAAAGTAGGCACTGCCTCTTAACCGACACAGCGGAAGCAAAAGAACGCGGTCCATGTGTGGAGACATGAACCTCCGAGAGTTTTATTCTTAATTAGCTACTAGCTTGCACTCCACAGCACTTGTTCCTCCCCCTTTTTACGACTCAACCTGCACATTTAGAAATATATGCAGGGCTGAGTACAAAAGTACTCAGTGAACACATTGCCGAAAAAAAATACAAGTATACATTTGAAAATATTGTCAAGCCATCGTCACAGTAACACTCGGGGGTTTTATTGAAAAGACCCGAGCTTACTAAAAATATTCACATTGAACTGCAGTCCCTTTTTCCTGTATTTTGCCATATCTGATCACATTGTGCCGTCGAGATGGTGTTCTCGCACGGTCACCTTCTCTGCCCATCATGTCAGAGGTTTCCATGTGCCGGGAAGGTGGCCACCTTCCACGGTCACCTTCTCTGCCGTTCACGGTCAGAGGATTCCCGTGTACACTAGTCCGAGCGGGGACACCACCCTCACCGGGACCCGAATTCGACTTATATATCATCATTCATAATTCCCTTGGCCGTAGCCAACAGATAGGCATCATACACAAAACATTTATGGCAAGACAACATCATTAAGCATCACGAACATGTGTTCGTGTTTTCATAAAAATACAATTTGTATTTTTAGTATAAGAAAGCTCACCGTGATCGCTTAGTTTCCTTAACTTGATTCTTTGGTTCCGACTTTACTTGCGAACGTACCCTTTTTAAAACATCACAATAGGAAAAAGACTATTTTAGTTTTAAACTAACTAATTAAATGAAAAAAAACCCAAGGTTTAACTTTATTATTAAAGTTATTATTAAAGTTATTATTATTATTATTATTATTAGAAATTTCCCCAAAATTTACACCATCTATTGCTACTTCGTTTGCTAATTCGGTTCCAACTAAAATTGGCGTTCTATACTTTATTCATTATTCTTACAAAAATAGCACTTGGGCCACAACTAATTATTTTAACTAACCTAATCATTTCATTCTTATGCCCAAAATTTAAATTATTCGAAAATTGGGCCTTTCCTTAATTATTTACTGCTAGGAAAATTAGGCCCAGATTCAACTCTATTTCTAGGCCCAAACATTTTAAACATTAGCAAAAAGAAAAGAACCCACTAACCCTAAAACATTCTCCTCCTTCCTCATTTTAAACAAAAGAGCAGCAGCAGCTCTCTCTCTCTCTCTCTCGCCTGGACTTCCCGCCGCCAGCCTCTCCGCCGCCGCTCGCCAGCTCCGTCGCTCCGGCGGATCTTCTCTCTCCAGCTGCTCCTCTCTCCACTCTCTCACTCTCTCCATCTTCTCTCCTCTCTCAGCCTCCCGCCGCCAGCCTCTCCCGTTCCAGTTTCGCCGCCGCCGCCACTGTGCATGCACAGGCGGCGGCTCCACCGCCCTCTTTCCGGGAGTTCGCCGTCCGCATGTTCCCTCTCTCCCTGTTCAGATCCGTCACACCGCCACCACCGCTTCGGGTCCGCCGTCGCAGCGGGTTCGCGCCCCGCCGCCGTCGCCGAGAACCCCCAGCCGCCGACGCTGCTTCTCGCCCGGTAGAGTGGTTCGTTCATCCTTCCTCTCTTTTCATTATTATCTATTTTTATTATTGTAAATATCTTTGTTAATTACATTCTTTTGATAAAACTTTGTTAATCATATTCCAAATTTTTTTTTCCAGATTCAAGGAATAAAAAGGGCAGATGTGTTGCTATTTATTTATTTTTATTTATTATTTTTTTTTGTGGCTGCCATCGATGTCGACGGAGTGCCGAGCTCGATGCCGGAAGTTCTTCGACAGATTCGTTTATCGTTACAAGCTAAGTTCATATTATCCTTTGAGAATTTGCTATTCTTATGTTCTTGGAATGCTATGGATACTATGTCCCTGCTAAATTGTTCATATGAAATGCCTATAATTGCTAAATTGGTGTTCTACAAAAAAAAAAATGGATGCTAAGTTCATATATTGGCAGAGACATGCTTGGCAATATGTTGTAATATGTGAAAGAAAGAGAGGTATTAGATGGTACTTACTTTTGTGGTGTGAAGAAGAGAATAAGTGGTTGCTTTTAGACTTTGTCCTCTATGAGGTGGACGTCCGGTGGAGGGATTCTTGCTGCCTTTGGAGAGGAGATAATTTTGGTATGAGGTGGGGCAAGTGAAAGGGATGGATCATGGATTTTATTTAGGATGAGGAAACAAGTTGCAGACAAAAATCATATCTCACAAAATTCTCCTGGCACTTGATAGATATGGCTGCATGATACAACATTAATTGCTGCATTAAATGCTATTGAAAAAGAATGATCCTCTAGGATTGTATTGCTGTAAAAGAATGATCTTCTAGGATTTGTATTAGATTTTCGTATCTGCTTTGTCTTGCATTACTTACTAAAAATTTGTTTATTATTGTTTATTTGGTGTAGGAAAGAACCCGTTTCAAGCTCGCAGCTGACCGCGTAGTAGTTCCCGATCTTCTTTAGAACGAAAGATGGATTAAATTTTGTTGAAATTTCATGGATGTATCGGACATTATTATTATTTTGATTTTTGGGCTCTTATTTATTTATTTAAATTAATATTCTTATAGGTGTAATATATTTACGTTTACTAACGTTAAACAAACAACAACGACAATCTATCGTAGTTTGGATTTAATCACATAAAAGTTACTTACTTAGATAATCGAGTTAAAATTATAGTCTCTTAATAATATCGGCTTAGAGGGTCGTTACAGCAGCAGTCGTGATGATAGACTGAAAAGAGAACAGCAACGCCAAGAGAGGGAGATGGCTAAGTTTAAGCAGATGGTTGATACACATAAGCAGCAGCAACAGATGAAGAACCAGATGAAGAACCAGGAGGAAGTTTTGAAGTTGCAGACTTCTCTTGCACCAAGTGGTGCTATTGTAGTTGCAGACCAAGATCAGCGAAAAGTTTTGAAGATCGGATTCTCTGCAAAAGGCAGTTTAGCCAAGAGCTCTACAAAGAACAAGAAGCCGAAGGTTGCTGTTGCTTCAGTTTTCGGGAATACAAATGATAAAGGGAGACTCCCGATTATGTCGTGTGCATTTGACCCAGGAGAAGATACCTCGCCAAGGTTTTCGTTATCAGCTTTGTTCGTTGCATCATGGTTTCCGCCTTGAGGATAAGGTGGATTTCAACCGTGAGGAAGTTGATACGGTCATTATTATTATTTATCATATCTCTATTATTTTGCCAATTAGTATTATATTATCATATCTTTACCATATAATTAGTTTCTTATTCCCTAAGTCAGTGTATTTAGCATTATAAATAGGGACTTTGTTATTCATTTCCATCATTCATGAAATAAGATAATTCACGCTATTTTCCTTTCTTCTACAATCCAAAACCCTAGTTCTTGTCGTTGTTGATCGTCGGACAAAGATTCCCGCGACTTCACGGAGGAATTGATCATAGTTCTTGTCGTGTGCGATCGACGGGCAAACGTTCCCGCGACCTCACGGAGGAATTTGTGCGAGGTTAAGGAGTACATCCTTAACACATCGATATCAATGAATAATGAACGAAGAACAATAATGAATTACAGTCTCAAATGGTTGAGACACAAGTGTTAAACGATGAGGTCGGCGACGACACTTTTGAAAACCAAATTTTATTGAGCTTTTCAATCCTCATGAGATGACGGTGGGTTGGCCCCCGCCCATCCACCGCCCCCAGTTGAATTTGATAAACTCCCTTCATATCATACCGTTTGAATTTGATAAACTCCCTTCATATCATACGTCGTATTAAAACTTATGTCATTCTCCTAAATGTCTATTTTTATGGGACGGAAGCAGTTATATAAATACGTGTACACATTAACAACCACATATGCAGTCAATCTGAGGCTAAAGACTCTACGAAGCTAAAAAAGTTCTTTTTATTCATTTTATATAGTCAAAATTTGATAGTATTGTTTATGTTTGTTCCTTATATATTACTCCCTTCAGGGCTTCTGGCCTTCTATTAGTGTGTCTCGTCTCAAATTATAGTTTTCTTTAACTTGGTACTAATTGGATAACTCGATCTTTAAAAACCACAAAATTTGCTTGCGCTATATGATAATAACTACTCCCTCCGTCCCTCTACAGTAAAAGCGTTTCATTTTCAACACTTGATTTGGAAAAATGATAATAAATAATTAAAGTAGATAAAAAGTAAAACACGTGAGAGAATAATATAGAGAAAAGACTCTTCTTTATATTATTCTCTCTTACTTTTTTAATCTACTTTAACTATTTATTATCATTTTTTTCAAAACAAGTGCTCAAAATGAAACGCCTCTACAACAGAGGGACGGGGGGAGTACTTAAGTTAAATACTACCTCCGTCCCCAAAAATTTGTCCCACTTTGACCCGGCACGGGTTTTAAGAAATGTAATGGAAAGTGAGTTGAAAAAGTTATTGCATTGTGAGACCTTTTATCTTTACCCTAAAGATACGAGTGAAAGATTAAATACTACAGTACTCCAAATCTCTTTAATTGATAACTTGTTCAGATTTCGATAAATACCCCCAGTTTTTTATATTTATCACATTGGTCCTTTATGATTTATTGTCTTCTTCTTTTGTCTCCTTTTAACTTTTTGTTCCTTCTAACAAAATGTTATTGTCTCAAGATACTCCCTCACTTGGAAGTTGAGCTAAGATTCTTATAATTTGAATGTAAATGCGATTTTATTGAATTTTTTCATTGAGTTCAATAAGTAAATCAGAAATAATTTTCTGGTGTTATCAATGAAATTTTTTATTCAAAATTATGTCTTATGTTTGCCAATATTCCATATCCATCCCAAATATATGATCCATTGTTATGTTTTGTAGCTAAAAGTTAATTTATGGTATATAGATTATGAGATTGAATGTACAAATAGATTGGCAATGTGAAGGCAATATTGGTCAAAGATTTCATCCAAATTGAGTAAGCATATATAATTTCTTATTGATATCAATAGCATCATCATCATAAATGTACAGAGTAATACAAATTGATGTGTGGACTGTGGTCAAAGAATTGGGCAAGGTCATAAAATGGAAAAAGATATTTGAATTTTGAGGGAAATGTCTATCAAGAAGAGAGGGGACACTATCCATGTGAATGTGGGTTCACTTATAATGCAATTAGCCCTACCCTTAGAAAGAATGTTTTGGACTCATGCTTCCAACCCATATCATTTTCCCATATTGACAAAATTCCCCTTAGAGCATTAGTAGCGGGGAAGAGGCGGGCCGGACCCATGTCACGAGTGGTTAGTCGCGTAGCAAGGGGAGAGGTCGGGTCTGGCCCTCGGCAGCATATTAGAAGGAAGTGCAAAGATAATGCAAGAAAAATAAAAACAAACTTTTGCAAGAAATAATTAGAATTCACGTGAGGATGAGTCTCATATGGTCTATGAATATGCAAAAGCAGTCTTGGGGTTTCGCAATCACATGGGATTAACTTTAAGCTAATATCTAATGATAGCATGAAAAAACGTATAAATAGCAGCTAATTAGTACATGTACAAAACACAATTTATATGCCTAATCCAATGCCCTATTACATAATCATGATTCATGAGTAATAGCCTAGCCCCCATCTATATGTGACAAAAATATGGACTTTGGATGCCCCTTTATTACACATATACAAAATATATTTTTATCTCAGAGCATACAATAGTTACTTGAGAGTAAAAATTTAAAAACTAAACATAAACCACGGAATTTCAATTATTTGACTAGTTTTATCTCAGAACAAAACATTATCTTTTATTAATACTTTAAAACAACATTATTTTATTAAACTAAATATTTTTTATTTTATTTGGAGTTAAAACAGTATAGCAATTTGGAGTTAAAACGATTCAAATTATAAGTATATACTTTTGTATTATCGAAACATTATCGACTTAGTAATTGCCTAATTGGCAATGGGGAATGCATGATTTCCATACAAAAAAATTTACAAACATATGATATTTTAGAGGAAAACGGAAATATTATTAAAAATATAATAATCACATTGTACATTACATTGCGATGCATTATTCTAGATATAAATAAAGCAATTAGATATATACAGTTTATAACTTTTATTATTAAAAAAAATACTCTTATATTGATAGCACAAGCACCGCTGATAAAAATCCCTTAACAAACTACTTTTTGACCAATTACTAAGCCTCTTGGGATATAGTACCACCTTAAAATATTTACTCTTTTTATTTAATAGTATTATGATTATCTTCACTAATTAATTACAATCAATGATATGTAATCCTAATAGCAGGGGTAATTTGGGTTTTTCGATTCGGTTGTTGTTGTTTGGTTCTAGACTCTAGAGAGAGGTCACATTAGACCATCCACAATAACCACCCAGCGACCGCCCAGCCGAGCGCCGGCGCTGGGCGGTTCGCTGGGCGGTCTATTGCAGCCGCCCAGCCGCTGACTGGAGAGAGAAACTGCGCAGCGCTGGGCGGTGGCGTGGCGCTGGGCGGTCGGCTGGGCGGTCCGTTCGGCGCTATTGCAGCTCCCGGATCGCCCAGCGCACCGCCCAGCGCGAAAATTAAATTTTTTTTTTCCGAAACACTATATATACGCGCTTTGCTCGTCATTTTCATTCGCACCACTTGTTTTAACGAGGAGTGAATTGTCACTCTTTTTTATTAATGTATTTTTTTTTAAAATTAATGTACTTTTTTTAAATTATTGTACTTTTTTAAATTTTAATAGTATTATTAAACTTTTCCCGTATATGTCTCGTAAATTAAATTTCGTATATTGTGTGATTGTTAATTATGTCATTTTATATAATTGTTATTAGTGATATGGCTATTGATGTGGCTGGGCTATTTATGATGTGGCTAGACTATGGCTGGGCTATTTATGATGTGGCAGGAGGATTTTTAGTGCTGATGATGTGGCAGTGGCTGGGCTATGGCTGGGCTATTGCTGGGCTATTCCTATTGTGGATGGCCTTATAGAATTCAGTAGCCTATTTCCTGATTTTACAGCCAACACTTTTATTCGTTCATAAATTTTTGGAATAGGGCCAAATTATTGAAAATTTTATAAATTTGGCAATAGAGTGAAAAAAATACGAATTAAATAGCTTCATGAAAAAATTATTATTCAAATGAAAATGTGATATCTATCACGAATGACAGAGGCTCTATGATTATCAAGATTGTTTAATTAAGGCTATTAATCTTCATTTTAGCCCTCTACATTTTCCCATCTCAATATTTGTTCTGTTCAATACTCTCGATTTAATAATAAAATACTCCGTATGTGTTTCTCTCCCTCATCAGCACCCACTTAGTATGCGGAAATTAGAATTTTGGAGATTAAATCAGTATATAACATGATAATAAAATGAAAGAAAACGCGTGCAATTTTTCAAATCGGGGTAATTACATATTTCATACAAAATGTTTTACCTTTGTTTCAATTTAATACAAAGAGTATTAAGTTTACATATTTCGTACAAAAAGTTTACTTAGTCTTACAAAATAATACATTTCGTTAAGGCCCTACTAACACCGTTACTTTCAATTACATCATACATACAAAAAGTTTCATCAATATTTCAAATTTGTACTAAAGTTTAAAATTAAAACTTTCCATTAATTATTTCAAACACAGTTATTTTTATTATTCACAAAAATAAAAAACACATAGAAAAAAAATCACCACCCTTCACCATCAAATTAGAGAATTGCATTTTATTGTCGAAGCTTTCTCATGTAACAATGGAAAATACAACAAAAAAGATATTGAATCTTTTTTAAAAAATTAAATATTGACTTATCGACACTTTGAAGTTCAAATTAGCCATTTTATAAAGATGAAATATGCACTTATTTTATATTATGTTCTATAAAGAATACAATAAAAATAGAGTATATTGAGAGATAGATTTTTTTAAACCACGATCAATTGCTGGAAGAATTGATATTGTCAGTTATTTTATTAGAATGATTAATTGTATTAAATCTCAAATTATTCTTTATTATGATGATAAGTTGGACAAATTATAAACTAACTAACGGTGTTTAAAATATTTAACGGAATGTATTATTTTATAAAATTAAGTAAATTTTTTATATGAAATATATAAACTTAATATTTTTTTTTACTAAATTGAAACAAAGGTAAAATATTTTGCATGAAATATGTAATTACTCTTCAAAATGGATGATAATAATTCGTTATGCTAATGATAGCTAGAATTATACTCATACTACTACTGAGACAGGTGGTGTTATTTAAATTAAAAATAGGCCGGAATAATAGACTGAATAAATGTACATAACATAACTTCTGTAATAAGTAAAAAATAAAATAAAAAATAATCAGAATCCCAACAACTCTATGCATTCCATGCACAACCATTATCACCTCTCTCTCCCGCCATTCAGTTTTGAACCAACTCATCATTCACTTCAATTCAAATTGTGGGGTGAATATTGTGAAATGTAAATCGTATTGCTCTACATGGAATGTGATAAATTTCATACGCACATATAAACAAAAAAATTTGTTTCTATTTTTGTGAACGGATGAAATAATACTACTTGTGTATAATCTACGAAACACATGAAATTCATTTTTAAAGTCTACTAATTTAAATTTTGAAATTAAGTGGGTAAGTTGGTATGATTTTCATATACCTTTTCAATTACTACAATACGGTATACTTCTACACGACATTTTAAAGCCAACAATGATATCAGGAGTGACAAAAGTTAAACGGACCCATTATCCCACAAGTGTAATCATCATAATTGCCAAAGACAAAATTTGTGAAGTGGAAATCAGGAAATGCATAGATTAGGGCATTATTAGTATTTCGAAAAAATGTCCTTGAAATAAATTGAGTGATTTAGTCTCAAGAATATATTACCACTACATACCATTTATGCACCAACCAATATTTCAATATTATCAATCTCATAAATATTCTTCTCCCTCATAAGGACACATTGTAGATGTTTGTGAATTACATAAACTTCTCACTTTATAGAAAATATTAGGATAAATTATCAAATAAATTGCAAAAGATGAAAATTTTGGTATTTTCCACACATTTCAAAAACTGAATTTTAAATCGCGAAGACTGTACTTTTCACAATTATTAAATTGTTTAATTTCCAACAAAATACATAATACTGTGATAACCCTATGCTATGGCTACTACGTTAGGAATGTCAATTCACATCATTATAGTGATACATGTTTATGTGGTGAGTGGCATGCTCAAAATGGATAGCAAAATCATCATGTATTTCAATGAAAAACAAGATAATGAGATGATTGCAAAAATTACAATATTTATAGTCCATTATTCAATTTTGGAAAAGTGTGGAATATATTAGAATTTGACTTCCTGATTTATCTAGTAATTTATCAAATTATTATCCCCTCTTATCTCCATTAATTATCTCATTTTTTACTGTTGTAAATTTTATGTTGTAAATTTTATACCATTATTTTAGTATATGTCTCACAAAATTTTGTTAATAGCCCCATATTTGGTTTTGTCCGTATAAAAATGAAAAAATGAGTTTGAATTTGCAATATGATTGAAAAAGTTTTTTAAAAGAAATGAAATTTGATACTCCTACTATATAATTGGAGATGTCTTAAAAAATTGAAAGAAAAAAAGTAGTGAAATGTATATTTCTATTTATCAAATATAGTAAAATAAAATTAGATAATTAATAGAGATAAGAAAGAATAAAAAACGAGACAATTAATGAGGAATTGAAAGAGTATTTTTTTTAAATAAATCATTCCAACCCTCTCTCTTTCTCTAAATAAGGCATCAGATTAGCAAGCTCTGACCAAAAATCGTGTATTGGCTGGCTTCGTCTTGGCTAGCTCACCCTCTCCTCTCTCTCTCTACACGTCTCTTCACGGTTTTCTTATATACGTATCTGCGCCTGTGAGTATAACAGTAGAAAGCGAAAAAGCATAGACAGAATCTAATGGAGTACGATAGGATACACAAAGTTCAGGTATTCCAATCTTTTCTCTTCTCTCTGCATACATGCATTTCTCCTCCTTTTTCCAGGAATTGTTGTTTCGTCATCGATATATTTCAAATTGGATGTTTTGTGATCCCAGCACGCCAATTGCTTGATTAATGGCTTCAGAGAAAATCACGCTTAAAGAAAATTGAGGTTGAATGAAATGAGATCATTTAAATGGGGTTAAAGTAAATTTTTGATCTTTTCCAAGTTTTCTAAAGTGGGGTGTGTGAAGCCTCTCAATTTGGATACGTTTTTCATTTAATTTTTTTTTTGGGTGTTGTTGCAGACTGCTATTTTATCTCCGAGTAAACTGAGGATGGAGCTTATGGGGTCACACCATCAAAAGAGATCAAACAGTATTTCCTCAAGAACATCTCCTGCTAGAATGGGAGATTCAGAGTTTGCCAAGGACAGCTTGTTGGCAGCCGAAAATGGGGATTTTGGAGAGGAAGGTTTGATGTTTTTCCCCCTTACCTTTTTGCCTTCACTTACTCTGTTTTTTATTGGTAGGTTGCATTTATTAGTTATCTTTAGTCCTTAGATATCATTGAATTAGTACTAGTGGGCCTAGTAGCTTTTGCCTGCTTTGAACTGTTTCTATTGGGATGGTTAAATTGGTTTTAAGTTTTTCAATGGGGAAAGACTTGGGTGAAGTTATTTGTTTCTTTGAGTGAAGCCGCAGTTTTAGTGCTCTAACTGTGAAAAGCCCTTTTGCTGATTTTAGGCCTGCATCCTGTTTTCTTTTTGCAGCATTGAATTTAGAGGTTTCACAAGTTAAGTCTGATGGAGCTAGCAAAGGCGATGGGAATTCATTGCAGTCGAAGGAGCTCGGAGCAAAGGATAATGGTGATGCTAGTCGTTTTAGAATGCAGCTTCTTTCCAAGGGAGATACTGGTAATTCCAGTTCTGTCCACCCCATTAGAATGTGTGAGGATGAAAATCTTGATTATGATAGCACCTCGAGCTTTGAGTTCCATAAAGGGGAGAGGTCGCTGCACCATTCCATAACAAGATCGTTCTCGAGGCCAATGTCTTCGAAATGGAACGATGCAGAGAAGTGGATTATGAACAAGAAAAATGTGCAATCCAATATCTCAAAGAAGGCCAACATCCAAAATCAGGTGAACAGACAACCAGCTGCGAAAATGGTGAGAGTTGTGCCAGAGCCATCGGTGAAGCGTGTTGATTTTTGCCAACCTGCTTCGCAGGGGAAATTCGCATTGATGGATGATTCAAATATGCCTTGCACCAAGAGTGTAACAGACGAAACAACAGGTGAATATGGTGCTGCAACTCTATTGTATATTTTGAATGGGTGTTTTTGTTTTCATGCTTTTTGACTTCATCAGCTTGAACCTCTATTGCTTTTTCATGAAGATAATGAAAACTTAGAAAGAAAGAAGTGTCGATGTTTCTCTTCCCCTGCAATATTTGTCAGTTATAGATACAACTTTGCCAAGCTTTTCAAATTTCAAGGTTTGACTAACTATGTAATTTGTTAGATTTAGACATTTACTTATGAGTAACTATCTCATTAGACTGGAAATTTGGTTGATTTGTTTTGAAATATGGATCTTTATTACTCGAAAAGTTATACTACTACAAGAAAGTCGTACTTGCTTGAATCTCTCCTTAATCGGGAAACTGATTAATTATTTTACTCCAATGATTCTGTCGCTGCTGCTGCTATCTTGATCTTGTCAGGGAATGAATGAATATAATGTGTAGCTAAGAAAGAGAACAATGGTTTGCAACTTTGTGAAATTGCTTTGCTTATTGGCTTCTTTTGATGCCAGCAGATCCTGCCATACGATCAGTATCGATGAGAGACATGGGAACAGAAATGACTCCTGTTCCGAGCCAAGAGCCGTCAAGGAGTACTACACCGGTAAGTCCAACAACCCCAATTCGCAGCCCAATGTCTTCCATACCTTCTACTCCTCGGAGAGGGGAACAAGCACCCACACCAACGGAACATTCCATCAGCAATTCAACTCAGAACTTGGCCGAACATGCTAAGAAGGAATTGTCCGAGCAAGAGCAAAAGCTTAAAACGAGAAGGGAGATTGTGGCCTTGGGCGTTCAACTCGGTAAGATGAATATTGCTGCTTGGGCAAGCAAAGACGAGACTGATAATAGGGATTCTGGGAATGAAGCTACAGACAATGATGAGCTTACACCGACTCAGTATACAAAGCGCGCAGCTGCCTGGGAAGAAGCTGAGGAAGCTAAGCATGGTGCCAGGTTCATTCTCCAAGCTTTTGTTTTGTAGTTGAAATACCGGTGTTGTTATCAGTTGCAGCTTTCAACTTTCTTGAATCTGATTTCAGATATAAACGCGAAGAAATAAGAATTCAGGCATGGGAGAGTCAGCAGAAAGCAAGGTTTGATGCGGAAATGAAGCAGATAGAGGTAAAGGCATCTCATCTCCTTATCAATGAAATCCATAAGAATTCACTGTCTAGCATCAAAAGGAAAACTGATAAAAAAATCGATAATCAGGCCCAAATCGAGCAAATGAAAGCGCAGGCTCAAGCAAAGATGGTGAAGAAGGTAGCAATGGCAAGACGAAAATCGGAGGAGAAAAGAGCATTAGCTGAAGCTAGGAAAAACCGACAGGCTGAAAAAACTGCGTTGCAGGCAGAATACATACGCGACACGGGCCGTATCCCTTCTTCCACCTTCATCTGCTGTGGTTGGTCATAACCGAGCAGGACGTCCTCAGCAAAATACGCAGGAAAACACACTCCTGTGGGAATAAGTTTCTCCATGTGAGAATCACCATTGTGGTTTGCTTTCCACCATATATCTTTTTTCAGTCAACAATTTGAAGCTTTTAGATTGAACTGCAAGTCTTTGCAGCTATACATGTCCTCATTCACACCATGTATAGTTTTGATGTAAAATATCTGCCATTTTTGGTTATACTCCATACAAGTTTCCTATCAAGTTGAGTCAAATTAAAAAGACTAAATTGGCTTGTCAAAAAAAAGTGTACACAAGACATGAGAAGCAAACAAAATAGGGCTAAACTGAGTTTTTTTGAAGTGATAGACAATCAAAACTAGTGCTATTTCATGATCAACTAATACTAGACCAGAACATGGGAAGAGAACAGAGGAGGATGAACTATGAGATACTTACAGTATTATAGCTTCTATTATAAAATCTTTTCAAGTTAGAAAGAAAATCTCATGGCTACCAGATTCAGATAAAGCTAATATTACAGACAGATTGCAACTATTAATACAACTGGCTCAGAATTCAGAAATCAAGACTTCCGACAGACGGTATAACGGTGCTCATGTTCCTACCCTCCTGCCGGCTTCCATAACTATCACAGCCGCCGTTTTGGACAGGCAACCTTTGTAGGGGGATGGAGTTTAGAAGCTCCAGTCCTAGTTTCCCCATTTCCTGCACCTCTTGTGGCGACAGGATCTTGATGCACCATACGCTGTTTACGAACTCCCTGAAATAGTAGAAAAATCAGAGTGCCTTCGAGGCAACAGAAGATATATACATTTGCATATTCTGTCAAGAATGTGAGTGAGAAATGGTGAGAGAACTTACTGCCAGGGGTCGTCCCCGAGAAGAAGGACATCGTTTTCACGGTCCACAAATACAAGCTGCCAGCCTGATCTCAACGGATCTTCCAATTCGCCTTCAAGGCCAAACATCTGAGCGAGCTCACTGCGCAGCTCCGAATAACTGCTAAATTTGGTGATGTCGAGTGACCTTCCGAACGACCCAGTTTTGTGAACCTGTGGAATATTCACAAACACAAATCAGATGCCGACTCGTAAATGGGTATTTACTTTGGGTGATAGATTAGATTCATAATGCATAGAGCCGAGTTTTTGAAGGATTAGACATATCTAAGAAAATTATCCCCAAATATTTTTCGAGCAAATTACCTTAACAAAGGTTCTATCGGACGGATCATTATGCCCACCATTGTCATTAGATATCAGAAAACCCGAGTCATCAATGAAACTGCTTGAAGTCACTGTAGGATTGAGTGAGTAATCAGCACCGGAGCTAGTCATGTAGCTGGAAGAGGCGAAGGTCATGGCCGCGTTATCAGGCTCACTGACTGCTTTCAGGTTTGACAATCCATTCGGCATGAGAAGAGAGGAGGAATCTATGTTCACTCCAAAGAGAAAGTGGTTGTGGGGATCGTTATTCGCTTCTTGCTCCATCAAGCAATCTCTACTGGGAAATGGAGGCAAAGAAACAGGATTGCTGGTTGCATTTGAGTTTAAGAGTCCTAACTGATCAGCCTGCGGTGAGATAGTCTGCGAGGGGATACCACTGGAAAGAGGATCTAGAGCAACCCGTTTTGTCGGCCAACCACTCGAAGATAGCAAGTTGTTCGACCTTGACACGTTGAGGAGGTTGGAGGCCTCCTCCTGGGTGACCGAACTCAACAGGCTGTGCAGAGGAGAGCTCATATTGCCGACCGGTTTCACATTCGACTCTGGAAAGCACTGCTGCATGGAAGACATCGAGTGCATCGTCTGAGACTGCACTTGAGAATTTGATGACAACTGTGATAGCTGTGGATCAACAACTTGCTGCGTCTGATTACTGTGCTGATGCTGCTGCTGGTGGATCTGTGCTTCGTTGAACGAATTTTGTTGGAGGAGATTTGCTTGAGACTGCGACATTGCCTGAGACTGAATTCCTTGAAGGCTTTGAACAAACGGAGCAGAGGACAGAGGCTGCTGCATATAGCCTGCAGATCTGCTGCCGATGGATTGGGGCTGCTGGAATTGCATAATCGAGGAAAGAATTTGTTTGGAAGGGTCCATAACCCTCATATCCTGCATAGCTGCAGCTGCCATAGCATGATAAATATCGTTTTGCAAGCCAAGCATCGATGCGTCAAACCTCGGCTGCATCCAAGGTGAGACCCCCATCCCTTGGTTCAGGGCTTGCATTCCTCCGTCTCCACGAAGCCACATGAGGGAGGGATTTAACCCCATGTCATCAATCTTCATCCCTAGATACAACAAACAATGCGGATTTTAGAAATACGATCAGGCACGCATGTGTGAGAGATGACTATACAGATAGAGCTCGAATACATCCAGTCAAGTATGGAAGTGGGATTCTACCTGCGTAGGAGGGGAGACCTGACGGCCATGGCCGCTTCAGTCTTAGAGGAAACGGTGATGGATACATAGGGAATGTGGTTAGAGGTTCGATTTCCCAAAGTGAAACTCTCGGCTGCCTCTCTCCAGCTGTTGATTCGTCCCAGCCAACCTTTATTGATCAGAAATCATCTAATTAAGCAGGCAGTGGTGAATACGATCAATGTGTATCCATCCATGAAGTCATACACAAGTTGCAGGAAGCTGAGAAGGTGTAGCTTACCTTAACTGATCGCCAATGTGAATTCGGCCACCTGACAGGATCTGAGTCGCTTATGCCAGTTATTGTGCCCATATAGCTGGAACCATAAACATCTCAGTACCAACGCAAAAACATGTCGAAAAAGCATTTCTCAGCGTAAAAGCATCAAAACATACCGACGAACACTAGATTCTTCTGTTTCAAACAGCATCCTGAAGCGCATCCCCACAGACACTCGCGTATGATGCACTGCTTTTATGTATTTAGCCAGAGGTATAACAAATTCAGAGGGACTTGCCCTGAATCAAAATCGGTGTCAGCAGAATGTCGTTAGAATATCGAGCAGGCATTTATCTTGAGGTAGCAACATACCTGGGATTATAGAATATCGTGAAACGGCTATTTGTTGCAGCTGCATGAGCAGCAGCAGCAAGCAGACCTAGATGCATGCTATCACTAGATAAAACTGACGAAGGCATCACTGTTTGTGGGCGGTTAGCACGCCGAATGCCAAGAAGCAGCTGATTCTTCTCGTTCCTGATTAAAGCATAAACAAACCAAGTCAGACCTCGCCGCAGTAGAATTATGTTACCAGATTCTAGAGAAATGAAGTGCATACCATATGAAAAGAACCGAATCACCAGCAACAAGTCTTTTAGCACTCACAAAAACACTCCAACCAGTTGTTAGCAGATGCCTCTTTGGCTGACCTGAGATAGTGATAAAAGGATTTTAACATCAAATTGTTGAAAATTATTGAAAAGAAAAATCCATGGCATAAGCATACATTTTATGACACAAACATCAATTAAAATTCTAATTATAAAACCAGATGTAACGACTATGCTAATAGACCAAAGTGACCAACCAGTAAAGGCCATAAATAATTAGGCGTTGATAAAAATGTGCAATCTGAAGATATTACAATCTTTCCCCATCTACATTTTTGTATAGTCGAGAACTTACCTCGAAATATATGCCTGAATTTCCACTCGTTGTTATGAAGATCCCTGGCAATCAACTCTTGTGCCGGAGGTTGCTGTGAAAAATCCTGTAAACAGATATTGATTGCATAACTATAAATGCCAGACAACAAAAAAGATAAAAAAGACTTGTTTTTAAATTTCAAAAACATTTTTTTACCAATGGTGGGAACACTTTTTCAGCTGCCCTACGCGGAACTGAGAAGCCACCGTGAGTACTTGTGTCACTAGCTGTCAAAGTTTTGCAGAAGTAATTCGTCGGCTGTTTACTGGCTACACCCATGTCTGCTGGAAGAAAGGAAACCTCTTTCTGTTCCTGCTGCAAAAGATCACAAAAATCAACAAAGATGAAGCAAAATTTGCAGTTTTATCACAAGGACAAAGACTAAGATTTAAGGAATCCACAATAAGATAAGTGACATACTGCATTCAGCGGCTGCAAGGTCATCTGTGCATACACCTCGTCCGTCTCTATGTCGGCCTGGTTAATAACATAAACATGAGCTTCATGAACTAGCACACACGAGTAACGGAGATGTGATAAAATTTCCAGACGCGAGATGACTTACATGCATGGTCACGTTATGAAGCTGGCAAACAAGCTGTGCAGGTAAACTTTGGTAATTGGGCATCTGAGCATCGACTTCCTTGTTCGTGGACACAGCAACCTATGCAGCACGCGTTAAGAACTATGAGCTTTTGATTCACAAACTATGTTCATGATGAAATAAATGTAGTGTGAGACGAATACCTGCTCGCTGTGGCCCTGCGGAAAATACACCACATGACTTCCGAGAGACGGGAGAGAAACGAGAGGGCCAGCACAGGCATGCCAAAGTTCAGAATTTAGGCAGCTCTTCTCTCCTGATCGAATTCGAGAAAAATCATCAGTAATCAAGAACAGTCAGAATCAACACAAATTTAAGAAAAATCATCATACTCAAAAACAGATGAGGAATCAACAACAGTATATAATTCGATCAATCAATAATGCATACATATAACACAAAGGAAAAGGAAAATGTTAAAAAAGGGCCATGAAAATATTCATGAAAAAGGGAAAGGCAAAATATTCACACTCCCAGAAAACCTCATCACCCAGAAAAACAAGGAAAGAAGAGAAAATTCAAGAAAGAGAATCAAGTTCTTCTTTTGCAGATTTTGCAGACTTGAATAATTATTATTTTTATTCAATTTTAAACATAGAAAAGCATAAAACAAATCAAGATTCCACATCAACTTTCTCCAATAAATATGTGTCAAAATCTCACAGTTGAGCAGCCTCAAGCCATCAATGCATAAAACAAAAGGGAAGAAAGGGAAATCTCACCTTCAGGAGACTGCTGATTCAAGCAAGCAGAGAGTTTCATGATGAAGATTCAAACAATACAGTTGAAGAAGCACAATAAACAGCAGTAACTGCAAATAGCAAAATCCAAACAAATCATAAACAAAATAAATCCCTAATATTTCCCAAAACTCAAAAAAAATCCAGCTTCCAGTTACCTCCTCTCCACCCCCAAATAGCATAACACCAGTACTTTAATCCTCCGAATTTCACCCTCCAAAATTTCAAAACTCAATTTTCTACCCCCTCACTCCTCCAATTCATCGATATCAACAAATTAAGCCTTATTTCATGAAGAAAGTAAGGCCAAATTGAAAAAGTTTCCACCAAAACTCAGCCCAATCAGTTCCTGATTTTTTTTCTCCTCAATCAGAGAAAATGCAATTGAGAAACACCATCTCTAGCTCAAAAAAACAAACAAACTTTCAAATCCTCCTCAGATCTCAACATCTCATGCTAAAAAAAACTCCGAAGAAAGCAGCACACCAACGTTCCCAAAACCCTCAGCAAAATTCAACCTTTTTTCCCTCAACCAACGCAAACAAAAAAAAAAGAGTCTTGTGTTGTATTCGAAGGCGCAGATTTCCAAACAAGGACTAAATCAAACTCCACCGTTGCATGCGCGTATTTTGTATACTAACAATGCTTCGGTAAGTGTGGAAATGGCGAAAACTGAGATACTCCTATCTGCAAATTAAGCAGAGCCACTGAGTTGGAGGAAAGAAGTAGTATAGTGCGACTGCGATTCTCTGTGTGTGTATATATGGGTTTCTCACTCCTTCCTTCCCCTCTGCTCCAATCAGTCAATATTCAATATCACCTTTTCCAATTCTTCAGATGTCATTTATAATTGAGCGAGCGAGAGAGAGAGAGAGAGAGAGAGAGAGAGGAGAAGAGAAGAGAAGAGAAGAGAAGAGTGGACCATGTAATAATTAGATCTTTTGAACATGGGAATTACTTTTTTAACCTTTTTGCGCTTTTCCCCATCTTCAAAATTTTTAAATTAAATTAATTCGTAAATTCCAATTCCAAGTGGGCCTTCTCAGATTAAGACTGAGATCTGCTGAAATTGCTGTCAGTAAAGGCCCACTGCCAGCCCACCCTTTATTTTCTTAATTATTTCTCTTTTGTCAATTTATAATTATTATATATATAGTCATTTAAATCGCAGTGAATTGAGTCATTATCAGTTGTATGTGACTTTCAATTCGAGGATATTTTGTCACACTGCATGGTTGGATGATCATGCAAGGGTGTAGTCGGTTCAGGAATAGTTGGTTTCCAACGCACAGAAAATGAATCCTAACAAACATTTGATCGTTTCAGTTTCAAACTGTATTTTATTAAAATTTTATTATTTTAGCTTATTTTTATCGATTTTTCCCCAGTTTTGTCAATTTTTATGGTTAGTATTGGTTTTGTGCCAAAATCAACGATTAACCATAAATTTTCGATTTGAAAATATTCTTACTGAAACTATACATTTAAAATAATAAGTCAATCCTAATTAGGTCTACCATTTTAGTCTGTCTGCCATTAGGAGTCCCGATTCACCTTTACTATAAATGGTATGTACACATCACTTTCCACTAACTCATTTCATTCACATTCTATTACTATAAAACTAAGAGTATATAAAAATGGGTCTCACATTTGCACAATCTTTTCTCACCTACTTTCCTTTATATTTCTTAAAACTCATGCCGAACTCAAATGGGACTCCAAATGATAAAAGTTATCTGTTACTTTACTTTCTCTCCACTGTAACTATTTATTAGTAGTATCATTTTTTCAAACCACGTGTTAAAATTAAATGCTTCAATTTATAAGTTATACATAATGACTTACTCTATATAAAGCATCAATAACGGATAACATGGATGCTCTAGCTTATTTCGTAGTGACACACAAGGAATGCATTGTAAGGATATTTAAGGGGCGTGCACCACTTAGCTAAACGAAATGCGAATGGTTGTTAGTACACTACATAAATTAAAGAGGAAAACCCACGAATAGTAGTAATTAAGTGAAGGGATAATGAATTGTGAGGGTTATTTATTAAATAAGAAATGAGATAAAGGAGACTTACTTTGTGGATACTCTAAAACATACTCCATGAAAATTGACAAATTAAAGTGAAGAGACTATTACATCCTCAGAATTTGATAGTTACATTGTAATTTGATAGTTACTAGCTACTCATGCTAACTACTATTGCATGAAATTTATTACTCGTGAGAGTTCATGCAGGAGCATATGAGAGTAACTCAATCCCACTATAAAATGAAAAGGTACAAAACTTGTAAGAGTTGCGTAAAATTTGAATTTATTCATTAATTGTTTAAGTTGACTCGGCTCGGATTTTAGTAAATATAATAGAAATTGTGAAAAAAAAGTTTGTGGAATATCAAATATGCATCCTATTTTTATAAATTAGTTTTATAATAAAATGTGAACAAAATAAATTACTATAATTAAATGTGTGATCTATGACCATAAATTAATCATGGACGAAGGGATCGAATATGTTATTACTAAATTCAAGCAACTAGTGGAAATGAAAATTTTTTCTCATCCTACCATAAATGAAACACATGCTCTGTTTAATGGGTAGAGATTTTATGGGATTAAACCTCTTTAGATTTAGGGGGCTATCAATCAGTTAATGTAGCCAGGTCCATCCATGAACTACCTAACGACTAATGATGCCAATTAAATTATCCAACCCCACAATTTTATTTTATCTTTATGTAGTGCTTAATTAAGTTTAGTTACGATCGTATTTATTCCAGCATGCCACACTTAATAAAAGTGGATATTCGTCGTTGTTGATTAGATTATACTTTGGGTTTTTTCTTAAAAATAGGTACCCATCGAAAATGTTCCATCTTTCTTTATCCGTCCCAATAAAGATGACTACTAATTTATTTAGGAAATAATTAAAATATATAACAATATTTTCTCTATTTTACTTTATTTTGTTCTCTTTCTATATTCATTTCTAAAATTTTAAAACTTCCAATAATCTTCTCTCTTTTACTTTATTCATATTTCCTATTTTAAAATATCAAATAACCTTTTCTCTCTCTATTTAAACTTTTTAAAAATAAGAATGCATAAAATCATGTGCCGTCCCATAAATGGGTCATCTTCCCTGAAGCGAAGGGAGTTATATTTTAGGCCAACGTATTGACATACTTTTATGTACGTCGTCAAGCTTTAAAAGTATAGAATAACATGATATCAATATATTTAATATTTAGCGAGTCACTCCTCAAATCACCAATTAATTTTGAAGTGAGATCTCACTAGGATTTATTTTCTCTCGCTTTTACGTTTCAAAACAACAATGAATGAAATTGTATATAACACTGTAAAAGTTAACATAGTATTAGAGTGGACGTCATGCTCGAGCTGAACGTGCTGGTCGAGGTGATGGGGCATGGATGATCATGCTCAAATAAACAAATAAGAATGAGTTGCATATAAGGATGTGTGTTGAAATATTAACATCTACATTTGGTTTTTAGATATTGACAAATACAAAGGACTAACATCTGAGGGGGCTTGCTGAGATATTCACATATATATTCTTTCATTAGAGCTTGGTTTTTAAATATTAACAAATACGAATGACTCACATGCACTAGTTGACGCAAAGTAACAGGTCAATGGGCTTCAACCCTTATAAACCTTATTTTTTTTACTGCATTTGTTCCACTTTAAGTGGCCCATTTTTTATTTTGGGATGTCTCATTCTAAATGACACATTTTTTAAAATAAAAATATCACTCTCTACTTTATTTTTTCTCATACTTTATTCTTTATCCATTTAACTGACAAATAAGAAATGTCCTACTTAAAATGGGTCGGAAGGAGTAGTTTTCTTCTAGCATTATAAAGGTTTTAAATGTAACTAAATTTTATGTAAATTGTCATCCAATAAAATCACAAAAATAAATTTTTATATAAAATTTGTAAACATAGGCCCTATATATTAGTGTACACACACATAAAGGGGGCATGTTGAAATATATGTATATTAGTGTAACTAGCGGTTAGGTTTTTTTTCGATAAGCTCCTACGAATGATAATGCATACTTTTCTTTATTAAAAAGGATACTTAAAGATAATGTATAATTTATTTTTAAAACTCTTGTATTTTAATGTTATAGAACTAAGAGTCATTGATCCAATGTTAAGAGAAATAATTCTCTTTTCATTTGAATGTGTCTGTCACTGCACATAGAACTAAGAAGAGTTTTAAGTTCCTCTATTCCTTGGCAATTTTTTTTTTATTTTTAAACCTATTGTACAATTAAATTCTTTGTATTTAGTGTAAATTGTTGAAAAAAAAGTCTTTATCAACGCAATAATACATAAAAAAAATTACCATCTCAATTTTTAGATTCAAAATTTTAAATATATAGCTTTAGTAATAAAAATTTATACTCCACTTTCTTCCCAATATGCAAGTTGAATTACTAGTGAAAAAATGAACCTAAAAACACAAAGCAAAAAAGGCTTCTCCATTGCCACTTTTTCTGATCGAACTTGACAACACACGTGCAAGTTGTCATGAAATGGTCTTTGAATAAGTAGATACATCTAATCTCCATCAAATAGTACTCCATCCGTCCCGGACTACTCGCACATTTCCTTTTCGGCACGGAGATTAAGGAATGAGTGTATAGCAAAGTCAACAATTGCGACTGCAGGTGATAATTTTTACTAAAAATAGAAAGAGTGCAAATAACTTGGGACGCCCAGAAAGGAAATAAGTTCAAGTAGTCCGAGACGGAGGGAGTACTTGCTCTTAGACTTAGATCCCAATGCAAAATTTGCTTTATATTCCCAGTTTGCCAGCAAGATTCATAAAATTAATTTTCTCGTACTATTTGGTCAGTATTATAGATAAATGCAATAATTGAGTGGGGGTGATTTAATTAAATGGGATGGGAAAGGTAGTGAAAGATAACCAGTCACCAAACAATAGAAGCCAAATTCAATAAAAAGAATCACATGTGTAGGTTGGTCCAAGCAATTATAGTTAGAGAGAGAGATGGTTAGCCTAACATGGTGGGTTAGGGGGTGGGCTCTTTGGGTAGAGAATGAATTCTTAAAAATTCTATACTTATTTGTGGATAAGCAAAAACAAAAATAGAACGGGATACGGACATCTAGTACGGTTTCCGTACTTTTTGGGGAATTTGGACCACTCAGTCCTTGCCTTTGATATCTATGTCGTTGTCTTCTACGCCGTTACGCCGTTTTTTTTTATTTGGATGAATTTTGGGATATAGATTGGCAACTTGTCTCCACTGATGATGTTTTAATTAGTCCTGATAATTATATAGGAATAGATGGCAGGTCCATGAAATGGAACGAACTTGTGGGGCGGACAGAGGCACAGAGCCGATATAAATTGTAGCCTACGTGGAAAGATAAATACGGACAACAAGGCATGAAGGGCACTCCTGACGAATTAACAAAAGGAACGGGAGATAAATAAGGTTACAACAAGACAACGACGACTAGAGCTGGTCATATAGTAACGGCAGACAATGTGTAGAAAGCATAGCACATGCGATGAGACGAAGAGGAAGTGAAGTGTCTGACAAGCTGAATCTCCATTTCCCAAAAAATGGATAGATACAGACAAATAACATAAGTGGATTGGGGTTGGGGCGGAGCAACAACTGTGTAAGAATCAACTCTTTTTCTTTTTTTCTTTCTTATCGATTTTCTCACTCACAATCGAATTAGTATTAACTGTTAATACTTTTGATGAGATGTGAAAATGTGGGTAAATGATATTATGAAATATGGCAGTGTTGATAAATGAGTTGTAGATAATTGCCTTTTGGATCAAACTTGAAGTGTGCAATATAATTTATGGTAAATATTCCATGATTATATAAAAGTAGTAGTAGTAGTAGTAAAAAGATTAAAGGTTCATAGGGTAAATTTGAAAAGAAGAATAATAATATGCGATGTGATTTTCGATAGCTTCTAATATATTTGTGGAAAAAAGGTATTAACATTGATGCATGAATGATAGTTTTGTCATGTGTCTTAATGTGACCTAAACACAAAATTCGACGAAATTGATATTATTCACATACTAAAATTTCCTCACATGGTCAAAGGCCAAAAACAACATATATTCTGCGTACAAAATTTTGTATCGAAAGTTTCTTCAAACGAAATATTCGATTGGTTTAAACCTAAAATGAGTTTTCAATATGTTTGATTTTTGCTATTCAGACGTTATTTTTGCATGTGATTGTGTCAGCTGTCAAAGGTACAATTTAAAATATATGCATTATTATTTATTAAGTAAACCATAGTATACCCCCCATTCCTAATCCAATCTATAATATTTTCATATATAGTGAAAATTTATTATATTTATATTTTTCGAAAAATATAAAGGGTGTTTGGGTCCATCCAAGTGTTATGTGAGGTAGCTGTCGTGAGTAGGCATAGAATGCATGCACGTTTAGTACAAACAATCACATTTAGCTCTTAAAATTCTTGTCATTATACAATAAGGTACTGTAAAAATTATACGTTAATTTATATGGAGAGAAGTTAATTACTACCATATTAAAGAAAGCTTGACTTGTTGCGTCATATCATTGCATTAACTAGTAATATATCTGGCAATGAATACTTAGTGCAACATATTTTAAAATTATTTAAAAAGACCTTAACAATTTAATTATTATTAATTATTAAGACACATGCATTTCACAGTAATAAAATAATGCTCTATCTCTAGATGACTGATACTTAGTAGTATTTCTTAATAAGTGATGTCAATATAATATTTGTACTCTCTTGTTCTCACGTAGATACGCCACTGCATATAGCTTTCGGTAACCCCCACCCATGCCCGAACCCACCCCAATCCAACCCCACCTTCTAATTTGAGTCCATGAACAAAAGCGTACCTTTTTTGTTTGTTTGTTTGAATTGATTTGTATAGTGAGAGTGCAAGCTCATACGCAACCATAATATATAGGGTATGTGTCCATTCACAATTTAGGATGGTCGAATGTCACATTTCATCTCTCAATAATGCAACATCGTTCACATCATATTATATAGTACTATATGTAATTTTAAATATTCTATGGATATTTAACTGGGATGAATGTGTAACACTCAAAAATAATAAACATAGCAAATACAGTACTTGCTGTATACACAATAAACGTGCATGCATTCTATGCCAAGGAATGTGTTAAGAGTTGTCATCCACTTATTGATCTTTTTGATAGAATTTCCCTTTATCAGGGCCGTCCCGACAAAATCAGAGGCCCTGTGCAAAAATCTAAAATGAGGTCTACCACTATAGAAAAAAAGACAATGCATTTTAAAGCTATATGATAATTAAAGAAAAAAAGACAATGCATTTTAAAGAAATATACTATAGAAAAAAAGACAAATTGATGCTTTTGCGCTGCTCCCAATCGCAATGGCCGACGATGGCAGGCGCTGCAGAAGCGATCAACGATGGCTCTGGTGAGCTGGTCCCTGTTGCGGCGTTTGTCGATGAGGAACACCGAACACGAACAGACGGCTCCCAGGTCTACGATCGGGAAAAGAAACCGATCAGAATTGGAGTCACGGTGCTAGAAAAAGGCCTGGGCGTTGCTATACAAGAGAAATAGCTTTGTTGGGCTGAAAAAATAGGAATACATGTATATGAGCTGAAATATTTCAGAGGCCCCTGAAAATTGGGGGCCCTGTGCGGTCGCACAGGCCGCACGGGCCAAGGGACGGGCCTGCCCTTTATATTTACTCTATCGAAGCAAAATAATATGCGATGTATAATGTACATGTGTAATATAAGTGGTAACAAAAAAAATGAGAATATTACTAGTTTGCCAGAAAATTGCTACAAATAAGCTATAGTATATTGCCATCCCATATAAATTGACTATATTGTTTGATATTATTTATATACTCGGAAATTGGAATTCACACTATGTATTTCAAGAAAAAGTGGAGGAATAAAAAGTGAATCCCTTTACGAATAACGAGACAGTGGCGCAATTTTTACTTTTTATCTATTGACCACTTTTTCATGTTCAAAAATCGCCTTTTCTTTTGCTTATTATGGGAAAAAAATTGAACAATATCTCGAATTATTAATTTATTACACAGTAATAATTTTCTAGTTATTTATGAAATTAAGTTGGCCGCGTTAAGACCACTAAGCATTACTACTATTCATAAAATATCTCATGTTACATTGCATATTAATTAGTACTATATTATTGTGAATCTGCGATTGACTTTTAATTCCCTATTTCCCATTGAAATGTACTAGTATAGTTTTTATTTTAGGTTTATGTTACGTGTACAATTATTTAGCAGAGATATAAACAGTGGATCACGTTTATATTTAAGTTGAGAGTATACTGATTTTATACAAAAGCATGTTTAATTAATTAGTTGCAACCTTCTTTTGTTCGTGCATGTTCTAACAATTATTCGATTTGGATTCCTGAATACTCCTACAAGTATTATTTATGGAATCTCAAAGGGTCTTGTCGGGAAATCAATGATTGATTATCTAATTAAGGTGTTTAAGGACATAAAACAACTAACATATTAAACTAATAATTTGGATACTGATATTGGACACTATCATATCATAAAATGAAATTTTAAAATCTTGTTCACTACAGATTGTAGTTAGTTGTGTCTTGTTATGGAAGTATACATGTTATCGTTGGTCAATAAGTCTCAAAAAACACAATTAACTTCAGTTTATAGAATTGTCGATTTCACAGTGTAACAATTCCATTCCAATCCTTTCATAGTTTCATATTAGTGATTCACTTCAGTTCTTGGTCTATCATTTGTTGCTACCTATGTATCAGAGAATTGTTAATATCGAAATTTCTTTTTTAGTGAATATTGTTTTTATCCAAGTTAATTAATCTATTCTATTGGAGCACAATTAAATTTTAAAACTTTTTTGCATATATCTAAATAATAAGTACTTCGGAAATGAAATAATTGATATTCAATTATGTAAAAAGATAATACTGAGTAACATTTTATTTCACACAGATTGGAAATATTTACTTTTTTTTTAATTTTCGTACAAAATATAGCTAGTGAATAAATATAGTACTAGCAGTTAATTTTACATTTTTCAAAATATTATTGTCGATCATTAACGAATCTGTACACATATCAATATATTTTAAATACAAGCTGTCTCTATTGATTCAAACATACCCTGAAAAATCATACTCCCGCCGTCTTAGTAAAGTAAAAACTTACGGAGTATTTTTTAGTCTATGTATCTGAAAAGTTTAAACTTTCTAATTTTAGAAATCTAACTACCCTACTAAATATACTAAATAATGTAAACTTACTCACCACTAATATTATTTCTACTATTTTTATTATACTATCTTATTTTACGAATTATGCATTAAAATCCGTACTTAACTAAATGGTCTTAGTTTTTTTCCGAGACTGATGGAGTATAAATTTTTAAGCTCTCAACCAACCGATATCTATAGACTATACTGAGTAGGTCGACGAGACTTCTATTCTACTAATTACATCAAATTTGGTGAAAATTTAAAATGACACGTCATCCCTTTTTTATAAATAAACATATCTAGTTTATTCCTTAATTAACTAAATTATCCATGCTATAGCGGTCCCATAGAAAACATTTACACAATTTAACACTTTCTTACGCTTTTATCTACATATATTTTGTTCTTTTATAAAAGAATCCATCCATTTGTAACTAGAAAAAAATGAATAAAAATAAAAAGAAGATTCTTAAACTACATGACAAAAATCGTGATATAGTTTTGTTCATATTTTTTAATGTTTGCATGATTTAAAACACTGGAATGCATATCCAAACAAGAATGCATCTACGTCCAGAAATGTAAATCAAATCTGATCTTAGGATTAGGTAATCTAATAGTCAATAACTAACCAAAAATACGAAAGATCATCATTATTAATCAATTTTAGGTCATTTTATAAAATTTGAGTTTGATGTCATTTTTTAGATCATTTTAGGTTATCATTTATTAAAATGACCTAAAATAGACTAACAATGACCTAAAAATACCCTCCGTATAATTTTGTTCTACATTTTTATGTTTAGATCTAATTTTGCATGAATTAAAACCCTATATAGATTCATATATATTGTGTGAAATCCCACACTACCACTAACTTATCATAATATTAAAAAATAGTATCCACATTCATTAACCTTTTCAATCGACTTTAAAGTATTTTTTAAAATCCGAATTGAGTTAAACGAAAATAGTTTAACAAACTTCTTTGGAGGATCATACAATAAATAACAAACTTTTAACAATGTGCAGATTTACCTATACCACAAAGGAAAACCGTATTCAATAAAGTCGGCCGCCGGATTAAAAAGTAAAACAAAAATGGCGGAAAATGTTTAAAGTGTTTTATATAGATAATGAAAAATTAGAGGGGCATGGAAATAAAAAGTGAAGTGAGAAAGGAACAGCTCACCTCTTAGATTTGAGGGTCCCACCAAATTTCTGCAAAATCTAGATTTCCTCGCCTGCGGGTCCCACAGACTTATGTCGCTCTTTTTGACGATGACCTTCCCTTAGAGCTTGCACAATGGAACGGATGTCCCGGCGGACATCCCGACGGACTTCCCAAAAATACCTTATACCACGTTATAAGGATATCACACTGCACTGCCACGTCATAAGGACATCCCACTCCACAATAACGAACATCTACACAAAACAATAAAAAATCGGGACGTCCGCCGGGACGTCCGTAGTGTCAACGCAATGGCGGATGTCCCGGAAAGTCGCAGAACTCCGGTGTCCGCAGCGGACGTTCGTATTCGTATGCATGTGCCTAATGGCGAACGTCCCGCGCTGACGTCTGGCACGCCGATCCGACTCTGCCGGGACCTCCGCCGTTGTGGATGTTGTTAACCTTTCACACATTCTCCTTCCCACCCTTTATCTGTATAAACTTGCTTCTAATCTAAGTTAGTATGGATATGAGATTTCGATTCCCTCCCTACTTCAGTGATATGAAAATTAAGACAAATATATCTAATATTAAAAAATCCTAATAATTGAAAGAAAATAAAAATACACATCACTTATATTAGTATGGAGAAAGTTCATAATATTTTCGACATGTGTAACCTAATTTTATATAGTAAATTTATTATCAATTACACATGACTATATAGTATATAAAGTATAAACACATTTAATCAATTTTCATGGTGTGCTTTATAAATACATTACGTAAACAGCTAACTAGATAATAGGAGTATTTCTAAATAAATTAAAAGGCATGTATCGGTAAGAATATGAGTATTATTGCTGGTCCTAAATAATTGATTTATCCAAAATAATATACCGCAATATATATAAAAATAAGACAAACTTTGGCAAACAAAATATTGATTCTAGGAGAAGTTCATTTATCGTCTTTCACCGTTGCGGCGTCGATGATTTCTATGAATATTCCATGTCTGTTGTACTAGACTATTATTACTATAGAAAATAATAGTACTCCACATTTTTAAACCAAAAAATACATTAATTCCCTGAACTCTTATACAGTTATATTCTATCACTTCATGATGATGAAATGTCTAGTAAGAATTTATACTGTTAAATATTTTATATTTCATTTATTATTTTTATTAATTGGACTATACACTTTTAACTCATTCCTTATATTTTATCATAAAAATAAAATAACATAGAACATATCTGAATAACTAATTGTTTCCATATTTTTTATACAAAATTTATGTCAAAATAAAAATGAGAGTATATTTCTTTTCTTACTTCATAAAATCCACTTGTGTTTTTTTTCATTGTGGGCCCATATAGTGGGCTAGTTGTGAAATGACTGAATTGGACACGTGTGATTGGTCTTGGAATATTTGCTACTTTTTGCCATTGTGTGTCTCTACTGTCTCACCTATAATTAAATGGCTAGGATAGGTTTAGTACCCGTCATTAGTCCTTAATTAAAAGCAACTTAATACATGATTAGGACATTTTGTATTGACACATGAATCTGTCCTTTTGTGATTAAGATAATTTAATGTTGGATACAAATCCATTATGCGCTAACACGAAAAGACTAGATTACCCTTTTAGATATTATAAGTATACAACTTTGCAATATAATCTCACCTATAATCTGACACATAATTCTCTTGCGATATCAAGATGGTTAGCGAAAAGACTAGATTACCCTTTTAGATATTATAAGTATACAACTTTGCTAATAATCTCACCTATAATCTGACACATAATTCTCTTGCAATATCAAGATTCCATCATATTGGTAAGTAGTACTCCTTCCGTCCCACCATAAGTGATGAATTTCTTTTAGGTACGATATTTAAGAAAATGATATATATTGAATTAAAGTGAAGAGAATAAAGTATAAGAGAGGAAAAAGTAGGAGAAATATAAAGAATAAAGTAAAAAAGAGAATAAAATAAGATAGGTTTAAAGTTTTATCTTTTGTTAAAAAAGAAAATTAATAACTTGTGGTGGGACAACCAAAAATGGAAAGTTGATCACTTGTTGTGGGACGGATGGAGTATAACTATATTAAATTATGAAATTCTCCTACACTTTCCAATTCAGGTATTGGCTACAATTTTCTCTAGCAAATTTTGAATATTGATCAGCACTGGCGACAAATTAACCGTAAATAATGAATTATGCTTGATTCAGATTTCCCAACGTTGTTTAATAGCTTGAGCCCATTATCTTTCATTAAATGATATAGAATAAAATATTATAAATTTTTATACTATTATTTAATTTTACCGTCAAATGCTATGAGCATGTAACTGTCTTTATCAAAACGGCATTAATAAATTGTTAATTATCAAATCTGTATGTGGATTAGCATGTTTGAATTAGCAATGATATAGAATAAAGAGAGGAATATAAACGTTATGATTAGTGGAGCCCCAGGTGCAAATCATGTTCGTGTGTATCAAGAAAATGATTATCTTTTTGAAACAAAAGACAGTTACTTAAAGGGTGGGTTAATTAATGATGATTAGGAATATAACGATACCAATTACTAATTAGTGTTTGCTGCCTTCTCAAATTTCCCTAGCGATGCATAGTGGTTTGACCGAATATTTTTGTGTATATATATTAGTTCGAGATACTTAAATTTCATAGATTCCCCATATTTATTTTATGTATTCATAAAATTGAAGAACATTGATATGAAAATTAATAAAAATTAAATCACATTGATAGAATAATATCAATTAAGAGAGGTTTTTGCTTTATGATAAATATTGTTTCCAAATATAGGGTTTTGTAAAATTCAAATATCATTTTCATATTGCATGACGGAAGTGATTTTTAGGACGTAGGATTATTTTTAGCTTGTATGATCAACTCTAATGATTAATACAATCCCAATTATGAATAAAAAAAGGGAAACAAGGCAAGGAAACAAGAAAACAATTGATTTGTTGGTTTTATTGATCATGTTTTTGGTGACACAGAGGATCCAACACATATGTCTAAGAAAGTCCTAAAAAAAGATATAATTCGATGTAAGATCGTTGTATTTAATTATGATTTTTAAAACCGACCTCACTAATCATTGTTATATCATCCATCCGAGAATTAAGGATCCAAAATGGTCCTTAAATTATATATTAATCCTAGTATTTTTTTTGACTTGTCCTTTCTCTTGTTTTCCATGAATAAGGGAACCAAGGGTCCCTAGATATTTATATATATACTTTAGCTGAAACTATGTTAAATATGGTTTTATAGTGATATGCAAATTAAGCAATAGTTAGAAGCATTCATAAAAATAAGAATTTCAAATTTGATAACCGTGTCCAGCAATTTTTAACATGTTAAACATGTGCAGTCTTAGGAAGTTTTTGCAAGTGTCACAAAAAAGTGTTTAAAATTGAAGGAAAATTGTATATATTTTTTATATTAGTACAAAACAAGTAGCATCACACAACCTAGCGTTATTTTCCGAACTACTATAGAAAAAAAAACGGACGAACACAAAAACAGAAAGAAAGGAATATCATAACCTAGCATTATTTTCCAAACTCAAAAATTCGGGAGTGATTTCACAATAATCACAAAAAGCACAAAAACAAGCTACGAAAGTACACGAAGGATCCGAACTAAACCCTAAACCCATCAAATTGTATTGTTATTCCTTGTTCGTGTCATTCAATGAACCCAATATCTAGAATATCTTAAGATCTTTAATTATAACCCTAACTTCTCACACTTGAATGGGACTTTAGAATTTTTTTTCTTCGGTTATTAATTATTATCACCATTTATTTAATTATTGAGAGAGAGGGATGCATGAGAATTATTGAGGTTTGAAAAATAATAGTAGTCTCTACACATGATGGGACCATATATATTCCAAACACATATAACGTGTGACGCATATGGTAGGGTTTGACATGCATAAATATTTGAGAATTATTGAGGTTTGATATGTATAATACATTTTTAAGAGCTGCAGTCCTCTCTCTCACTCTAAATAGTTGATGTGTGTGAAAAAAAAAGGATATATGTGTGAAAAAGATTACTTGTCAAAGCACTTTTAAGATATCAAAGAGATAGTGTAGGCCAACCCTAGATTATGTATTAATGAAGGCTGGGCAATACCAAATTAAAGAAGAAAAAATGGGTCCCCATATATACACGTAAAAAACGACTCTCTAATAATGTGTTTTGGTTTCATTTCATATAGTACTTACTAATTTAGCATGCTAGTACACTATGGGGGTGTTCGGTTTGCAATATTGTATATAGGATTAAATTTGTAGCGTGTTTAGTTCATGAGAATCAACCCCACAACTCAATCCTAGATGGATAATCATGGGATAATTAGTCATAGCTTAACCCCCTATGACTAAAATAATCTCACAACTTAATCCTAGATTGTATCTTGGTATTATTTTATCTTGGAAACCGAACACCACCTATATATATTTCTAATCTAGTTATCTTACACCATTTTATTTTCTTCGTAAATGCACTCCATTTGACTTATACATAATTTAGCATGCTATTACTCGATAATGAAAAACAATTCAATTGGTGTGACATTTCTTCTTCAACTAATAAATTGATTGTTCTGAGTCATCAAGGGTACTTATCGGTAAATCTCAAAAGGAAATTTGGGTTATATTATAAATTTATAATCCTCAATATTTGATTTTAGACGTTCGATAATGTCTCGGCCCAATATAAAGTGAAGTCCATTAACTCTATAAATGTTTCTTGATTTTTCACTCTAGATTTTGAAAAACCACTTTTGATGTAACGCATTTAATCCGCATATTACAATTTTATGTACGTAGTCATTTCATAATCCTGAGAATAATAGAGGAGTCAATAATTTATAAACGATGGTTTCTGCAAAAATTACACTTTAATTTTCAAGACATCTCATCAACCATCAAATTAAAAGAACTTAAACGAAAAAAAATATACATATAACTCAAAAATATTCCTAATATGCCCATAGATTGTTATGACGCGGGACTTGATTGTGCAAATTAATTGTACTTAATTAATTATAAGTGAGTTTTCGTCTTTAATTAATTTTATTCCCCAGTATCCTACTCTATTTATCCCCATCTAGGCCATGATTAAGATTTAATTTTTGTGTTGTTTTTGCTAGCAATTTATTTCATTTTTTTGGTGACTGGGGACAATCTTTTTTAGGTAGCAGCCCATCTATTGCCCAAGGAATCTGTTGGGCTAGGCCCATCAAATTAGTACACTTGCTCGCTCAAATTTAATTCAGTTGAACTCATTCTAAATCAAATCGTATTAGTTTGATCGTAATATGGGTCTCCTGTCTTTAAATAATATTGGCCCACCGGGATAG
The DNA here is from genome assembly GCF_004379255.2 of Salvia splendens. Taxonomy (NCBI): domain Eukaryota; kingdom Viridiplantae; phylum Streptophyta; class Magnoliopsida; order Lamiales; family Lamiaceae; genus Salvia; species Salvia splendens. The sequence continues at coordinate 34,439,496 of NC_056038.1, forward strand.
TCGGACTGGCCCTTGGCCCAATACGGATCCCTCTACTCGTACTTGAATTTGTTAGGGTTATTGGTCTCTGAAATCATATACTTTGGTCGAAATTCTATATTATTTCCATGAACTTAAAATTTAGTTGCAAATTAAATGAACTTTTGTTGTAAATTGATAGAAATGGTATTTCGACGAAATTTAGGAGAAAATTTTAAATTCAAGTAATGAACAAATTAACCTTATTTTCACTCGTTAAAAGTGACATTGTATCTTATATTGATCGGGTTCACCTACATAATCAGTTGCGCCATGTCGAAATTGTGGAAAATTTGCCACACAAGGCATATAAATACATAATTGGCGAGCAAATTTTAAGTTAGTAGAAAATACTCAAATTTTGGCCAAAGTATGTAAATTTAGCTACCATTGCCCTGATTTCTTATTCACCCTCTTATCCAGGTTCGTAGTCACATATACATGCAAACATATTTTTGAAAATTAATTTGGTGCATAGTCACTAGATCATGCATGAAATCCAATTCGAATTTCATTTTGAATCCTGATTAAATATTACAACATTTTATTCTAAAATTTATTGAGAAAATGCTGAGGTTTTCTTTCCAACAAAATTTCAAACTAGCTTGAGTTCCAATGCAATTTTCATTAAAGAATAATTTTAATTATTTCTTAAAGAATAGTTGCATTTAAGAAAAGCTCCATTCACTCGTATGCGCGTAATTTTAATAATTTTAAATACCTCTTGTTTTATGAACTTAATTATTTTTAATTATGAAAATGTCTCATTTAATTGATACTTTGTTCGTCCATAATCAATAGTTTTGTCCTATTTTGAATAGTACGTAAAATTCGTCTATGTTTATTGTGAGTTTCTCTAAATTAAATAATCGTGTGTGCTTTATTTTCATTGAAAATACTTCAGTCAATAGTTTATCTTCTCATTTTGGATAATTCATAAAAAAGACAGTCTATACGTTATTTCTCTTTTGTTATCCTTGTCTACACGTTATAGAGTTAATGCGATCAATTAACTATACCAAATACTCCATCCGTCTTATAATAAGAGTCACTTTTATTGTGGGCACGAATTTTTAGAAATATAAAGAATAGTGGGTTGGAAACGTTAGTGGAATATGAGACCCACTTTTGAATATTGGTTTTATAATAAAATGTGAGCGAAGTGAATTAGTGGAATGTGAGACCTATTTACCATGTCCATTTATGGTAAAAATGAAGTGTGACTTTTATTGTGGGACTGACTAAAATGGCAAAATGTGACTCTTATTGTGGGATTGACCAAAATGGCAAAATGTGACTCTTATTGTGGGACAAATGGAGTATCAAATACTCAAAAGTCAATATAACATTTTATATATATGGCCAATTTGAGAGAAGTAAACATCATACGCGTTATAGAGGTAATGCGATCAATTAACTATACCAATTATCAAAGTCTCAAAAGTCAATATAACATTTTATATATATGGCCAATTTGAGAGAAGTAAACATCATACGCGTTATAGAGGTAATGCGATCAATTAACTATACCAATTATCAAAGTCTCAAAGTCAATATAACATTTTATTTAGCCAATTTGAGAGAAGAAAACAACATAGTAGTAGTATTTAGGTTTACTTTATAGCATTACATTTTAGCGATCTTTTGTCCTAGTCTAATAACAAATCATCTGAGGATGGCTTATGTGGCTGTGCTTTCTCTCAAGCACACAGCATACGATCTCCTCACCAATTCTGCTCGCCTTTCCCTCGTCCCCTCTACTCAACAAATCTTATCTCAAGTATGCAACTACACTGCTTTATTACAAGAGCTTCTTCGAAGATCCAACAACACCAAGAGGCTGGATGGTTTCGAGGAGCCAATAAGAGATGCTGCGTATCGATTCCAAGACACTCTCGAGTTCTCAGAACTCGAGAGCTATGGGGACGAGCCGCGTGTAGACTTCGAGACCGTGATCACACAAGGGTATGTCTTGTTTTACGTAAGCACGCGACATTTCATGGTAGAACTAAATAGCCCAGTTTCAGATGAAGAAGAAGAAGAAGCGGACGACAACATTAATGGCTCGTTTGCTAGTACCGGTAAGGCACAAATTCAGAAATTTATTTTCTTGATTGATTTTTTTATTAACTAGGGATGTTAATCGGGTCAGTCCAATGAGATTCGAGCCAACCCTACTCGGGCTGCGGTTTAATCGGGTCATCATTATTTTACCTTAACCCTAAAGGTTCGGATTTCGGGTTAGCCCAGAGGTCTATAATATACTTTGGAATAAATATTTATGGTATGATCTTCTAAGGACAAAAAAGTAATTTTACAACTTAAATAATACTCTCCTCGTCCCTCTAAATAGTCCACTTTTGCATTTTGATCCGTTTTCAACAAAGTGTGAAAGACAATAAAGTTAGAGAAGGTAAAGAAAAAAGAAATATAATGAAGTTTTTGTTAGAAAAAAAGAGTGCAAGTAGTATGAGACGACTGAAATAGAAAATGGTGCAAATAGTTTTGAACATGAGAGAATTTTATTTACCGAATAACCATTATGTATTATTATTTCCATCATCTATTTTATTTTTATCTTACTTATCAAACGACCTCTAATGATTCATTTCCATCAGATCTAGACGATGGTGTGGATCAGATCGTCGGTCACCACACTGAGTTTTCCAAACTCCGGGATCACATGCTTAAAAGACTAAGGCCGGATGACATGTGCTTCTTCTCCCTCGTCGCAGAGTCTGGCACCGGGAGATCTATTATAGCCAACACCGTGTTGGAAGACGAAGACCAACGCTTCGACTGCAAGGCGTGGGTGACTATAGGTGCCCATTTTCAGCAATTGGAAATCGTAAGACTCATCCTTTACCAACTAGACAATGATTTTTCCGAAGAAGATGGTGATGACGAAGATGAGAGAATACGCAACTACTTGTACAAGGCTTTGGAGGGGCGTAGGTATTTGATTGTGTTGGATGATATGTGCAGTGTAGAGGTGTTGGAATACTTGAAAGGGTCATTCCCAGATCAGAGCAATGGGAGCTTGGTGTTGCTCACTACCAATAAAAAGGAAATGATTGGGTCATTACAACCTTATTTAGGTACTAATGTAATAGTGAGAGTTGGGGACTATCAATATTGGGGGTGGTGGTATTTAAGACAAGCGGTTTTTGGTGATAATTACCGATTCTTACATCCTGAAGTGTTGGAAGCTATAAAGAAGATTAGTGAGAATTGTGGGGGTCTTCGTTTGGCTCTTGCTAAGACTTTGCTATTTCTGGTAAAAAAAGACATCACAACAGTGGAGTGGAGCAACATAGCTGCAGATGAAGAACATCCTATTTTCAAGGTGGAGGATGAAGTTTCAGAGGTACCAACCTTTTTCACTAACATAAACTACTTACAAAATGATACGAATATTTGGTTTGGATGTTTAGGCCAGTGATAGATAACTCAACCTTTTTCTTGCATTCATTGTGTTGTCAGATGCATAAAATCAAAACTGAAATGGAGTCCTACAATTGGAATATGGATAACCCAAGAGAATGTCTTGTCGTAACATTGATTTCACGATGGATGGATCTTTCTGTTGACGTGGCACTAATCAAGAAGGCGATTAATCCAAAAAGGTATTTTTCTAAAATGGAAATCATATCACTTTGGGGGATGGCAGGCATTGGCAAAACTACTTATGCCAAAAAAATTATCCAAGATGAGGAAATATTTTCCAATTTTGATCATAGTGTTTGGATCACTCTAGGACCAAAATATGAAGCACGAGATATCTTAATAGATATTTTAGTACAAATATATCCTAGTGAAGATAAAATACAAATGAAAGAAGATGATGAGATAGTCACAAACTTATGTAAAGAATTATCTAGTAAGAGAATCTTGATTGTGATAGATGATTTATGGAGCAAAGAGCCCTTGCATCATTTGCAAGCATTATTCCCTAACATCAAAGGCAAAGCTTTGGTGACAACTAGGTTGAGAGAAGTAACTCAATGGGGAGAAGATGATATTGTTTATAAAATTCGGTTACTAGATAAAGAAGAGAGTTGGTGTCTTCTTCGTCAAAAGGTGTTTCCCGAGGGAGTGTGCCCGCCTGAGTTAGAGAAAGCCGGGCGAAAAATTGCAGAGGAATGTGATGGTCTTCCACTCCTAATCCTCAAAGTGGCCGATCAATTACTCCAAGAGGATAAGGATCCGAAGTTCTGGGACCTTGTAGCCTCGGGGAAAGAAACTTCTGTGTTTGCGAAAGCACATGATGAAATATCCGAGGCATTACTTCCGAGTTACAAGAGATTGCCACAACATCTAAAAGCATGCTTTCTCTACATGGGAGTTTTTCGTAAATGTTGTGACATGAACATATTCAAGGTCAATGATAAGTTGATGGCTGAGGATTTTCTCGAACATATTGTTTTCGAATGTTTATTTGACCTTGAGAGTGAGAGTGTCCTTTTGATCCATTGGAACACCCTCGGTTCCCTCATAAAGAGTTGTCGCCTCCATTCTGTGTTTTGGCATCTATGCAACAGTGAAGCCGCGAAGAATGGCTTTTTTCATGCGATCAATAGCTATGACGATTGTTTCATGGAGAACATGGAGAGTCAACGCAGGTTATGCATTCGCAATAGTACTTTGTTGGGCTTCAGAGATGTACACACCTCAATGGAGTCCGTTGCAAGTGCGCGTTCTTTTTTATGTGTGAGTCCACCTCATCAATATCCGGTCCCCGTAAGTTTTGGCTTGAGGTTGCTTAGGGTTTTGGATGCCCTAGCAATCCGCAAATACCAGTTCCCAGTTGAAGTAGTGGAACTACTTCAACTGAGATACCTTGCCTTGACTTGTTACGGCAGTCTACCTACATCAATATCCAAGCTTTGGAAGCTTCAGTTCTTGATTGTGAATCGGTACATGAGCACCAACACATCTTCGCTTTTGCCAGTGGAAATTTGGGACATGAAGGAATTGAGGCATCTTCAAATCATGGGTGGGCACATACCTAACCCGAATTGTGGTGCTTCTTTGCCAATGCTCACAACACTTTGGGATGTGAGTGCTCGGAGCTGCACACGAGAGGTTCTTGAAATGATTCCGAATCTGAAAAGGTTAGGGATACGAATTGAGCTAGCCCCCGATGGTGAAGGCGATTCTTCCTTCACTTACTTGAATAACATTTCTCACATTTCCGGACTAAAGTCACTTAAATGTGTCGTTGTAAATCCTCAATTCGGATCGAAGACGGTTCATCCACCTCCACCAATGTTCCCATCAAGCCTTACAAAGTTAACCTTGAGCGGTTTTGGATATCCTTGGAAATACATGAGTATCATTGGTAAATTGCCAGTTGAAGTGCTCAAATTGAAAAGTTATGCATTTCGAGGCCCAGTATGGGAGATTAATGAATTTTATTTCAAGAACCTCAAATATCTTCTAATTGAAGATACAGATTTGGTGTATTGGAAACTCAAAGTTCCTAGTTTTACGCAATTTGAGTGTCTTAGCATTAGACATTGCTACAAACTGAAAGAGCTCCCTATTGTCTTAAATTTGAATAATAAAGTGGAGATAATAGATTGCAGCCCTTTCACTGTGAATTGGGCAGAGCAGATGAGGCTAAAAGTATTGCCATTCCAGTTGACAACCCAACTTTCTTGGATTGGTCCAAAAGGTTAGCAATTTGGTTCTTATTGTATTTTAATCTTTTTAATGTTATGTTAAATACCTTATTTTCACACTATTCGTGACCATCTTTCTCATTTAGTCCATGTTAGCATAGTTTTTTTTTAGTTTTGTCCATTTAATTTGAATATACTATCCACTAAAATTTTATCTTCTTCTAGTTAATGTTGCAGCTGCTCTGGAAGAATGAGAATTGAAGTGCTTGTTCAAAGTATAAGAAGTTTGCTTGATTTCAGTTGTTTGCATCAAGGGTACTAGGTTGTGTTTAGTTCATATTATACTATGAACGTTCTTGTATTCAACGGTCCTCATTGAGAAATTGATTTAGTTTTGGCTTGTATAAATATTAACAACAGTTGTTCGAGCAATTGTAACTTGATTTTGTGTGCTTTTGTGATATCTTGTGATACGGGTACTCCATCGACCCATCACGATCGTAGAGCCACCCAATCCACCAGGGCTGATGGTTACCTCTCGACCGCGTTGCCAAGACACACGTTCTAGTTATCCCCAGCATTACGTTTGAGTGAAATCATGTCTATCCTTTTATTAGCATTATTATATGTTATTTAATTATTTGTCTTGTATTGAGTCGAGCAGAACTATAAGTTCTATTTCAGGTTTTCTTTGTCGGTTCTTTCCTGAAATATAAAAGAGAGTCGAACCGCATAGGGTCTAGTCGTCTAGATCTTATAAATAGAGCAATTGTATTTGTATATCATTCAAGTAATACAATACTATTAGTTGTCTATTTCTTCTTTATTCTCTAAAATTCTCCATATTCTCAACTAGGGTTTCAAAACACCACAATTTTGTGACGCACCTTGTGTCCTCGCTCTCACCATCCCGTTATCGACATTGTTCTCCTACCCAATACGTGTTAGCATGTTAGGTATGCTAAAAAGCATGCTTTAAACTGCTTTGTATTTTGTAAAACTTTATTTCCCAAAGTTAATTTTTGTCATATGGTTTGCTTTTTTTTGTTGTTATAGACTATTTCAAGTAAAAAAATATTAACTTTAATTAATACTCCCTCCGTCCCACATAATTTGGGACACTTTGACCGGGCACGAGTTTTAAGAAATGTAATGAAAAGTGAGTTGAAAAAGTTAGTTGAATGTGGGTCTCACTTTTATATATTAGTTTTATAATTAAATGTGAGTAGGAATGAGTTAGTGAAATGTGGGGTCCACTACCAAAAATGGTAAAAGTGAAATGAGTCAAATTATGTGGGACGGCCCAAAATGGAAAACTGGGTCAAATTATGTGGAATGGAGGGAGTATATTTCTAGTATTCACCCCATTATTTCCATATATTGTATCATAAAAAACTTGCAATCACTCTGCTTGCCTCATAGGTTCACTTGTCAGGGTAACAAATCAAGATCCGAATCCGAATCCAAACACGTATCTAATGATATAATCATAATTTTGTTCGTGTTTGAAATCCAAGTATAGATATCGAACCCATAGGTCGGTTCAAGTCGTGCAACATTGATGAGGAATGGAAACAAAAAAGTCCCCAGCCAATCATTGTACAAGTGTCGCTATCGGGTATGTCTAGACTAGGGAATTTCCCCGCTAAATGGGTAAATCTTGTGAGTAGTCCTTACAGCTGGAACATGAAAATATAAGTCAAACACAGAGAAATCAATCATAATTTTCTCAATTTCATGTAACAAGCTTCCACCAAACCAAACACCATCTTTTTGCAACCCATCTCAACAAAATTATTGCCTATGTGATAGTATTTCATGAATTCCACAACAATAATACCCATTTTGCGAATATAACTATACAACGACCGGAAACAGCTTACTGCAAACCTTATAGGTGAATCTTCAGACAATGAACCCAAATGTAGTTTCAGATTTAAATTTGCAGATTCAATGGTAAGAGAACTGGTAAAGATAAAATGAAGAGATTGAAATAATGATTCTCCTTCTAATCATAGACACATGCCATGGCCATTATTCAAGGTAAAAACTAACCCGGTTGCTCGGATACATGATCCTTTGGCCATCAAATTGATCTCCCAACCATATGTAAATTGGAAAATCATTGCATATCACAGAATTATAACTGTATTAGACAAACTGGTATTCATCAGAATGATCTAAAGAATCAAATCAAATACAGCCCTCCAATTGATTTAAACATAGTGTATTAGTGCTACCCCCCCCCCTCCCTCTGGGTTGGGGGCACACAAGAGGCTAGAGCATCTTAACATAACCTAAAACGTAAGACGGAAAGATAGATAGGAAATGTGTAAAATTTGTTAACAATAATGGTTGTCTTTATATAGTTTTGGACCTTTTGGTACTAGTAGAGCATAATCTGCCCATCTATGTTAAGAGTATCATGTAGGAATTCGAACCAACATTCCAGGGTCATCAGCCATTATAAGACAGGGAAGAGGCATAATCATAAAAAACATCATATGCAGAGAGAATTTTCAAGTCATCATAATCTGTCTCAGGTATATTGTTTATTCAGATAAGAGTCCTTACGATTAAGGTCATAATGACTAATTACGATCACAAGTCACAACTAGCTAAAATGCACACAAGTTATAACACAGTGGACTAGCATACAAAGTTAAAGTAGAGACCAGAGAGCAGCACGTAAGTTGGCGCTGTAGCTGCAGCACACAAATGAATTAATATGCATACTCCCTCAAGGCAAAGTTCATTGGGAAACTAAACTAATTTTCATAAAATAAACAGTAGAGGCAGCAAGTGACTTACAACCCTGTTAATCCGCCATCGTTTAACCGCAGACCACTGTCACACTGCTTAATCTACAACACACCTTCTTCAACCTGCTGGACTCTTAAACGCCAAGCACTTTGAGTTGTTGAGCAAAACATCATGACTTCTGACAAAAACGTCTGTCATCTCAGGCCCACAACAGGGGCTTCACTGGTGGAAGAACTGATGTTGTTACCACAAGCCAGTAGGTTCTAACTTAACGTCAGCTTTTGTGATTCTGTGAGGAAGTTCCTTAACTCACAGCTCTGATTGTCTCCTAATTTTTCGTCATTTATAACTAACAAGAAATTCAAAAGGTTTTTATCAAGCAAAATACCAAATAGTTGGAGTTGCTGAGAGCTTAACTGTGTAAATCTGATGGAAGCAACCACAAGTTCAGCTTTATAGTCATAGTATTAAGTAATAACACTACGTATTTATATATGCTAGGAGTTAATCAAGCTTGTAAAAATATGGAGTAATAACAATGAGTAAATTAAGAGTTAATCCGGCAGATAAACCATCATCCATCATAACAAATCAAGTTCAGGTCAAGTAAATAATCAAGTGTTCTTAGAATTGAGGCTAAACTACAATCTTTCTAGTAATCTAGGCAAAAGAAACCAGCAAAGCAAGTAAATCATCATGATTAACAACGACGAAAAGCAATAGGATCAAGCAGCTTCTCTTTTGAGTTTTGTCAAATTAAACAATCAAGAAACTGCAATTAGAGTTGAAAGACTAAACAAAACTGAACAATGTTTTTATAAAATAAACCTTGTTCAAACACTAGGTGAAGCTACCAATAATGGTCAGTAAAGCACCACTAATTCACAAACAGAATCATCATCTACTCTACTCATACCCTCAGAATCTGTAGCTTGTTCGAAAACGCAATCGCCACCCAATCCGGCTGCGAAGACGACCACTGCAGCTGCTCAATCTCCGCCCCGGCAGTGTACGCCAGAATCGGGTCCAACCCGCCCTCCACCGGCTGCCCCATCGACGAGAGGTCCCAAATCAAAGCCTGCGAATCATCCCCCGCCGTGCAAATGTGGCAGGAGCTATGCGGCGCCCAAGCAATCGCATTCACACCGGCCTGATGCCGCTGCAGCTCCACCACCGGCAGCGTCGGGAAGCGAATATCCAACACCACGACCTTGCTACTGTCCATTATGATTGTCGCCATGTATCTCGGATCCTGCTTGTTCCAGCCGAGCCGCACCAGCGGCGTGTCCGGCTCCGAGCTCTCGTAAATTATAGTCGAATGCTCCTTGTCGCGGAGATCGAAAACCCTAACCGAGCCGTCGGCGGAGACGGAGGCGAAAACGCCAACGCCGCCCCAAGCGATGTCGTAGACCTCCTTATCGTGCGCGATGAGCTGCGTATCGACCACCTCCTTCTCGATGTCCCAAATCGTGCAGGTGGTGTCGATGCTGGAGGTCCCGATCCGGCGCGGCTCGGCTTCGTTCCAGTCGAAGGAGGTGAGCGGGCCGGAGAATTCGCTGTTGCGGTTGTTGTTGAGGAGGCTCTTGAGCTCGACGCGGCGTCCACCGGCGTCGGAGTCGGAGATCTGCCAGAGGCGGAGGAAATCGGAGGAGGAGGCGAGGAGATCGGGGCGCTGGCAGTCCTTGTCGGGGACGAAAATGAGCTTGGTAGGGGGGTAGGGGTGGTCGAAGGAGATGGCGGAGTCGGAGCGGATCTCGCCGGTGGAGTCGTCGAGCTGGACGATTTCGACGCGGTTAGGGTACTGCTCGAGGAGGCTGGCGATGGCGAGGCGGTATTTCTTGTCCTTGCGGACGCTCCAGTTCATGGCGTAGATGTGCCATGGGGCTTCGTAGGTGTAGATTTCCGAGCGGCGCTGCTGCTCGTCTGATCCGTCTTGGTTCGGATCGCTGCTCGCACCCATTTTCGGCGCGGATTTGGATATCTCTCAATTTCTATCTCTTTGCCCCTCTCTGACTGTGAATGTCTCAGAAACAAATCCCACTGGAGAAGAAATGCCGCACACGAGGGTTGTACCCTGACGTACTACTTCATTCCAGTCCACAGATAAAACCCAATTCGATTTTCATGTACCCATTTTTAGGTCAAGCCATTTTACACAGTAACACCTTTATAGGCTTATTTCGAAATATCCCGACAAATAAGTAGGATTAAACTAAATTGATAAGGACAGAGTGGAGTATTAAATTGCTATGAATATGGAGTATTAATTCACTTGGCCCAGTTTACCTTTAATTTGGAAGCCCAAATTTTACTCCCAATTTCACATCTTAAATAGAGGGGGTAATTGCAGAATTGAAAATACTAATCAGCCGACTAATCTTGATCAGCAAGATAGGAGGAGACAACAACACAACTTTTGCAGACTTTGTGAGAACTCTTTCCGCCGCCCGCACCACCTCCGATTTCCGCCGTCTCCTATTTCAGGAGTACTTGATAGTTTGTGAGAATTGGAGGTAAGATTTTATTTTCCTAGATACTTGAATACTTGATAGTATAATTTCTACAGCTTGATTAATGGTTGATACTTGATAATAAAAGTATTAGTTAAATGAGAGTACAAAACAACAAATGAGTCATTATATAATTTCTTATTAATTTTACTTGATATAGTTTGATAGAATCATTTATTTACTTGTACAAAGGTAATCGATTGAGGCTATAGAGACCTATTGCCATGGGCGGACCCAAGTGTTGGGGAGGGGATTAAGCCCTTAATGATTTTTAAAAAAAAAGTTTTTCTCTATTAATTGTTTTTAAAATTTATTCAAATTTAGTGTAAATTATAATAAAAAAACCCCTGTAAATTATCTAAATCACTCAAAAATATTTTTTAAATAAAATTTAGAAATTTCAGCCCCTATCAATAAATATTTTTACATCCGCCAGTATTGCTGATTATGATGTCCAAGTTAGGGATTATATTCAAAGAGAATACATCTCTACAGGACCTTGTCAACTAAATGCTCATGTCTTGTACGGCTATTAATTATGTAAACCTGTTTATTTTTAATCAGTGTGTTTTTAAATTTCAGCTACAACTTGTTCAAATTTCCATCACTAACCACACTACTACACATTAGACAAATTCTATGTTTATGGGACAATAAGATGAAAGGGCATTCTCATGGTTGTAATGTTTGAGGTAAGCCGTAGATTACACACCCCTCAATGCTGCTACTCTGCGTCTGCGGTCTAAGATTTTGTCGATGAGGGATGACCTTAGGCTAGTGGAAAGCGTATCCCTTCATCGTATCTGGCTGTTTAAGGTCTTACCCTTATTTTCACCGTTGCTCGAGTGTCGTGATAGTCATCTAATGTCATGAAAGAGCACTTTCGCTCAATGTCCAAATTTTGCGGGAACATTGATCTATAAAAACATACTAATAAATAGTAGTAGTTGTGTAGTTCTGCTCTTCCATTCTTCATTAGTTTACAACGTCTGAGTTTCACTGTGCTAAATGTGGGTTCAATTATTTCTTATTCTTCTTTTGAGTTGGCAAACAGGCTAATCGTTTGGTTGTGTCTAAAAGCATAAAATATCTTCATGATATTAACACCATTTGTTTCTGCTGCTCATTGGCAATTTGGGCTTTTTAATTCGATGCTCATATATTTGGATTGATTTTTATTGTTTACATAATAAATAAATGGTGGTTTAGGTCGGAGATAGAGTGAATTAGTTTCGACTATATAAAAAGAAATGAAAAATGAGCTACGTGCAATAGCATTTAGGAAACCGAACTAGCTAGTAGGGTTGTACATAGTGAAGAACGTCCACATCGGTGTTGGAAGACTGATATTGTGTGGCGGCAGATGCTAGCAATGGGCAGTGGACGTTGAAAGGAAATGAATCTCAAGCCAACCCTAGACTGAGGTGGAGCTATTGTATCGTATGATTGATGATAACTTTAAAGGACTTTAGTGGTGTTTTTTAACACCGCCGACAGGATTGGTCAACCCTTTACCTCACGTGGATCCACCAATGGCTACATATTGCCGTTTGTTTGGGCAATAATAGTTGCGTGTGCGCTTAGCTAGCACAGGGTCGTGCATATGATTTAAGTGCTTGTAATACATATGATACGATTTAAGTGCTTGTAATACATATGATTAACGTTAGTTTAAAAGTTGTCAATATTATTGGTATTTACTGTATAATTCGAATGCTTATTCATGTATGGTGACAAAACATGGACACTACCAGCAATTTGACATTACTGGTCCGGACAAAACAGTTTTCTTCATGTTCATGTTCATGTTCATGTTCATGTTCATGTTCCTGTTTTAACAAGAATTGCTGGGCTGGGCCTAATGTTGAAAAGCCTTAATATCTCATTTATTAATTTATTTTATTTTTGGAAGTGGATGGCAAAGACACGTGGCAGGCTATTTGGTTGTTGGTAACTGCCGACGAGTTTGCAAATACCGGATGGATAAAATCGATAATTTATGGGGTCCACGCTTATGTGTCGCTTTTCGCCAGCGCATATGAGCGGATTCATTTCTTTGGTGTCGGCAAAGCAAAGTGGAATAGCTGTAAGTATTTTTATATTTTTCATTTCTTTGTGTTTATGGTCCTTTTTTTTAAAAAAAAAATCTTCATTCCAAGAATTTCTCTGTGTTTAGGGCATTAGCAATGGGGCGCCCTAAGGCGCGCCCTATGGCGCGCCACGTCAGCAGTTTTATCCTCCTACCTCCTCACCTGCAGTGGGGCGCCCTAAGACGCGCCCTAAGGCGCGCCCTATGGCGCGCCACATCATCATTTTTTTAATATTTATTACAAAACTCATACGAATTTAACAAAATTAATACATTAAAATACGAATTTCAAAAACTTCATTTCATTGAATAAAAATTAATACATTACAATGCGAATTAAAAAAACGCGAACTCAACAACGGCGGTTGCGAGCCCACACTTCTTCGATCATGTCGTTCATGAGCTGCGCATGATCCTGTTGGTTGCGCATTGAGGCCTGTCTAGATAGAACCTCGTTGAAGCCTAACGGTAACCCTCTATCGGGTGGCTCGGTCGACGCGCCGGCCAAACTAGATGCACGATCATCTTCATTCCAATCGGTGATGCTTCCGCCTTCATTCTCGACTATCATGTTGTGCATGATTATGCACGCATATATGACATCGGCGATGACATCCTTGAACCAGAAACGAGCCGGCCCTTTCACAATTGCCCACCGTCCGCGGCCATCGTCCGTGTACGCCACAATGGGGAGGACGATGGCGCGGACGATAGGCATCGGGCGCGCCATCCTCCGCGCCCTTAGTATCGGCCGCGACGATCGTCCGCGACCTATCGTCCGTATCCGCAATGGGCGCGGACGATCGATGGCGCGGACGATGCGCGCCATCGGGCGTGCCATCGTCCGCCCATTGCGGATGGCCTTATGGTCTTCACTTCATCAAGATTCCATTTCTGGCGTATCAAGCATAAATATTGTTTGGTGGAGTATCATATTAGATGTTTGGTTGTATTATTTTTATGCAATACTTTAAAAATTGGATTGGTAACTGAATGAGCGAAATTATTGGTTGATGGTTCAACTTCAAAGTATGTGATTATTGATCGAGTCGAAATTACATTTATTTCCAATATTATTTTCCTGTTTTATAAAGTTTGTCATTTATTTTTCTTTTCATTCATTGTACAAAATTTTTCATTTCACTTTTATTATTTTTTATAGTGAATTTCATATTCTACTAACTAATTCTCACTTAGTTTATATTAGTATAAACTAATGTAGTAATATAAAAATATTACTCACATTTTACTAACTTCTCAACCTCACTTTCTATTAAGTACATTTTTTAAAACTTGCGTCGAATTAAAACATGACAAATTTTATAAGACGGGATGGAGTATCATATTATGCAAGTATAAAATATACTACTACTTAATAAAATTTAGTAAATAATAAACTGAAAAAACATTTTTAAGCATAATTCTTTAATCTTATAAGTAACATTAATTGTCAACGAGTTTATACGTACAAATATTAAATACTTAATACTATATTATTTTATCAAAATATCTTAAACATGAACAAAAGTTAATAAACACAAAAGATGATATAAAAATTATTTGCTTGTTATTGTTATTATGATATGTCAGATGGTTTGCGAAGTAAATTCAAAATGTTGCGCAATAAAGAACAAGTAATAAGAACTTGTTCAATCGTTGGTAGATATTATATGGTTGAATCGATCAATTTTTTCGATTCACAAAAACTCATATTTTGACAATTTTAATTTACCGAATTTTCATACCTTGCTTGTAGTTGTATGTGTAGACTTTATTGTTTATACTATATTAGATATCAAGTGGGACCCATATATGCAAATATTGGCATATGAGAATCATAGATATTTCTGATCAATGTGTGGACAATTAGGTTCCACGCATTATTGAGTGTGGTGGAGTCTTAGCTTAATCAATAAAACTGAAAAATATCTATAGCCTATTCATATACATAATGAATGCATGGTTTGAAATTAAATGTGTTGTGCTAAATAAATAAAAGCATAAAGCAAGGCGACTTTGTGAAAAGCGAAGGCTACCAACCAGCAATTTAAAAATAAAGAAAATCAATTTGATAGTATATTTTAAAAAGAGTAAAAGTAACTTTGAATACCTCGCGATTAAAAAAAAGATTAAAAAAAAGTTGCGAGACATATTGATGCATGGCTCATTTTAAATTATTCTACTTTATAATTACTTTAAGTAATCTAGTTTATTGCAAGATTAAAGCTAATCTTTTCTTTAATTAGACAACAAACTAGGATCTGGCTGCTGGCATAAATCATGTACTACTACCTATCATCTTCTTGTTGCATGCAAGTGTTTAGTATTTTATCCATCTTAAACTATTAGAACTTTTTTACACAAAATTTTAGAAATTGATATTTAATAAAATAGACAAGCATAAAGTAGAAAAATAGAATAAAATAAAATAGAAGTTTTTTTTTCAATAAAAGATACTCCATTATTCAAGTAAAATGAAATAATCTAAGACGATAGAGTATAGTAGTATGTTATTAGGTTATCCACTATTATTGTATGACCAAAAAATTAAATATTTTACATTAAAATTTTGCTTATTTAATAGGAGTATGCTTCATTACTTTTCACCCAATACAATTTTCAAAATTTAGGTATCCCATTAAAATGCATAAAATAGTTAAACAACAAACCGATAGAGTACTACACACGGTATGTTATAGTAATACACACACATGAGACACGTAATAATCAATTCCACGTACCTATCAATTTGGTGACTTCACTGAATAATGATTTGTCCACACTATTTCAAGTTGTATCACATATAATAGTCGACATGGATTTTATATTTGAATCCGGCTTACCTTCACTAATCTCGCACACGCACTACACACAGTTTCCTTGTGTCGGAGAAAACCAGATAATGATAATAATATAATAATAAAAATAAAGTAAAATCTCGAAAACGACAAAAAATCATTCATCTGAAGCTCGTTCAAACCCTCAAATCCAGAATGCAGGAGCCTAATTCTTTTCATGGGGGGTAAGAGTGTCCACAAAAGGGGAGCCGCGGCCCGCGGCTCTGTGTGCGGCCCCCATTGCAGAGAGCCGAGAGCCGGGGCGCAGGGCCGGGAGCCGAGGGTGAGCCGCGGCCGCGGTCTTCACGCGGCTGAGCCGTGGGAGCCGCGGCCCTCCACTACAGCGGGCCGCGGGATTTTTTTTTTTTAAGTTTCGAAAATTACTTTATAAATATACACTCTCATTTCCATTTTTCCAACTCCATTTTACTTCCATTTTGCTCCAATCTTTCCTTCCAATTTCTATACAACCTTGGAACTATGGATTCCGACGATAAACAATTTCAACAAGCGGTAGATCTGGAGTTCCAAAACCTTGTTGCAGCGGTGCAACGTGAAGCCGACGAGGCGGAAGATGCGGCGGAGGCGGCGGCGGCGGCAGTCCCTCGGCCATTCTATCATCTGCGATTTTTCGACCGTGATCATACCGGGGCTGACCGCCGGTTGATGGAGGACTACTTCAACGAGAACGCCCGTTATCCGGCAGAAATTTTCCGTCGGCGATTCAGAATGTCGCAACGTCTCTTCGTCCATATAGCGACGTGTTTGGCGCAGCGGTTCAGGTGCTTCAACTTGCGATATGATGCCTCCGGCCGACCCGGCTTGTCGACATACCAGAAGTGTACCATGGCAATTAGACAGCTTGCATATGCCGGGCCCGCTGACATGTTCGACGAATACCTACAGATGGGCGAAACGACTGCCCTACAGACGTTGAGGCAGTTTTGCAGGGGCATTAAGGATATCTTCAAAGGGGAGTATCTACGGAAGCCATCGGCTGATGATTGCCAAAGTCTGATGGATATGCACGGGACTGTACATCATTTTCCAGGGATGTTGAGGAGCATCGATTGCATGCACTGGGAGTGGAGGAACTGCCCGGTGGCTTGGAAGGGGCAATTCACTTCTGGTTTCAAAGGCCGACATCCGACGATGATTCTTGAAGCAATTGCTGATAACCGCTTGCGAATCTGGCACGCGTATTTTGGGGTCGCTGGATCGAACAACGACATCAACGTTCTACGATCGTCCCACCTGTTCAATGACGAGAGCCGGGGTGAGGGTCCGCAAGTTAGATTCATGGCCAACGGCACTCAGTACAACATGGGGTACTATTTGGCCGATGGGATATACCCTCGCTGGCCCGTGTTTGTGAAGACGATCCGACAACCCGTTGGACCGAAGCAAACCTACTTCGCGAAAAAACAAGAGGGTGCTAGGAAGGATGTGGAGCGAGCTTTTGGTGTACTCCAAGAGCGATGGACAATTATATGCTGCCCGGCTCGACAATGGCACGAAAATGATGTCGCAGACATCATGACTGCATGTATCATATTGCACAATATGATAATAGATGACGAAGGATTTGCTGCAGAGCGGTGGACACCGGAAGATGGTGCTAGTTCGAGCTCGGGTATTGCCATGGAGCCCCTGCAGATGGGTGTACCACGTAGTAATGAATACTTGATCCAGCGGTACACCGACATGCGGAGCCAAATATCGCATTCATCACTGCAGACTGATATGATTGAAGAGGTCTGGAACCGTAGAAGTAGCGCCGCAGAGTGATTTGGGTTCCCCCAGTGTTTTTAAATTAGATCACTTTCGTTGTATAATTTTCCTATTTTAATATAATACAACGAAATTATTGTTACATTTTTTTTAGGTTGTGAATTTTTTTTGTTTACAATCCAAATTATTTTATTTTAATTAAATTTATAAATATCATAAATTTAAAGACTAATAAAATTTATTAGACATAAATTAAAAAATATTATTACAAAAGCAAACAAATTAATTTTATTTTTTGGAGAGGGCCACATTTCGTGGCCCTATTGTTTTTATACATTTCATGGCCTTTACCATTGTGAAGGCCATAAGAGAGCCACGAATAGTGGCCGGGTCACATTTGGTGGCCTTCAAGGACCACCATTGTGGACGCCCTAAAGAGAAAAAGGAGAAATTGACAGAAATGCAATCAATTTGCAGATAAGATATTTTCCGCTTTGTTTCTTCTGCTATAAATAAAGCACCCACAATTGCCAACTGCCTCTCCCAACGGTTACTTCTTCTCAACGGCTTCTTCGACTGAGCTGATAATCCTAGAGAGAGAGAAGGCGCCATGGATTTCAGCTCGTTCCTGACGTCGCTGGGGACGTCGTTTGTCATTTTCGTGGTGTTGATGCTCATCTTCACATGGCTCTCGAGGAAACCAGGCAACCACGTCGTCTACTATCCGAATCGAATCATCAGAGGGTTGGAGCCCTATGAGGGAATCCGCCTCACCCGCAACCCGTTCACTTGGATCAAGGAGGCTGTCTCCTCCACTGAGGCTGATGTCATCCGACATTCCGGCGTCGATGCTGCCGTCTATTTCGTCTACCTCTCCACCGGTATCTCTCTCTCTCTAGTGTACTATTTCGCGTGGTTGCATAAGCTACTTTAGTGTGAATTTTATCGAATTTTAGGTTTTTTTGTTTGATCTGAGCTAAATGTAGATTCAAATTAGGTTTGTTGTTTGGTAGTTGGGGATGTAATTGCAGACTAGATCTATTTAATTTTGCAATTCTTTTCTGTTTGTGTTTGATTTTCTTTTGAATTGGACTGATTGTGTTAGAGTTTTATTGGATCTGTTGCAGCACTAGGAATACTGGTTTTGTCTGGTGTTATCCTTCTACCTGTGCTTCTTCCTGTTGCTTATACTGCTGAGAAGACAATTTCCGCCAATGAAACCACTAGTGCAGGATCTTTCAATGAACTTGACAAGCTTTCCATGGCGCATATTGCGGTTAGTACTCTCCCTTTTCCGTTTCCGGCTTTGCATTTATTGATGATCAGTGTATTGTGGAATGATGTATGTGCTTAATAGCCTCTGAATTATGTTTGTGGTTGCAGCAAAAGAGCCACCGGCTATGGGCATTTGTTGCAGCTACATATTGGGTTTCTTTCGTCACGTATTACCTTTTGTGGCGCGCATACAAGCATGTTTCCAATATGAGGGCTGAAGCCCTTATGTCATCTGAAGTCAAGAACGAGCAGTTTGCCGTTCTTGTTCGAGACATTCCCCCTCTCCAAAACAGTCAAACCAGGAACGAACAGGTGGACTCGTATTTTAAGGCAATCTATCCAGATACGTATTACAAGTCAATGGTGATCACGGACAACAAAGTGGTACTTGCTTTGACACTCTTTTGCATCTCTCCATCAATGTTTTGATTCATTTGTGTAGGTGTGTATATAAGGATGTCATGTTTTCTCACCCAGCATTTGGTGTTCATATCACATATTGTAACTTGTCATCTTTTTGTTCAGCCCAACAAAATTTTTGCAGAGTTGGAAGGATACAGAAAGAAGCTTGCGCGTTCAGAAGCCATATATGCTGGGTCTAAAGGGACTGCTAGCCCTGAAGGAACGAGGCCGACTACAAAAACTGGCTTTATGGGGCTTGTAGGTAACAAGGTTGATGCAATAGAGTATTATAATGAGAAGATAAGAGAGTTGGTTCCAAAGTTAGAATCCGAGCAAAAGATTGCCATGAAAGACAAACAGCAACCTGCAGCTGTGATTTTCTTCAATAACAGGGTATCTGCAGCATCCGCTGCACAATGTCTGCATGATACAATGGTGGATAAATGGACCGCCATGGAAGCTCCTGAGGCCCGCCAGTTACTATGGGCCATTCTTTCCAAGAATTTCTACGAGAGACTGATCCGGCAATACCTTGTCTATTTCGTAGTGTTTCTCACCATCTTCTTTTACATGATACCAATTGGATTGATTTCAGCACTGACTACTTTAGATAACTTGAAGAAGTTGCTCCCTTTCTTGAAACCAGTGTTGGATCAGGCTACAGTCAGGACAATCCTCGGGGCGTACTTGCCTCAGCTTGCACTTATAATATTCTTGGCACTGTTGCCAAGTTTCTTGTTGTTCCTTTCCAAGGCCGAGGGCATACCTTCACTGAGTCATGCAGAAAGGGCCGCCTCTGGGAAGTACTTCTATTTCTCGGTGCTGAACGTATTTATTGGTGTCACAGTTGGTCACACGCTTTTCGATTCGTTGAAAACTATTCAGGATGATCCAAACTCTATATTCAATGTACTAGCAGCAAGTCTTCCAGGAAGTGCTACATTCTTCTTGACTTTTGTAGCTTTGAAGTAAGAATCCTTTTCCTTTCTCAACTAGTGGTTTTGTTGCTTGATTATCATTACCTTAGTGACATAATCTCTTTTATATCATGATCTAAAGAATCCATCATGCTTGACATCTCATGATGAGTTGGGCTGTTGTGTTGAAATCGAACATCAACACCATGACAATATATCTTCATCTCGATTACTTGTAGGCTGTCTCCAATGTTCGACTGACTTTGTGCTTTCAGGTTCTTTGTCGGCTATGGGCTTGAGTTATCACGAATCATTCCTTTAATAATATATCATCTAAAGAAGAAGTACCTCTGCAAGACTGAAGATGAAGTGAAAGAAGCTTGGGCTCCGGGAGATCTTAAATATGGGACTAGATTTCCTAATGACATGCTCATTCTTACAATTGTTCTCTGCTACTCAGTCATAGCTCCGATAATCCTTATATTCGGAGTGTTGTACTTTGGTTTGGGATGGCTCATTCTACGGAACCAGGTGATTCTCCTCATTCTTCATCCTGCATTTGCTTCTCGTTTTGGTTATATATATTTTCATGTTTACCTGACCCCTGACCCTGCATTTGCCTCTGGTTTCCATCAACAGGTGCTCAAAGTTTACGTGCCAGCATACGAGACCTACGGCCGGATGTGGCCCCACATGTACAACCGCATCGCAGCATCGTTGCTCTTGTATCAAGCCACAATGATCGGTTACTTCAGCGCAAAGGAGTTCATCTACAGCCCGGTTCTGGTCCCACTTCCTATTTTGACCCTCCTCTTCATCTACTTATGCTCGATGAAGTACTACCGCTTCTTCCAGGTGACAGCGCTGGACGTTGCCTGCCGGGAACTGAAGGACACTCCCAATTTGGAAGGCGTGCTCAGGTCGTACCTCGCACGTAGCTTGAGCGCAGAGAAGGGGACCGATGATGTTCAGTTCGTAAATGATTTGGTTCACGTTTCCAGACCAGGTTCTGTGGTTTGAGGTTTTTATCCACTTTGTAAATTTGTTTGATGTATGTTCCATATCTTAGGTTTTGTATTATGCTTCTTGAGTTGTTTTCTAGCCTTTTGTTCTTTGTTTCCACTAGGTTTGTTGTTGAGAAGCTGTGATATATATGTAGTCCTAGAAAATTTGTTATTTATCGATTTCAGTCATTTCTCTGCCAGAATTTGGTGTGTATTTGTGATTGTGGAATCTAGTGAAAAAAAATGTTGCCCCCTTTCTCCTGATTATTATGGTCTCAATTTTGAAATAACCTCTTTCTTTGTTTTGCAGAAATTTGCTATCTACATATTTCCTTTATGAAAGACTTTAAGGCTTAAGCCCGACATAAAAAGATTATATTTTTAATTAGTATATTTCTCATTTACCTTCTCAAAAAGGTAATTATACTTTCTTAAAAAATAATGAACTCCAAGAGGAGAGGGTAAATTGAAAGGCAAACAAAACTAATTAACTTTTTACCTTTTGTGTGAAGAAGAGGTAAAGATACCTTCTCAAAATTAAAGATTGTATTATACCTTCTCAAATACTCATTCCATTGGAGAATAAATTTTTATGTAAAAAGGTAAAGAGTGAACTACGCAAATGGTCCATGAACTATGCGTTTTGCACGCAAATGATACCTAAACTTTTAAAATATCGTGGGTAGTTCCTGAACTAAGGTGTAATCACATTTTTGATACTTTTTTCACTATTTATCACAATTTTGCACCAAAAATGCCCCCAAGGCATGAAGGGTATTTTTGGACTTTCATATCTAGGTATTGGATTTGATATTTTCTTTATATTTCTCTCTAGTACTAAATATGATATTTTCTTATAGTTTGAGTACCTAAAATGATATTATTAACTTCACTTTTTCAATCACTTTATGTCATATCTTCTTTCTCTCTTTCTCTAAAATTTTTAGGAAGTAAAAAATTAAAATAAAAAATAGTACTATGAAATTCTTAAATATATTAATTATAAAAATCAAAACTATAAATTTAATTATAAAAATAATTTTGCGCAAAATTTAATTTTGATTGTGATTTGATTATTTTTTTAATATTAAAAATTAATTTTTTTAATTAAAACTAAATTCTTAATATTTAATTATAATATGACATAAAGTGATTGAAAAAGTGAAGTGAATAATATCATTTTAGGTACTCAAACTATAAGAAAATATCATATTTAGTACTAGAGAGAAAAGATAAAGAAAATATCAAATCCAATACATAGATATGAAAGTTCAAAAATATCCTTTATGCCTTGGGGGCATTTTTGGTGCAAAATTGTGATGAATAATGAAAAGGTATAAAAAATGTGATTACACCTTAGTTCAGGAACTACCTACGATATTTTTAAAGTTTAGATAGCATTTGTGTGCAAAACGCATAATTCAGGGATCATTTGCGTAGTTCACTCAAATAAATATGATAGTTATGTCTCTTTACCTCTTCATTTAACCCTTTCTTTAGAGATGCTCTAGGAGGGATTATAATTGATAATAATATTAAATAAACTGGTTGAGTTGTACATGCTGTAGTACTCCCAAATTTGTGGGACACTGAACACCCATCTTTGAAATTTGAGCATCTTTAAGCGAGTGTGGGGTTCGATTATTTTTCTCTTTTTCTTTTGAGTCGGCCAATTACTTTATTTATAGGTTTTTGCCTGTAGGTGATAAATATTGATTTTCATTTTCTAAGACCCAATCTGTTTTTCAAAGTCCTTCAAACTAGATGATTGACTAAAAATTATACAGTAGTGATTTAAAATCCGAATAAATTCAAAATAATGTTTTAAATAAAATTAAATGGATTTGAGTTGCCTGAAACGCTTTTCCCTGTTTATTAGTTTGTTCTTTATTTAGCAGCTGAACTATTTGACTTTTGACAAGCAGAGGTTAGAAAGAGATACATTTTCATTTTGGATTATTCATTTTGCTATCAAAGTCGGAAATGAAAATTTTAGGGATAGTGAGGAAAACGTTTATTACGTAGTAAAAAAGTACAACACTCGATATGTATATGATGTACTATATCTGTTTTAACCTTTTTTATTACGTTACGGGAGTTGGTCTACTTGCTTTCACTATTCTATTATTGCTATATATGGTTTGATTATTTTATTGATGGCACTTTTAAACATTTAATTCAGCCAATCATAAGCATTTAACTTTAATTTTACTTTATGTAGTACTAGTAATTAACTTTGACACAAAAAATTCAATAAGTTATTTTGAAACTGATAAATATCGTTTTGGCCTAAAATCTTAACGGATTGGAAAAAAGACTTCTAAGAGCATCCACTATAGCTTCGGCACGCCTATAGCCCCGGAGGGGGCGATGCCGGGACGACCTATAGTGAGCGGGACGTCCGCCCCAAGGGGGACGAAAAAATGGGGGCGGACGAGGCGTCGGCGATTACGGGGCGAGGACGCGGGCGGTGGGGGATAAGCGCGCCGGTCTATAGTGGGGCGACGGTCGGCGCGCCTATCCGGGGCGGACGTCCGATTAAAATTTTTTTTTCGAAAATTAACCCTATAAATATCACTCCTCCACCATCCATTTACACTATTTTCACACACTCTCCCTTCATTCACTATCTACACTTTCGCTCTCTAAAAATGCACGGTGGAGACGATGAATCACCTGGCTCTCACGAATCGGGATATGACGGCAATCCTTCCCAGCCGTCGGGATATGGCGGCTCTCCGTCCCAGCCATGGAGTTGGAGTCAATCTCCCCCGCCGTGAGCATCGAGTCCAACTCCTCCACCATCTCAGCCGTGGAGGTCTTCTCCCACGCCCCAACCTTTGCCGAAGAATCTGAGCCGCTCGGCGTTTGGAGATTACAGACCCAACCTCGACGCCCTTAACCATCGCGTCCGGAGACCCCTTTCCAATCCAGCAACTCTCCTTTCACTGACGCAGATCAATACGCACTGGATACGATGTTCGGTCTGCTCAGTTCCGGCGTACCGGATACGCCCATTGCGACGAGAGTCGGGGGGTCCGAAGGGGCTGGCTCGGGCAGTGGCGCGCCCGCCCTCCGAGACAACATGCCTCTATCCGACGCGCTAGAGAAGCTGGAGGTTCCTCCCGCCGATCGTCGGCAGCGTCTGGATCGGGCGCCCCGCAGCCCGCGCCTATACCGCCGCCAAGGGTCCCTATTGCTAGCGAGGTCTTGAGATATAACGTATATGTGCAGCTGATGCACGAAATGCATGAAGTCTGCATCAAATATGAGGCCGCAACCGACCCGTTCATCAATAATATATACTCCGACCTCATACGTCGGATCCAGCGCCGTCTACGCTTGGCTGATGAGGGTCCTGGGGCAGCCGCGGCCGGCGGCAACTAGGGAGACGGAGAAGAGGAGGAGGAATCGTACTCCACCACCGATTAGATGGTGGCGGCGTTTTTATATGTATTTTGTTTTAAATGTTCGTTGTATAATTTTACATTTGCCAATATAACGAATATTCGGTCTCAATTATCTCGGTTTATAATTATTTTAATTCAACTCATTTTAAAACTAAACGAAAAAATTAAAATGAAAATTGGTTATAAAATTTCGGAGCTATTGGAAGTGTCCACTTATAGTGGCGGAAATAAAAATTTGGGACTGTGGACCAAAAAATTAGAGATATGGACAAAAAATGAGGCGGGGCTATACGGGACGTCCGCCTAGTGGATGCTCTAATTGATCGAATTGACTGTACTATATTGATTTTAATCAATGTATATAAAGTTAAATGTTTGATTGAGTTCCTCATTTTTGGTCAGTTTCGTAGACGGTGCCCACGAGGGAGGGAGGGGGTGGGACCCAACCGCGTTGATTGGTCAAACCATCAAACGTTTAATGCATTGCAATTTTTTTTTATTCAAATATTTTTCACAAGTCAAAAATCAATTAACAAATATCTTCTCCTTATATGTATATATATACACAATCCCCATTTCCCTACTCTCAAAACCTCAACAAATAGAAGGAACAGGATGGCTACCACCAATTTATTTCTTCCCCACCACAACCACCTCCGCACCGCCGAAAAATCCCGCCGTCCATCCCCCGCAGCCGCCGCCTCCTTCCAGAATTTCAAAATCGGCAAAACTCCGGCCTCAAAACGCGCCGTCAAACTAGCGGAATCGATCTCGCACATGCTGAATCTCCAGATCGAGAAGACGATCCAGAAATCGATCGAAACCTCAAATGCAAACGTCTCCAGCTTCAAGGAGAAGCACGACACCCCCACCACCTCCCCCAAGGAGAACATCTCCTCGATATGGCGCGAGATCCACGGCTCATGCGACTGGGACGGCCTCCTTGATCCCCTCCACCCCTGGCTCCGCCGCGAGATCATCAAGTACGGCGAGTTCGCCCAGGCCAACTACGACGCCTTCGACTTCGATTTCTACTCCGAATACTACGGCAGCTGCCGCTACAACCCAAGCCGCCTCTTCGAGAAGCTCGGCCTCACCTCCAGCGGCTACTCCGTCACCAAATACATCTACGCCATGTCTCAGATCGATCTCCCCCAGTGGCTGGAGAAATCGCGATTGGTCAATTCGTGGAGCTCCGATTCGAATTGGATCGGATTCGTCGCCGTCAGCGACGACGCCGAATCGGAACGGATCGGGCGCCGCGACATCGTCGTGTCGTGGCGCGGCACGGTGGCGCCGGCGGAGTGGTACGACAATATGCAGCAAGACCTCGAGCCGATCGGCCAGGCCGACGCCAAGGTCGAGCATGGCTTCCTCAGCATCTACGCTTCAAAGTGTGATACCTCGAGGTACAACAAGTCAAGCGCGTCGGAACAAGTCATGACCGAAGTGAAAAGACTAATTAACCACTACAATAAATTAGGGCAAAAAGTGAGCCTAACCATCACGGGCCACAGCCTAGGCGGCGCATTGGGCCTACTAAACGCGTACGAGGCCGCGAAGAATTTCCCCGCGCTTCCCATCAGCGTGCTCTCCTTCGCGGCCCCACGCGTCGGGAACATCGCATTCCGCGACGAGCTATACCAAATGGGGGTAAAGACCCTCCGCGTGACATTAAAGCAGGACGTGGTGCCACGGATGCCCGGGATCGTGTTCAACGAGGGATTGCAACGATTCGACGACATCACGGGCACGTTGGAGTGGGTGTACACGCACGTAGGGGTCGAGCTTAAGGTGGACGTCCGGTCGTCGCCGTACCTAAAGAAGGGGTTGAATTTGATAGGGTTTCATATGTTGGAGACGTATCTGCATTTAGTGGATGGATACCACAGTAGTAATTCGGAATTTCGGATGGATTCGAAGAGAGACGTGGCGTTGGTGAACAAGGATTGTGACATGCTAGTGGATGAATTGAGAATCCCACCTAATTGGTATCAATTCGCCAATAAAGGGTTGGTCCAAAACCAACATGGGAGATGGGTCAAACCCGACAGAGATCCGGAAGATATACCATCACCGACCGTCGAATCACACGCAAATATTAGTGTTGAATTTAATTCAAAATTATTATGAGTTTTATTCACTATTTAATTAGTAGTTGTAATTTTTAAACTTTGTGTGACAGCAGAATTAAACTTTGTAATTTTTTAGACAATTAGACCTTTAATCCATAACAATCAGCATATATACACAAGTTAATCAAATTTGTAGGGAGAAAAGCGAAGTTCTTTCTTGATGGCGGAATACTTGTTGAGCTATATTTAATGTTTTGACGAATTTGGTATTATAATTGAACCTATTAATTACTACATTGAAATCCATGAATTTGGACGGAAACTGCATGCGATCAACTCACACCCTATTTCAACTAATATTTTTGACTCTGATTTAGATTTATATTCACATGAAATAATAAAAAAACCGTACAAACTATGAACAAAAAATCACATTGCTATATTTTTAGCGTTGTCCTTAATCCTATTTTTCCTGCGAATTTTTTCACTTTTTTCTCCTCTCTTGTGGTGTTTTTGACAAATATTTTGACAAATTTGGACGGAAATTGCATGCGACATCACACATTTATTAATCCAACTAAGTTGTTGACTCAAAATTATATTGGGGCCCAAAACATTCACTGTGTATACTGTTATTCCTATTTTACTTTATTATTGCATTTAGCTTACTTTTTTATTTCCCAAATAGGTTTAAGTAATCAATGTGCCCATAAATTAATATTCATTTCACTTTACTATGTCATTGCAATTACGGTGAAAGAACTTTAGTGTCTGGACAGAAGGGGTATATGCATATTGCATAGTAGAAAGCAATTTATTTTAAAAGTTATTTCAATAGTTACAAATAGTGATATGCTGATATCCCTCTAAAAAGGATACTCCATTTCCCTAAAGTTTACTTATATTAAATTGTTTATTCTTATTTTTTTTATCGATAGGTGATATTGATTGCATTCACTGCACACAAAGATTTACCTCTTGTTAGAAATTCTTATCACCATTTTATGGTACATACTTAAAATTATAGTATACTACTTCATATCAAACACTGATTCATAATTTAGTTACATGTTGAACAATAAATTACATGACAGAAGAAATACTTGTTACATATTCCATTTTATTAGTTTGATCGAATTCTACATGTGAATCCTTTATTTTTGGTATTTATGTGTGCGTCAGTTTGATTCTAGTTACAACTCTTCCACTGAGAAAGCTAAGAAATCTTTATATAATTGTTTATATTTTATAGTACAATAATAAAAGAGCTCAGTTTTTACACTCATGAGCAGACACACACACTCAAGGTGGGGGGACTTTTTACTTTATAAAATTTGTGTAAATTATGGGAAACTGTTTTTTTTTTCCAAGTTCATATTTTTGAAAATCGAAAAATCCGAGATTTAGGATGATGAGTAGGTGCTAATTTTTTTATGAAAACAAACAAAAATAATGGCAATTGTTTAGCTGATGACGAAATAGTTTTTTATATCGATCCTTCCAACTCATCACAAGATTCACGTACATATATAATTCATATGTTTGATTTCGTGAGCCACCCAATCTTCATCTAAATAATCCATGACAACGTACTTGTCCTAACAATTATTATGTCTCTTCTGATTTACTGTAGTTATCTACTACCTCCGTCCCGCAATAAGTGTCACATTTTGCCATTTCAGTCCGTCCTACAATAAGAGTCGCATTTCACTTTTATCATAAATGGTAAGTAGATCTCACATTCCACTGACCAATTCTATTCACATTTTATTATAAAACTAATATATATATAAGTGAGACTCATAATTCATTAACTTATTCAACCCATTTTTCTTTACATTTCTTAAAACTAGTGCCCACACTAAATGTGATACTTAATGTGGGACGGAGGTAGTATCGAATTATAATTTCTTCACGTTCCCCTTCTCATAGTAAGGAAATATTAAAATGTCATTTTAGTAAGACAACCCTATTCAACCCGATATCTATATATTCAAGAAATCCCATTTTTGTGATGATGAGAAATCGGTTGTACTAGTCTTGTAGATATGTTATGAACAAAGGTACAAAAGAACCAAATAACAAGTAGTATTTCATTTACGTAATGATAATATTAAAAACTCATACATGTATTTCATTTACGTGCACACCAACTCCACAAGGACCACAATTCTATAACTTTTAGTCCTTGTTACAGGAGTTAATTAAATGGTTATTCTTAAATTATATATAGTTCTAATTAAATTTGATTTCATGATTACCCTTTTGTCTAAGTTTAAAAATATTATAAAGTTATAGCATCTATTTTTCTTTCTTAACTCAATAAATAATCAGTTATAACTTTTGATCTACTTAAATTGATGTGTCTTCAATAAAGACACATATGATAAAACCAATTATATTGAACAAATAATGATTTTGGTATAAACTTATTCGGAAAATGTGAGTCGGACTATTATCTGAATAACGGAAACAAGTATTGACCGTATTATTAGTAATTTTAGATTTGGGCTTAAAAGTTAGCATAACAAAATTTGGGCTATAATTTTAAATAAGCACGTTTTAAATATTAAGCCCAACTCAATTGCGAGGCCCATCTCCATTTCTTGCAGTGCCATTTATTTTTGTTGTTTTGTATAGTAGAATTAATAGCAGAACCCTAAAGCTCATGTATTTGTGTTGGCTTAGTGATTATTTAAATACTAAATAAACATCGCTCAAAGGACCTATTGCAAGTTCTATTTTTTTAAAAATTTTAATTTGTGCCTCAAACATATACTTCCTCCGTCTTGTCATAAGCAAAAACCTTCTTTTTGGGCATGAGATTTAAAAAAATGATATTTAAAAAGTTAAGTGAATAGAGAATAACGTAAGAGAAAATGCATTATAAACAACAAATCCACGAAATTATTAAGAGAGATACGCGTGTGTATTTTAAAATCTAAAATTACTGAAGCAAATAATATAAACATCAATATTCTTTCGAGAAATCTCCAGTGCATTTCTGATACACCCTTCGCCTCACAATAAGAGTTCCATTTTGCCATTTTCGTTCGTCTCATAATAAAAGTCCTATTTCACTTTTACCATAAATGATAAGTAAGCCTCACGTTCAACCAAATTATCCAACTTACATTTTATTATAAAACTAATATATATATATATAAAATTGGGACCCACATTCCACTAACTTATTAAACGTACTTTTCTTTATATTTCTTAAAACTCGTATCCAAATCAAATAGGACTCCTGTTATGGGACGGACGGAGGATATTTTTATTTATCATGTGCCCGACTTATTGTCCCCTCTCCGGAATAATCTACACTACCCTGCATTTATTTATTTTACATTCTGGCATATAAAATATTTTTAGAGGACGAATCAAGGTCTAAAACCGTGAGAATTTTTGGTTGCAAAGCCATACTTATTTTTGCATTACTTTACATATGCTGGTTCATGGTAAGTACAAATACGCTAATTAGTACTCCGTTCCATCGAACATGATTCATTTTTCATTTTAGTTTGTCCCAACCAAAATGACTCATTATTTAAAATGGAAACATTTTATCTCTACTTTATTCTCTTTCTCTAATTTTACTCTCTCTACTCAACAAACAAAATAAGTTGCAAAAAATCTCGTGCCGCCCAAAGAAGCGGTCATCTTCCTTGTGACAGAGGGAGCAACAGTATACATTAATGCCGGCAATGGTGAATCTAAGTGTATAGAGGTGACTGAACCAACCTTTATTAAATTCGATATTTTGTGTTACCGTT
This sequence comes from Salvia splendens, assembly GCF_004379255.2. Taxonomy (NCBI): domain Eukaryota; kingdom Viridiplantae; phylum Streptophyta; class Magnoliopsida; order Lamiales; family Lamiaceae; genus Salvia; species Salvia splendens. The sequence goes on from NC_056038.1 coordinate 34,469,927, forward strand.
AGACCTCACGGCTTCATAGTTTCTTGTGTCATCCATTTAGCAGACATGCCTTGAGATACTAACAGACTTTTTTTTTTTTTTTTTTAAAATTAACTTCATATATTTATATCATATATATGAAGGAGGAAATTACAAATCAACTCCTATAACAAGGAGGAAAGACAAATTACGCCACCCAGGGTTCCAGGGTTCGAACTCGAGACCCTCAGGATGTACGCGGTATCCAGCACCCTTTTACCGCTAGGCCAAGGGGCTTGGATAGATACTAACAGACTTACCAAGGAAAACATTTCTTTTTATTATTTTGTTATTATTTCAATATTTCAAAACTAAAAATTTATAATATATACCTAGATGAAGTAAATTTTATGTTGACCAATGTATGCACTATCTCCAACGCGAATGGCGACCTTCTTTACCAGTTCAACTCCGCAAGTTTCATTTATCAATCACTTTGTAAATTAAGGTCGTTGGTTCAGGCTTAATTGCTAAAATTTCACGACGTTTGGATTTAAGTATATCTAAAACTTATTGTCATATTATACATTTTACTTAAGCTGTAGTAGCAAATAGACACGTGTTAAGGGACGTTTTCTCTAACGGAGGTTAGTGGCTGTCATTCGAAGCGGAGCACCCTATTCGAGGGTCGGCGGAAGTTGTTGGGTACCTGTGCACGGGATAGTCTTCCCGTCGGGCAGCTTGGGGGTAGGGTTTCTTCATGCGCAGCCCGGGGGAATCTTCCCGTGAAAAAGAATTATGGTTTGAGAAATATAACACAAACATATTATTCATTGATTGATTAAATGATAATAGTCCTGCCTATTTATAATACTAGAATATTACAACCCTAATTTATCTAATAGGAAAATAGTCTATGGGAAAAGTGTGGCAAACCAAAAGATAATTAAATCCTGTGATGTAGGATCATATCAACACGCCATTCTTTTTATATTTTTGAATTTATAAGTGCGACTTTTATTTCATTTATAGTACATTGTATGCACACTATCACAATAAGGTTTATTATTGTTTCCGGTTGTTGACTTGGTACCCCAAAACCTTGTGTTACTTAACTTCCTAAGATAAAAAAAATTGTGTCGCAAATATAATTCATTATAAAAGTAGCAAAATACAATCATTATATTACTAGGTTTGATTTTTTCTCTGTCGATGAACTCCTACGGCCGCATAGGCCACATCAAAAAAATAAAATTAGATAGTAAAATATGATACCTTGGACTGAGTAAAGAGAGCTAGAGACGAGTTCAATTCAAATTTACGTGACATATTAACAAATTAAATCGGTTAATTAAATAAAAACAATGCAATAAATTATATAATGCCGTGCAGCAACACACTTTATTATTAAAACAATGAAATTTCAAATTAAATTAGATATCTCAACTTCCCCATCTACAACCATTACACGTCCACGACCTTTTCTTCACTCACTTCAACTATATGTATATATATGCGTTAGCCATATTCCTTTCTTCATATACACAAACCATACAAAAACACAATCCTCATTCATCTCCCACTTCCAAATTATTCTCTCAATTTCTCAAATTCGTAATTCGATTCTAAATTAAATTCATAAAGAATGACCAATATGTACAATCATAAATCGAAAACCAGTGACATCGCCACAATGAAACCCCTAGACCCGGAGGAGTTCAGGAGACATGGTCATTTAGTAGTCGACTTTCTCGCAGATTACTACAAGAACGTCGAAAAATACCCGGTTCGCAGCCAAGTCGAGCCGGGCTACTTGAAGAAGCGGTTACCCGAATCCGCTCCCTACGATGCAGAGCCGATTGAGAAAATCCTCGGGGACGTCCAAAACGACATCGTCCCCGGCATCACACACTGGCAAAGCCCTAACTACTTCGCCTACTTCCCCTCGAGCGGGAGCATTGCCGGATTTCTAGGGGAAATGCTGAGCACGGGATTCAACGTCGTCGGGTTCAACTGGATGTCGTCTCCGGCCGCCACTGAGCTCGAGAGCATCGTCATGGACTGGCTCGGGAAGATGCTCAAGCTCCCGTCGGAGTTTCTCTTCTCCGGCGGCGGCGGCGGCGTGTTGCAGGGGACCACCTGCGAGGCCATACTCTGCACAATGGTCGCCACTAGGGATCGAGTCCTGAAGAAGATTGGGAGGGAAAACATCAACAAATTGGTGGTTTACGGATCGGATCAGACGCATTCCGCGATCCAGAAAGCAGCTCAGATTGCCGGAATTAATCCGAGTAATTTTCGGGCCATAGCGACGTCTAAATCGAACGCATTCGGGCTCACAGCAGAGGCATTTCGGGCTCAAGTAGAATCCGACGTGGAATCGGGCCTGGTGCCTCTGTTTCTGTGTGCGACGATTGGAACGACGTCGTCTACCGCAGTAGATCCGCTCGGCCCGCTCTGCTCTGTGGCGAAGGAATTCAACATTTGGGTGCACGTCGACGCCGCCTACGCCGGAAGCGCCTGCATCTGCCCGGAATACCGCCATTTCCTCGACGGCGTTGAAAACGCCGACTCATTCAGCTTCAACGCACACAAATGGTTCCTCACAACATTAGATTGCTGCTGTATGTGGGTGAAGGATCCAAGCGCGCTGGTAAAAGCTCTCTCTACATATCCAGAATATCTAAGAAACAAAGCTTCCGATGAGAAATCGGTGATCGATTACAAGGATTGGCAGATCACTCTGAGCCGCCGATTCAGATCTCTGAAACTCTGGCTCGTGATCCGGAGCTACGGCGTCGCGAATCTGAGGAAATTTCTGCGGAGCCACATCAAAATGGCGAAGAATTTCGAAGGATTGATCGGAATGGACAAGCGATTTGAGGTGGTGGTGCCGAGAAACTTCGCCACCGTGTGCTTCCGCATTTCGCCGATCGAGATCAGCGGAAATCACCAGATCGTATCAAAGGAAGAGGCGGCGAACAATATAAACGCGAAATTACTGGAAACGATAAACGAATCGGGGAAGATTTACATGACGCATGCGGTTATCGGAGGAGTTTATGTGATGCGGTTTGCCGTCGGAGCTACCTTGACGGAAAACAGACACGTCATCTTGGCTTGGAAAGTTGTTCAAGAACATGCAAACGCGCTCTTAAATTCTTCTTAAATTTTAGCTTATTGGTTTATTTAATTTAATGTGCATTTTAATTTGTAGAAACGTAAGTCCGATTCATAATTAATTTTGGAGGGAATTTGTTTTAAGATTCTTATTCGAAGAACTAGTGGGCTCAATCTTAATTGGTATATTAGGTGGACCATTAACTTTGGGCTTTTCGGTGGGCTCAATGATTTTAAAGAGGAGTATAATGGGCTTTTCGGTGGGCTCAATGATTCCTAATAACTTTACTTTCTTGTGTTTGGAAAATATTAAGATTTTAAATTTTATATTTGACTTAAAAAAATATAATATTTATTTTTTATTAATAAAATAATAATAATAATAATAATTATTATTATTATACTAATATTTTTAATGAATTATTAATTAAAAATATACTATTAATATTTTATATTATAATGAATAATTTAAATATGAATTATACATCATAATTATAAATATAATAATAAAATTATAAATATAGTTATTTATTCATATTATAATCATAAATGATATGAATATAAATATGATTATCATTATAACTATACTATTTACTGATATTATAATTGAATAAAATATATTTTTATTGATTAATTATTAATTTATAAAATAATTATTATTATTTATTATTATATTATAATTATTTAATAAATTATAAACTATTTTTACGATAATAATAATTATGAATATAATAATAATAATAATAATAATAGTAATACTCCATAATTATACTAAAATTCATTAAATATTTAAATATATAAGAATTCTAAAACTGGGAAAAAGAATACTTACTAACAGCTAGAATTCATAATCCTAGAAAATTGTACTACTTTTTTTTGTTTTAAGGATTCAGATTACTTTACCAGTTTCATTAAAAATCTAAACAAACACAGGAATTTAAAATTTAAGGAATCAGATTACTTTGTCAGATATATATTCCTGGCAACCTAAGGGTTATTTATTTCAAATGGGATTTATATAGTCTAAGACTGATATACATGTAAGAGGATTGATCTGCTGGGCGATGCTATGTACGAGTTCTTTCTTTTTTTTGTTAAAGCATGTTAATTGAATTCCATTTTAATGAAGAAGATTAGATTTATTCCGAATGGGGGAGTGACGCACAAGGGTTATGCGTCGTTCAACGACGCATAAGGGTTATGCGTCTTATCCTAATGACGCATAACCCTTGTGCGTCACATTGGTTAGTATTCCCGCCTATCACGCGGGTGACCCTAGTTCGATCCCCGGCAACGGCTCATATTTTTAAGTGATTAGTATTTGATAAAAATGAGTTATTCTAAACATTTGTTTTTGGCAAATATATATTACTTTTTGCAATCATCAAATCAATATATATATATACTATAACTTTTCTTGCTCAAATCAATATACTAACTTGTCTTGCTAGGCTAAGATTTTGACTTAGTAAATTTTGTATGTATTTTTTGGATTATAACTTGAGTCTAAGTCTACACACACAATCGTGAAATTACGTGAGAGAGGCAAAGAGAGAGAGGTGAATTATTGAGAGATGAGACTATAGAATATCATCGACAAAGTAAAGAAATTTGTCACTAAGTTAGAAACTTCTATTGGTGGTATGTATACTTGTAATTATTAATTAATTACGTGATTATTAATTTATATTTTTCTACAACACGTCGTATTCTATAACTCGAGCATCGTGCTAATCAAAGTTCATACCAATCATGAATTGCTTTACTATATTTTACTTACTCTTTTTCTATGAAAAGATTCAAAACGGAAAGTCGCCAAATATGAATCTAAATATTTTATTTATAAATATGTGTTAATAAAAATTATGGAATTATACTGTTCCTATTAAAAGGGTGTTTATATATAGGTGGCTTTCATATTAAAATAAACATCCGATAAATTACGACAAGCATGCGATGCACACTTCATGATTGGCAATTTGAAAGTTCATATATTTAATATTTTTATTTTACTTTTACATTTTATAAATTGTGACAAGAAATACGATTGGTCTGCAAAATAATTTACAAAAACCAAACCTTTTCAACAAAGAAAAATGATAGATATACTCGTCGTTGTGCAAACAATATGCGTTCATATAAATATTTGTCAAATTGATTATCAATTATCATTGAACTATGCATGCAATTATACATATATGAAAGGTTCAATTCAAATAAAAAGAGTGGAATTTTTTAAAAAAAAATAATAGGAACTCTACTACTTTTATATTGTGGGCATTAATTTGATAGGGCTAACGATATTTTTTAATTATATTTATAATATGGATTGATGCATTTAATTTTTTATTGAATTTAATTTTTTAAAGTGTGTGTTGATTTTAAAGTAATCGAGGGTGATAAACATAGACAATAAGAGTAATATGTATTTGCCAAAAACAAATGTTTAGAATAACTCATTTTTATCAAATACTAATCACTTAAAAAAATGTGTCATTGCGTGGGATCGAACCCGGGTCACCCGCGTGACAGGCGGGAATACTAACCAGTGTGACACACAAGGGTTATGCGTCATTAGAGTAAGACGCATTAACCAAAGACGCATAAGGGTTGAGCGTTTCATTAATAACGACGCATAACCCTTGTGCGTCACTCCCCCATTCGGAATAAATCTAATCTTCTTCATTAAAATGGAATTCAATTAACATGTTTTACCAAAAAAAAAAGAACTCTGCTATATACGCGTTCGATGAGCGATTAGTGACGTTGCAGAGTCATCATCAGTTTTCCCCTCTCCTCACTCCTCATAAATTCCCTCTCTCCTCTCTCCTCGTTTCTTCTCCTTCTCTTTCCTTCTTTCTCTTCCTCCCTCCTCTTCTCCCCTCCTCCATTCTCGTTTTCTAATCTGCTATCAAAATTTTGTTCTGCAATTTTATAGCTATGTAAAAATTTCTTTATTTGATATGCTTTGTCGTCCTTGCAAGATCTCATCGCCATCTTCCCTATTCCCATATTCCTTTCCACAACTTTTTCTATCTGTAATTTTTTTTGGATCTGATAACAATTAATCTTTAGAGCATCCGCAGCGGTGGCGAAAGTCGCCACCGCCGTCCGCGCCGTTGGCAAGGCGAAGGACCGCCGCCGCTGCAGCCGCGCCGCTGGCACGGCGCTGCTCGATGTATCGAGCACGTCCGTGCCAGCGGACGCACACGTGTCGCCCTCCCATTCGTCAACGGCATAGCCGTTGAGTTTAATTTTTTTTTTTTTTTTAAAAATCGGTTTTTTAATTAAAAAACCGATAAAAAATAAAAAAAAATTTCACTTCCCCAAAAAAATATATCTGTTTATAACTGTTTTTTACACCTTTTTAATTTTTTTTTTCATTTTTTTTACCCCAAAAATACACACTTTCATCTATAAATATCCCCAATTTCACTCCCAAAAATTCACACTTTCACTATAAATATTACCCGAGGATGCGTAGTCTTCCTCGGGTAATATTAGCCAATAATTATGTAATTTTTAATTTTTAGGAGTTTAATTATGTAATTTTTAATTTTTAGTATTTTAATTATGTAATTTTTAATTTTTAGGATTTTAATTATGTCTTTTTATTTTATTTGTAATTTGTAATTTTTATTGTGGTTTTTTTAATGAATTTTAGTATTATGAAAATATTTTTGTGTAATTGAATTTTATATTAATTGTGCTCGTCCTTGCGGAAGAGCACAGTTGTGGGTGTTGTGCTCTTGCCAGAGAGCAGGCATGAATAGTACCGCCCGGGCCCACAACCGTGCCGCTGGCAAGAGCACGGTTGTGGGTGCTCTTAGTTTAGGCAGACAAGAGATTATTATTATAGTGGATGTAATTGCAAAATCTAATTTTTGTGTGGTAGTGAGAAAAATTTGAAGAAAGCCATTTTGATGAAAACATTAAGTGGATAAATTCTTGGCAGATGCAAAACTAAGTCCACCGGAATTGTAGAAACGATTTGCATACATTAAATAGTTTGAAGTATTTGATTCAATGGTGAAAAGCTCCTTGATAAGAGCATCCGCAACGGTGGCGACGGTCGCCACCGCCGTCCGCGCCGCTGGCAAAGCAAAGCACTGCCGCCGCTGCGCTCGCGCCGTGCCAGCGAGCAGCTGACGTGGCGGCACGGGATTAGGCAACGGCTTTCAAAAAAAATTTTTTATTTAAAATCGGTTTTTAATTAAAAAAACCTATAAAAAATAAAAAAAAAATTTCACTTCCCAAAAAAATTATAACCGTTTATTACCGGATTTTACACTTTTTTTTTATTTTTTTCCCCCAAAAATACACACTTTCATCTATAAATACCCCCACTTTCACACCCAAAAATTCACATCAAACTACACAATTCTCATCTTCATTCTCCAATATCCATTCTCATCTTCGTTCTCCCATATCCATTTTCATCTTCATTCTCTCATACCCTAACAATGTCCGGCCAAGGCGATGACAACCCGCCCTCTCACGGTTGGAACCCCCAATGGTTCGGAGGACAACCGTTTCCTAGTCCGGAAACGGAATATTCGGCCCCTCCTCTCACCCAAGATTCGGCCGTTCCGGGTGGCTACCGGCCATACCTAATCGACGACCAAGGTGCCTCCGAAGGGCGATACGGGTGGACACCGGAACCTAGGTCGACCGCCCCTTCCCAAACTCCGACACCTCCTACTCGCGCTAGTGTCCGCACACCGTACACTCCGGCGGAGATGGATAAATTGTTCAAGGCGTACTTCGAAATCTCCGAAGATGCGGCGGTTGACACGAACCAATCCGGCGATCACTTTTGGTGGCGCGTCTCTCGCCGGTACAATGCAAACTGGCCGCCGGGAACGATCGAGCGCAACGAGAGTATGGTGCGCAACTGCATCGGCCGAGCCAACGAAGAAATTGGCAAGTTCAATGGCTATTTCCTCCAGGAGTCGCGGAATGCCGGGAGCGGCCGGAGCGAGGTCGACATCATCACTGCCGCGCTGAGCACCTACCAATCCTTGAACGGTAAGTCGTTCAAGTACCTCAACGTTTGGCAGGAAACGCGGTTCCACCCGAGGTATATGGGAGGCGTAACATCCTCCTCTAACGGCTCCTCCAAACGGTCAAGGTCGGTATCCCTATCCGACTCCGGCTCCGAAGAAGTGGATAGCCAACTCGCCGGAGCTAACTTGGGTAGCCCCGACGCCGGACCAAGCGGTTCCCAACGCCGACCGCAAGGAAGGAAGAAGGCGGCGGCCGACCGCCGGCGCTCCGCGACTCCATCGGCCCCTGCCCCCGAACCCGCACCCTATGTTCCACCTCCACCCCCGAACAACTCGTTGTGGACCATTTTGGCCCAACTCAATATGGCCGATAGGTCAACTATGACCCCCACGCAACTTCAAACGCACGAGGACATGATATTGGGTCTCAAAAAACAATTGGGGTTGGTGCCGCCGGATGCGTAGTCTTCCTCGGGTAATATTAGCCAATAATCATGTAATTTTTTTATTTTTAGGAGTTTAATTATGTAATTTTTATTTTTAGGATTTTAATTATGTAATTTTTAATTTTTAGGATTTTAATTATGTCTTTTTTATTTTATTTGTAATTTGTAATATTTATTGTGGTTTTTTAATGAATTTTAGTATTATGGAAATGTTTTTGTGTAATTGAATTTTAAATTAATTGTGCTCGTCCTTGCGGAAGAGCACAACTGTGGGTGTTGTGCTCTTGCCAGAGAGCAGGCAGAAAAAGTGGGGTCGGACCCACAACCGTGCCGCTGGCAAGAGTACGGTTGTGGATGCTCTAAGGTTGGAGAATTTGGTGATAAAGAGAAAATTACGGATGAGAGAGAATGAAGGCATGATGCAAAATTACGGATGGGGATGCGATGATTGAGAAGTCGGTTGAATGAAAAAAATGGCATTGCCGGAATTGAGTAGATATGAAATTCAAAGAAATTAATAGATGTTGAGAGAAAATTGAGTGCTTAGATTTGGTGGGCTCATAGTGAGAGATGGGGATAGAGACTATAATGCGGAAGCTTTTGCGTTTAAAAGAAGGGGAATGAGAAAACAGAAAAAAAGGAAAAAAAAGGAAAAAAAGATGACTTGGTCGAGGCGCTCACATAGCGCTCATTCAAGTCGCCCGGCCTATCATTTCTCATACATGTAATATTCAAAATAAAATCTAGTACTCATAATAATATAAAAATACGCACAAGTCACAAGTCACAACCTATATGTAGTTGACTAATGCCGCACGTTCGTTTTCCAGAAAGGCTATAGATGTAATCGCAAGAAATAGTTTTTATATACCGTAAGAAATTATTTAATAGCAACCAACTTCCAAAATGCTCACTTGGTTTGGGTGGTTTATTTATTTATAAAATAACTAACTAGTTTTATAAACTGCTGCATTATTGTTTTAGATGGATGGTTAATAGATGCGGAAAATAATTTATAGAAAAATAGAATATAATTTGTATAAGAGCATCCACAATGGCGGCGAGCGGACCGGCTAGCCGATCTCCGACGCTCGCCGGTTCACTCGCCAAACCATTGTAACCGGCGAGCGCCATTTCGGAGAAAAAATCAGCGAGCGCACGCCGATTCGCGAGCGCTGGGCGATGCGCTCGCCGGTCCGCTGGCCGCCATTGCAGGCTCCGGACCGGCGAGCGAATTTGTTTTTTTTTTTTTATTTTCGAAACACTATATATAAGCGCTTTGCACGTCATTTTCATTCGCACCACTTTTTTTTAAATAATGTAATTTTTTTAAATTAATGTATTTTTTAATGTACTTTTTTTTAAAATTAATGTATTTTTTTAATGTACTTTTTTTTAATTTAAATAATATTATTGAATTTTCCTGTATCTGTGTCGTAAATTTAATTCCGTATTTTGTGTGATTGTCAATTATTTGTTTTATATGACAGGAGGATTTTTAGTGTAAATAATATTATTTCGCACCACTAAGCTATTAATTTAAATAATTTAAGTGTAAATAATATTATTTCGCACCACTAAGCTATTAATGTACTTTTTGTAATTTTTTAAATTAATGTATTTTTTAATGTAAATAATATTCAGATGATATGACAGGAGGATTTTTAGTGCTGATGATGTGGCCGGAGGAGTTTGTGGCTGAACTATGACTGGGTAAAAGCCATTGTGGATGCTCACCTAACAGTAAAATGCGGTGAAAATGCTATTCACCCTAAAATAACGTGCGGTCAAAATTAATTTGGCGTTGAATAAGCATTTGATATTAATTTAATTTAACCCAACCGAATTTACTCAAATGAAATAATTAAATAAGGTGAAATTACTTTTGACTGAGCCAAATTAAACGCGTTTGACTGTGTCATGGGTTGGAATGTTGGATACTTTCTTTTGGTGCATTGCCTAGACACGAACACGAGTGGTTGGATTCGGAAAAAATGATTAATACTAGAGGATGGAATAAAACTTGAGAGTCGAGACCAGGTTTATTATTAGGCCATCCACAATAGTAATAGTCCAGCAACAGCCCAGCCATAGCCTAACCACTGCTACATCATCAGTACTAAAAATCCTCCTGCCACATTATCAAAACAAGCAAATAGCCCAGCAATAGCCTAGCCACATAATATCCACATCACTATTAACAAATATATACAAAATAAAATAATTAACAATCACACAATATACGAAATTTAATTTACGAGACATATACGGGAAACATTAATAATACTATTAAAATTTTAAAAAGTACAATAATTTAAAAAAAGTACAATAATTAAAAAAAAATTACAATAATTTTTTAAAAAGTACAATAATTCACTCCTCGTCGCCGTCGTCGTCTGCTCCGCCGTTGTCGCCACCATCGCCTCCGCCTCCGTCGCCGCCGCCTCTACTCCCGTCGGCTTCCCTCCGTGCCGCCTCCAAATCCTCCTGCATGCTCAGGAGCAATGTTTGAAGCAAACTCTTCTCCACGGAGTCCACCGCCGCCCGCCATTCGGCCATCGTCTTGACCATCTGAGCGCGCGTTTGTTGACGCGCGAAGAATTTGAGATCCGCTGTGGATTGGCCAAGGGGGGATGCCGACTGGACCTCCTGTGAACCCCCGGCGACCCCCCTCGCCTCCCGTTGAGCCCGCCTGTGCCCAACCGGGCGAGTACGGCGAGCAAACGAACGAGGGGTCGGGACCTTCTGGGCCGTCTCAGGGAGGTCGTGGGAACCACCGCTACTGCCGCTGAAATAACCGGAATAGTTCAACCGTTGCTTCTTCGGCCAGCCAGAGTCGACACCTACTCAGAACTTCTCGGAGTCGTTCAGCACAAGATAGCAGTTTCAGTAGGTGAAGTCCTTGTACACCCCCTTCAGGGGGAAGGCTTTCTCCGCTATCCTCCTGCAGTCGTCCTCCGTTTGCCCACTGCTCATCATGCGGAGGGCGTTGGTGTACAAGCCCGAAAATCGGGAGACCGCAACCCTAATTCGGTCCCACCCCTTCCGGCAATCCTCCCCATTGCGTGGCCTCCCCTCCGGGCAAAACCTCTGGTAGGCTGCTGCTATCTTGCCCCACAAGTTGACGATCCTCTGGTTGTTCGAAACGAGAGGATCGTCGCAAACACTCACCCACGCCTTGGACAGCGCGACGTTCTCCGCGTCCGTCCACCTCCTCCGTACCGAGTTGTCGTCCTCACCCGGCTGCGAGGACTCGCCGACCCTTTTCCCCTTGCCTTTCTTCTTTGGGGCGCCCCGACCCTGCCCTGCGCCCCCCGTTTGAACGGGAGCATCCGGAACACCGGAAAGATCTAACCCCAAGTCATCGAAGGAGAAAGTGTCAAACTGGGCTGGAGGCGCAGCCTCCGTTGGCGTCGATGTGTGCGACGAACCAGTCGAAAAATCAAAACTGAGGCGATAGACGTCCCCCGGCGTCCCCTGTGTCGCGGGCGTCCCCTGCGTCGCCGGTACCCCCCCGGGCATCATCTGCATCCCGGGTGCCCACCCCGGCATCTGGACACTGGGTGCCCACCCCGACATCGCCGGAAACGCCCCCGGCGGACTCCCCCCCGCTGGTATCCCGGGCATCATCTGCTGCCACGGGTACATGTTGTAGTATGGGGGCATCTGACTCCATCCACCTCCCACGGGGATCGGGGGAGTTTGAGATCCGCTACTCCCTGAAGTAGGCTCGTTGTTGAGATCCATTTACCGTTGTTGATCTTGTACAGAAATTTAGATAGAGAGAGTACTCGTTAATACAAGTGGTGCGAATGAAAATGACAGGCAAGTCGCGTATATATAGTGTTTCGGAAACAAAAAAAAATTAAAAATTCGCGCTAGGCGGTGCGCTAGGCGATCCGGACGCTGCAATAGCGCCTAGCGGATCGCCTAGCGCACCGCCTAGCGCCGCGGAACCGCCGAGCGGTAGGCGGTTTTTTTTCGCGAAATCCGCTAGGCGGCTGCAGTAGATCACCTAGCACACCGCCTAGCGCCGGCGCTATTGTGGTTGCTCTACACATAAACAACTCCGTACACCGCACATCCCTCCTTTTTGTCCGCCTCCAATTAGCGTTGCATCGTATATTTTGGAGCATGAATATTTTCACAATAATAAGATACATATAAATCACATACATATATAGACTATAGTACAACACTTATATCACGAATCATAAAAGGTTTAATATGATTAATAAAACACAATATCCATATGTATAGATTGATTGAATACATGAGAATTAATATATGTCTTCACATAGTCAACAATATCGACTCTAGGATAAGAGCATCCACAATAGTGGACTAGCGCACGGACTAGCCCGACGGACAACCTCTTGTCCGTCGGATAAGGCGCCATTCCGTCCGCTAGTCCGCTATTGTGGGCTTCCGACGGATGAGCGGACGGACTAGAGGTTTTTTTGATTTTTTTTCAAAACTCTATACATGCGGCTCGTTGCACTTCATTTTCATTTGCACCACTTGTATTTACGAGTTTAACTTCTTTCTCTCTACATCCCGAAATAGCTGATGCGGGTGGTAGTGGTGGGGATGTGATGAGACCTATTTCATGCATCGGTTTAGGGGTAAAATATAGGCTACTTGATCAGTTTATCGCGCAAAGCGAGTGTTAATTGTGCAGGAATACCGCTTGACCAAGGGCAGCTAGGACAAGCTGATCAAGCTGGCGAAGAAGGCGAAAAAGGCCAAAACCATGTGGGTTGATCAAGGTGGTGATCAAGCAGTTAGCCGGGGGACCACTACATTCCAGAAGGAGGACACGTATGGCCGATGCGCTGGAAAGCAATCCTCAATCAGTTATCAAGGACTACAGCTGTGAAAAAGAAAAGGAGGACACGTATCAGCAGATGAGGCGCACAATCCCAGCAAAGACGAATATTCGCTGCCAAAGTTGTTATCATAGCCGGAGGTTGTTGTGAAGAGCCTATATAAATGGAGGACGCAGCGCCATAGTGGAGGCTTCCTCTCCCTTTTTAGTTTTAGTTTTCGCTTGTTCCTGGTTTCGAGTTCCAAAATAGCCTAGGTTAGAGAGTAGAAATGGTCAGTTAGAAGGAGAGCGACCGAAGGGAGCGACAGAGAAACCCAGATATGTTCGGCGCCGTCTCAAGTTTTCGACCGAGGATCTCTCGGCTTTATTCGCTTTCTCATACTCTAGATCTAGTTGCTTAGTTTAATTTCGTTTTGTTGCGTAGTCAAAGAAACGTTCTTGTTTTGTATTCCGCTTCTTCACGATTCTGTTTTGAGTTAAAAATCAAAGTTATTTGTTTTCGGAATTTTCATCTACTGTTCTAGTTTAATCTTTATCTTTAAAAAAATCCCAGATTCAGTGTTGAACTTTCATTATGTTGAATGGAAAAGTGTTTCGTAGATTCGTAGCATGTTTAGGTAGTTAAATCTTTTATTCCAGTTTGTCGCTTACTTGATCGGTTCGCTATTTTCCAGCATGATGAGTCACTTGATCCAGTAGTTAGTTTATATTCCGCCTAGTTTAATCCAGTAGTTTAAAACTCCCAACTTAAAGCGTGGCAGCAGCCGAACCCTGTTCACTAAACACACACTCAACGCACCAGTTTCACTATGGGATCGACCTCGTACTTGCCGCTTGCTGTTAGAAGTAGGATGCATGTTAGGGAGTTATAAATATTTTTGTGAAAGAGAGAAGCGCCTTGATCAAGTCGCAACGACATTTGCAAACTGATCCACTCGGTTGGTTATTTTTCCATATAACTTGCGAAATCAATCTCGTCGTTTCACCAGGATGCTGATGACGTATGCCGGTGAATTAACTAAGAGTTGCGGGCCTATACGCCCGCGGAGATAAATCACCTGATACAAGCTGCCTTGCAGCAGCAGCTGCCGACGGTACCTCGCCCCATCCAGCATCGAGCTGTAGTTCCCCGGGACCACGTCGTTGCACACCAACGGTTGTTTGACGACTATTTCGCTAAGCAGCCACGGTTTGGGGACAACTTTTTTAGGCGGCGTTTTAGGATGCACCGGGATCTATTTATGCGTATCGTGAACGCTTTAGAGCGTCGGTACAAGTATTTCCGGTTGGATGCGAGTGGCAGACCTGGTCACTCGTCTATACAGAAGTGCACTGCCGCAATAAGACAGTGGCGCGAGACGAGTACCTCCACATCGGTGAGACGACTGCCCGCGAATGTTTCAAGTATTTTTGTCAAGGTGTCATTGAGATATTCAGGGAGAGGTATCTTCGGAAGCCTACCCTTGAAGACTGCGAGGCTCTGATGCAGATGTAAGGGAATGTGCACGGGTTTTCGGAGATGTTGGGCAACATAGATTGTATGCACTGGGAGTGGAAGAACTGCCCCACCGTCTTGGAAAGAGATGCACACGACCGACTTCAAAGGCAAGAATTCCACGATAATCCTCGAAGCCGTAGCTGACTACCGGCTGTGGATTTGGCATTCGTATTTTGGGGTAGCCGGGTCGAACAACGATATCAACATCCTCCAGTCGTCGCCCCTTTTCAACGAGCAGTGCGCCAACGACAACCAATACGATATATGGTACTATTTGGCGGATGAGATATACCCTAGGTGCCCCGTCTTTGTGAAGACGATCAGATGCCCAACAAATCCAAAGAAGATCTACTTTGCGCAACGTCTAGAGGCGGAGCACAAAGATGTGGAGCGGGCATTTGGTGTGCTCCAGGCTCGATGGGCGGCAGTGAAGGGTCCAACACGGTTGTGGTATGACGACTGCATTGCTGATGTCATGTACGTGTGTATTATCATGCAGAACATGATCGTCGAACAAGAAGGTCCAGAACTGACTGATTGGGCCAATGAAGGTGCTGATGTTGCCGGTCCAAGCCACGGCGTGGCTACCGCCAATGTATGAATGGGATACCTCACGGGGACGCCGATCGGGTCCGTGCATTTGCCGAGATGTGCCAACAAGAAGCCCATATTCGACTCCAGCAGGATATAATTGAAGAGTTGTGGGCGCGGAGGAGTGCACGTTGATATTTATAATGTAATTTGTGGAAATCGTTGTTTTTTTTGTTGATTTGTACTTTTTCAATTTTTTTATTTTATGAAATTACGATTTCATTTTTCCCGTATTCGTGCCGAAATTTTAATTCCGTATTTGTGAATTTTTTATTTTGTTTGTTGGGATATCCTAGTGCTAGTCGTAGTGTTTGTCCACTATTGTGTAGTGGGATGTCCTAGAGATGTAGCAGCGCAGTGGCTAGTCATAGTGATGTGGCAGAATGTGTTTTTAGCTAGTCCTAGTGCTAGTCTGCCGGAATATCCGCCTCTATTGTGAATGGTCGAAATGTCTTACACAATTAATACATATAGTTTGTCGGAAACCTTTCAATATCCACTGTCGTGCCCACATATGAGAAAACAACTAAGGGACCCCATAATCAATGGTCACATTTTAAATGTGGTACATATAGTAACAAATGGGACCCGTAAACAATCATCATATTTAATATGGTATATATACATACCCATTATATATTTGTGGCAAAATAAATCCTTAAGTCCTTATTCTTTGATTGTTTATTTTACTAGGTCCTTATACAATTTTTTCGTTTTAGTAGGTCCTTATACTTTTATATTCGATATATTGCAATCCTTATTTAACGGAACCATTAACTTTTTCGTTATAAAATAACACATTATATGTTAATTATTTAAATATATTTCACCTAATATCTTAGTTGGAAAATATGAACATAACATAAATAATAAAAAAGATTAAAACAAAAACAAAAAAACTAAAGAATTCCAAATCGTTAAAAGAAATTTGTTGTTTGATTATTTGAAGTTCGAATATTAATTTATATTTGGTTCCAATGATATATTTGGGAGCCAACGAAGCCGGCGGCGCCAGTGACGAGGACGGAGAAGCCGTGGGGGCGGCGGATCTGGGCGGAGGAGTGGATGACGGATCTTTTTTTTAATGTTATGTTCATATTTTCCAACGAGTATATTAGGTGGAATATATTTAAATAATTAACATATAATGTGTTGTTTTATAACGGAAAAGTTAACGGTTCCATTAAATAAGGATTGTAATATATCGAATATAAAAGTATAAAGACTTAGTAAAACGAAAAAATTGTATAAGGACATAGTGAAATAACAATCAAAGTACAAGCACTTAAGACTGTGTTTTGCCTATATTTGTAGCTATAGTTCATAATGTCACACGTATTCCTTTCCTCTCTTTCGTATAAAAATATGGAAATATGGAGAGCTCTAACTTGACACTTTTTTTGCCTCCTAGTTATTTTAGGCAAGTAGTTACCTAAATTTATCCCCCCTTGTTTTCTACTTCCTCCGTCCCATTCTAAGTGGAGCATTTATAATCCGGCACTAGATTTTACTATGTAGTATTATCTTGTGAGTAAAATAGAGAATGATATTTTTATATTTAGAAATATTTTATTTTTATAGAGGGACATTCTGATATTTAAGAAAGCGCTCAAGCCATTCAAGAACATGTCCATGGTACAATAAAGAACAGAGCCAAAAACAAAATGATGCAACACAAACCAACGATACCCAAGCCAAAGCAAATACAACCGACAGCAAAATTAATGACTCCAAGGCACCAAAAGCGATTACAACCGACACCAAAACCTGCTAGAAATCTTGTAGGTGAAGAAAAGGTTATTTACGTTTTCAATTTCTCTTTACACAAAACATACTAATAATTTCATTCCGTCCCAATTAAGTTGAGTCGTATTTTTTTTAGGATGTTCTAACTAAATTGAATCATTTCCTTTTTTAACAAAAATACAAAACATCAAATCACTCTTACTTTATTTCACCATCTACTTTACTCACTATTCCTCTCTCATATTTTTCAATATAATTTCTTAATCTACGTGTCCAAAAGGTTTATCTCAACTTAATTAGGACGGAGGGAATACTATTATCTTCGATAATAAGTGCCTTATTTTAAAAAACCCAGAGTGCAATGATGACATCTTCCTAGGTTACACATCTTTAGTAGTACTATTAAAATTTGACAATTAATTATATATACATTTAATGATGACATCTTCCTAGGTTACACATAGGGGTGGGTCGATACGAGATATCGTATCGAAAACGTTGTATCGTATATCGTATCGAAAATATCGATATGAAAGAATTTCATATCGTTATCGTATCGAAAGTTTCGATATATCGAACTTTCGATATGGATAATATCAATATCGTTATCGTATCGATATTTCGATATATCGTACCGAAATTCTATATATCGATATATCGAATTTCGGTACGATATATCGAAATATCGATATCTTATCGAATAACTGTATATCGAAAATTATAATTTCAAAACTTAAAATTCACACAAAAATTAATAAAGCTTCAACACAATAAAATTAATAGTGTTCTTATCGCCATAATCAAAATACAACACAACCAAGTAAAAAAAACACACCATAAAGTTTGAACAAACTCCATCACAATAATTAGCAAAAACTAGTAGTTGTCTTGATCTTGATTCTTGAACACCAAACACTTCATCTTGTCGAAATCATCTAGAAATATTAACCTACATAATCCAAGACCAAGAGAGATGAGAGATTAGAATTGAACAATAAAATGGGCATCTACAAATTAGATATACAACACAAAGAAGTGGACATTTAATTGACAAATTACAAACACAAAAATATGCTATTAACAATACTAGAAACTGTGAATGTGGCCCTTCTCAATTTGATGGCAAATAGTATTAAGATCATAACTCAATAGAGATTAACGAGTAATAAAGCCTGGCTGTTTCCCCAGAAAACTGTCAGCAAAAATATCTTAAACTATATGTTGAGTAAGGCATGACCGAAAAGGACTGGGCAAATTCAGTTGGATATAGGAAGTGATACTTGATCGAAATGTAGCATATGTTGCTGAACTAAAATATCTATCAAGAAATGCAGCATGTCTAAGAAGAATAATAGAAATTAAATTAAGATTTAAAAAGCCATTTCACATATTACGAAACCTTTTGTACTAATACAAACACAACAGAATAGACATATCAGGAACTTACCCCGAGTGCAAGGGTTGAGATAGATGAATTTCTGAATGTAACTAATCCAGAATGATTTTTATCAGAGAAGAGTTCAGACCAGAATACAAAGTACAAAGATATAATCGAAATAAAAACAGCATGAAGAGTGTAATTTACTTACGAACTCAATCTCAATTAAGAAGCCTAATGGCTACCACATATCAGATAGCAACCAAATTTAAGACTAATACCTCATCATTTGGTGGATCAACTAGTAGAAATAAATTTGGAGAACCATCTCGAGTCTCTTGAGTAATGGTTGAGTGACTTGAGCCTAAAAAGAAACATAAAATGGAATTAATAATATATAACAAATAAAGTTTATAAATTAAAGAAACACTTACTTTTTTCAATTTCTTCAATTTCTTGATAAAAAGCATGGTCATCATCGGTCGGATCCTTGTATAAGCTAAAATCATCCGCTTTGAGCCAATCATTGGTGCACACCAATGCCTCAACCATTTTTGGACTCAAACTAGTCCTAAAAGGATCTACGATAATATAGCATTACAAATTAACTACACTTTGCAGACCATTCTACGTTTAAAACTTAACTTCACGGCGTGGAATAATAATTAAGTAATGTCAACAATTTTATGAATGACGAATGATATGTCCAAACATAAAATGATGTCGCTACCTCAATTAGTGTCCATAGACTTAGAGTACTTTAAATCTGTTTGGTTAGAGAAATAGAGACATTACTTTTTTTCTTTTGCATTTTTAGCAAAAAAAGGTTGCTTTCTCTCAATGAATGTAGCATTTTATTTGAACATTCGTGAATGCGAATCATTACTATATAGAGATACATTGATGGAGATAAACCAAACAAGGAAAATCGAAATAATTGGGCGAGATAAAATCGTACTATGATTCGACTAATTCTACATCCAAATCACAAGTGCGTTAATAGTACCAGGAAGAAGCTGGAGGTGTTGAGTGTTGACTGTGAGGAGCGATATCTCATCCACTTTCGGGTGGAAAACCGCGAGCTGAGCGTTGGAGGAAAGCTGGAGGACGTCGCCGGAGATGGACCGTGGAGGCGTGGACGACCAATTGCGAGAGAATCGTGAGAATGAGAGTGACTGAGCGAGATTGAGATTTGAGAAGGAGACGGCGCGAGATTGAGATTTGAGGAGGAGATGGCGATAGGGTTCCAAATCCTAGGGTTTCATACTTTCATATATATATTTTCTAAATATATTAATGAAATAAATAGATTTATATATATTTATAAAACGATATATCGAAAATATCGATATATATCGTATATACGATATATATCGTATATTCGATATATATTGATATATATCTAATATTCGATATAAAATGATATATCGCGATATAAGGAAATCCATATCGTTATCGTATCGAAAACTTACGATACGGTATCGTTTCGTATCAAAAATTACGATATATCGAAAATCCGATAATTTTTCGATATTTTTCAATACGATACGAGCGATATATCATTTTTCCGATATTTTTCCCCAGCCCTAGTTACACATCTTTAGTAGTACTATTAAAATTTGACAATTAATTATATATACATTTACTATGATAATTAACAAGTGTCCTCAATCATCAATCACGCTGTCTAATTACAAGGGATCGATAATCAATTTCATTTTCTAGTGAAAGCATCACTTTTGTTACTTATGTTCCCAAAAAGTATTACATTTGATTCGGCACGAATTCAATGCATAATTGGAAAAATAAGAGAGAAATAGAAAGAAAAAAGTTTTTAAAATATTATTAGTGGAGAATGAGTCTCACCTCATTAGAGAGAAAAAGTTTTCAAAATTAGAAAGTTTATACTTTTAAGGGACGGAGGGAATATCTCTTTCTTATTCTCTCTCTTCTTTATTCATTCTATCTTTACTTCCTTTACTTAACTCGATAATTATTACTTCCTCCGTCAGCCATTAGAAGTCCCGGTCACTTTTGCGCACTCGTTTTTATAAAAATGATACTCCCTCCGTCCCACAAGAATATGTATTATTTCCTTTTTAGTCCGTCCCACAAGAATATGCACTTTCTAACTTTGGTAACTCTTTTATCTCTAATGAGGTGAGACCCATTCTACACTAACAATACTTAAATTACTTTTTCTCTTTATCTCTCTCTTACCTTACAAATTTTGCATTAAAACTCGTGCCGAACCTAAAGTGCATATTCTTTGGGAACGGATGGAGTAATAAATAGTTACTACAAGACAATAGGTGCACTATTTTGCATCTTTCAAGAAAATTTGCGATGTTCTCCCTTTGTCTCATTCATAATGTCCACCTTTCATTTTAGTTTGTCTCTCCTCACTTTTCATTAAAATACTTATTCACATTTTTATTCTATTTAATTACATCCAAGAATATGGCCATGTTGAATTAAATTGAGGGAGCGAGGGTGTAGTTTTGAGTATGGATGTTTATCGGGTCGGCCCATCGGGTTTTGGGCCAAAACCCTATTCGGGTTACAGGTCAATCATGTGCGGGCAAATCGGGTTGTGATTTCTTTCAGCTTTCGGGTTATAAAAGTTCAACCATAACCCTAAAAGCTCGGGTTTCAGGCTAGCCCAGCGGGTTAATCAGGTTGCTACTGATAATATTAACATGCTATCAGCGCAATAATATTGATGAGTAATTGATATCTGAAGTATACAGTTCTGCTACCGGGACAAAAAGCATAAATTAACGTAATTTCTTTTCAAAAGAATATATACTTCACACACACAACTACAACTAGTAAACTACCATAAACAGGTTTAATGGTTATTACAATCAAATTATTTAACTAGTTAACGCAAAATAGTGAGAAATAAAATATCAAGATTCCATCTGCTGAGTCATTGTTATACTCAATTATTCATCAAATCTAGAAGAATATCTAGAGCATTATTATTATTATTATTATTGATATTATTTATTTATTCATTATTATCATTATCATTATCAATTTATCATTATTATTATTATTATTATTATTATTATGATTATGATTATGATTATGATTATGATTATGATTATGATTATGATTATGATTATGATTATATATACTCCATCTTTCGTCAGTTGCCTGTTTCAATGCCTAAAATCGTGTGAAGGAGAATGGATCCATCCTACAATAACCCCACTACTCATTTTATCATTACATCCGCCATTATTTTCTCAGCCAAATCCAAATTGAATACCAAAAACCCTGACCCTGTGTTAACCTAGAACAGTTGAAGTTCTCACAATTACAATTTACACATGCAAAAGAAAAGAAAATAAAAATTAAAAATTAAAAATTAAAATAAAAATTATAAGACTAGTAATGCTGTCCAACAACCCCACTCGATTTTACGACAAAAAAAGAAATCCTCAACTTGCCCATCCCTCCTCTCTCTATTTCTATATATACCTACCATATTATCTCTCATTCAATTCAGGAAACCCCCCAACTTTAATTTTTGGCTCGCGTTTCCAACTCCAAATTAGCTCACAAGGTGAAACTCTCATTTCCCCTTACAAAGCAACACACAAATATCAAATTCATGGGTAGTTTACCCAATCAAAAACTTGACACCGGATTCTCCGGTGTCATCAAGCCCCTGGACCCTGAAGAGTTCCGGAGACAGGGCCATCTAGTCATCGACTTTCTTGCAGATTACTACAAGAACGTCGATAAATACCCGGTTCGCAGCCAAGTCGAGCCGGGCTACCTGAAGAAGCGGTTACCCGAATCCGCTCCCTACGATGCGGAGCCGATCGAGAAAATCCTCGGGGACGTCCAAAACGACATCGTCCCCGGCATCACACACTGGCAAAGCCCTAACTACTTCGCCTACTTCCCCTCGAGCGGGAGCATTGCCGGATTCCTCGGGGAAATGCTGAGCACGGGATTCAACGTCGTCGGGTTCAACTGGATGTCGTCTCCGGCCGCCACCGAGCTCGAGAGCATCGTCATGGACTGGCTAGGGAAGATGCTCAAGCTCCCGTCGGAGTTTCTCTTCTCCGGCGGCGGCGGCGGCGTGTTGCAGGGGACCACCTGCGAGGCCATACTCTGCACAATGGTCGCCGCTAGGGATCGAGTCCTGAAGAAGATTGGGAGGGAAAACATCAACAAATTGGTGGTTTACGGATCGGATCAGACGCATTCCGCGATCCAGAAAGCAGCTCAGATTGCCGGAATTAATCCGAGTAATTTTCGGGCCATAGCGACGTCTAAATCGAACGCATTCGGGCTCACAGCAGAGGCATTTCGGGCTCAAGTAGAATCCGACGTGGAATCGGGCCTGGTGCCTCTGTTTCTGTGTGCGACGATTGGAACGACGTCGTCTACCGCAGTAGATCCGCTCGGCCCGCTCTGCTCTGTGGCGAAGGAGTTCAACATTTGGGTGCACGTCGACGCCGCCTACGCCGGAAGCGCCTGCATCTGCCCGGAATACCGCCATTTCCTCGACGGCGTTGAAAACGCCGACTCATTCAGCTTCAACGCACACAAATGGTTCCTCACAACATTAGATTGCTGCTGTATGTGGGTGAAGGATCCAAGCGCGCTGGTAAAAGCTCTCTCTACATATCCGGAATATCTAAGAAACAAAGCTTCCGATGAGAAATCGGTGATCGATTACAAGGATTGGCAGATCACTCTGAGCCGCCGATTCAGATCTCTGAAACTCTGGCTCGTGATCCGGAGCTACGGCGTCGCCAATCTGAGGAAATTTCTGCGGAGCCACATCAAAATGGCGAAGAATTTCGAAGGATTGATCGGAATGGACAAGCGATTTGAGGTGGTGGTGCCGAGAAACTTCGCCACCGTGTGCTTCCGCATTTCGCCGATCGAGATCAGCGGAAATCACCAGATCGTTTCAAAGGAAGAGGCGGCGAACAATATAAACGCGAAATTACTGGAAACGATAAACGAATCGGGGAAGATTTACATGACGCATGCGGTGATCGGAGGAGTTTATGTGATGCGGTTTGCCGTCGGAGCTACTTTGACGGAAAACAGACACGTCATCTTGGCTTGGAAAATCGTTCAAGAACATGCAAACGCGCTCTTGAACAGTTCCTGATTTTTTCTCATTTATTTTTTTCATTTTTATTTTTATTTCTAAACAATGAAATGTGCAATTCCGTCATCTGTTTTTTTTTTGGGTGAATTTCAATAATATATATAATTAAAATTATATATATATCTTGTGTACATATATGTATTAATGGGTGTATATGAAATTAATATTTTTCAACTGAAAGTTGAAAACATGAAATAGTGGTTTTCTTACGAATTAACACTTGTGACGATGTTACAGTGAGTGATAATTTACATATGATTGGAATTAATTATAGATGAAGTGTAGCATACTACTGTATTAATTAATTACACTTTTAAATTTACGTGAATTAGGTGACACATTCCAACACTGCTAGGCGTCATCATGCTTAGAATTAGTCGTTACTTGTTCTCTTAAAAGGTCATGTTTATAATTATATTTTATAATGATGTTTAGGAGCTAAATCACTATCTGAACTATCAAATGACAGGAAATCCTTTGACTGGGTCCATCTAGGATAATTTATATATTTATTTATTATTATTGGTTGGCAGAGAAGAACTGCTGTGCATGTTCTTTGTGTCAATGATGGAATGAAGTGTGAGATTTAATAAATATGGTGATGAGAATTCAACAAATAAATTTATGAGGGTAGCTAAGTTATGAATGATTAATTCATGTATATATAATCGAGTAAAAGTTATACATACTTAATTAGATTTAAATTTTAATGCTTTTTTTCCAAATTCCAACCATATATAGTCGTTATTTAATCCAGGAGTAGTTGATATAGATATTATTTGAAGAACTGAACTGCACCACCAATAACACATTAATAGTTTGCAAATTCTTTTTTATTTTTGTTGTTTTTGGTGAATGTCGTATTGTGGGTGGCAGCTGCCTCAGATGTATGCTTCGTCATTGTCGACAAAATAATACTCTCTCCGTCCCAATAAATATCAAATACTCCTTAGTTTCGGTAATAGAGAGAGAATAAAAAGTAGATATGATTTTTTTTCCATTTGAAAACATTTCATTTTTAATGGAACAACCAAAAAGAAAAACGTTTCATTTTTAAAAGGACAGAGTCATAGTCATATGCTACTCCCTCCATTGTATATTAATAGAGTCATTTTTCTAATTTAGGAAGTTCCAAGTTAATTGAATCATTTTTATTTTGGGCAATAAGTAATTCTCCATTTTTTAATAAAGAGATATTGGTCCATAAAACCATAAATTTTGGCCAAATTTTGGTATTTCCCACGAACTTTAAAATTGGTCTACAATATCACAAAATTTTCATTTTGTTTGTTATTTCCCATCTCAATTCAAATAAAATATCTTCACATAAAAACTAATTCTACTTGGCAACCGTGAAATATTTACGATATTTTAGACCACTTTTTAAGTTCTTGGTAGTAGGATAAAAGCCTCGTAAAAAATCACGTTGATCTAGTAGTGCCAAGTAGGATAAAAAATACACGTAAGTTAGTTGGATATAGTGATTTAACCGCCATGGGAAATAACAAACAAAATGTAAAGTTTGTGATATTGTAGACCAATTTTAAAATTTATAGAAAATACTAAAATTTGGTCAAAGTTCATGATTTTAGGGACTAATATCCCTTTAATAAAATAGGAGAACGTTCCTGGATAATCAAATTCAATTATTACATCTGATCGGATTATACTATCCAGTTCTTTACTAGTACTAATTTCTTATGAGATTTTAGTATCATTTAGAAATGATTGTGTGTTTCTGTTTCCTAACCCGCATACTATATATGGATTAAGTGTAAGAAGATGATATTATAAATTTTTCACGAAATGTATTAGTTTAGAAACTACTAATATGCGGTGGTCGAACCTACTTTCTATCTGAATTCGTTGTGTTA
The DNA here is from genome assembly GCF_004379255.2 of Salvia splendens. Lineage (NCBI taxonomy): Eukaryota > Viridiplantae > Streptophyta > Magnoliopsida > Lamiales > Lamiaceae > Salvia > Salvia splendens. The sequence goes on from NC_056038.1 coordinate 34,495,518, forward strand.
ATCAAGTGGAGGAGTAATGTAATCGCATAAAATCGAACTCGTGAGATCGAATATAAAAAATATTTATAATAAATATAATATTTTAATAATTTCTTTTAAATTAAGGTGAAAATAACACCGTTTTTGTTAGGATCGTCGACTGCAACATTAGTTTGATATTGTCCGCTTTGGATCAAGCCCGCACGGATTTGTTTTTGGGTCACTCCCAAAAAGGAGTCAAACTAATTGGGGTTGGACATGAATTTTATACACCTTCCAACTTCCCTCACTCATCCGATGTGGGATAGGTATGTAACCCAACAAACCTCCCCTCAAACCGAAACCACATCGGGAACGCAGTCGACACAAACGTGAGTCGTTCCAACCCTGGCCCCTGGGTCATCCTGGGCCCGACTCTAATCGGGGCTCATCCAGGCACAACCCATAGCCACCTGGGCTCTGATACCACTTGTTAGGATCGTCGACTGCAACATTAGTTTGATATTGTCCGCTTGGGTCAAGCCTGCACGGATTTGATTTTGGATCACTCCCAAAAGGCCTCAAACTAATTGAGGTTGGACAGGAATTATATACACCTTCCAACTTCCCTCACTCATCCGATATGGGATAGGTTTGTAACCCAACCGTTCTAAGCTTCTTCATATAAATAATTAAGTTATACTCAACCCTAGAGGCTATGGCGAAAATAAGACTTATATCATATTAATTTTTTTCAAAATGCGACAAATTTTGGGAGGAATGAAAGGAGTACGAATTTTTAGATTCATATAAATGAGTAATTAAAACAAGAATCTTCATAGGGCAATGAAAAACGCACACGACTCATGTGAACATGTGCCCAAGTGTCCCCCACGTATAGCAATATATTTAATGAGAAGAAGTCCAGATCGCTTTTACTCAATTCGATTTATATTTCTGTATAATCATGTACTCAATACTTGAATATGAATTTTGTTAAAAAGTTGTTTTTTTGCAGATTTATAAATATAATATCAAATAACAATAAACTAAGTGCATAAAGCAAAAAATTGTACTATTTTGATTGGTTTTGGTATGATCAGCTCACAATATTATCTATACAATTATCATGCTTAATTTTTTATTCAAATAAAATACTAATGCTTATATTTAGTGCGTAATTACGTAACGTTTGTGGATAAGTACATCTAAAGGCTAAAAACATGTTGGATTAACGTTCCGTAGTTAACAAAGTTTATTGTAAATTCAGATTATATCTGTAATTTCACATAAAAAAGGAGTTAATGGAGTACCTATAGGCTATAGCTGCGTTTAATATGCTACAACATGGATGATAGATTTGATTGAGATATTTTTTTATGTATGATTATAATGTTTCTATACTATGTTTGAATATATTATTAAATATCTAATAATTAATGTATATTCAACTATTTTGTAGAACGTATTAAACTTAAACATACTTATATTACTTATTGAGAAATTGATAAAGTAAAAGAGAATAAAAAAAAATAGGTAAAATAAGAGAGATAGGAGAAAAGTGGATAAAATATGAGATAGAAGAGAAATAGTGGGTAAAGTACGAGAAATAAACTTTCAATTTTTAGAATCAATACTACTTTTTGTAAGCATCCTAAAATGGTAAAATGAGACTATTTTTCGTGGACGAAGGGAGTATTAATTAGAGAGCACATGACAAGGTCGCATACATAATTTCACAAATTATTACTCTCTTTGTTATAGAAAAGTATAAAATTTGGAAAGTGAGATCCACATCGTTAGTAGTGTAGTGTAATAATATAAGTAATAAAATAATATGTAGGGAAGGGTAATGTGTTGTTTAACTATTTCAAAATTAGAAAGTTTATATTTTTAGGAACGAACTAATAAAGAAATAGTTCATATTTTTCAGGAACAATGGAACAATATTTATATATGGACTCTCGTTATAAATTAAATACCTAACTCCTTTTAAATTTTGAGGCGCAAATTAGTTTTGATGACGTGGGTAGTGTATTTACATGTGTATGTGTGTGTTCAATTAATTAAACAAATAATCTTCGAAGTCAAATGTCACCAAACCCAAGCGTCCTATTTTATTAACGTTTTATTTTTTGGCATTTAGAGTTGTAATTTTATGTTACTATTTCGATAGTTACACACTTTTTTTGAGTGAATCCTTTTGTGTATATTTCACATCACCAAATCTTTTTTAACGAATTTACTAAATCAATTAACTATTCCGTTATTTAAATTCCACATATATCATCAATTATTTAGATGAAGTCCACGTCAATTGATCAGAAATTTGGAAAATAAATATACATTTAATTATTTCATTATCTCTTGCAATTTTTTTAAACTCATATTCATGTAATAGCTGAATAATTAGAAAATTAAATTAAATAATAGTACTACTATGAATTTATTTAACGGCGCCGAGAAGCTCAAGTGCATGAAATAAGGTGGTTGTTCAATTTGGAGAGAAATCTCGATGATATCAAGATTGATAGCTTCAGTTTTCATGGAAATATATTCCTTGTACATGACTTGGTGGCAGGAGTTTTATTTAGGAATACATAGACAATTTCGGAAAAAAGAAAAACTAATAAAAATAATATTATTATGAATAACCTTTTCCATAACATATACCTATTAGTTGTCATTTGAACCTATTTAAAAGCCACGGTGAACTCGAATCCAAGACCTTTTGCCTCAAGTATTAACCAATACCACTAGATCAACTTTCGCACACACTTTTCTCTTCTTGTCTCTGTAATTTTTGTTTTGGGTGTCTCTCTCGGATGTTTTGTCCTCTCTGCTAGCTTTTCTATTTTTTTCTCTTGTTGGTTTTGGGTTTGATGTCTCTAGATTTACCAGACTTGTGTTTTCTCTAATAAAAAAAACACGTATTTTGCAAAAAAAATATTGTTTCGTGGAAAGTTTCAATGGTAGTTCGTGACTCTAAAATTAAATAATCAGCACAAAGGTTTAACTCATAGACCAAGACACCAAGTATACAAATTTAGATAGTTAAATAGTCAGCACAAAGATTATACCTTATACTCCGACATTGCTTGTCAATTTAGAGGACATCTTATTTTATCTATCAATTAATAATCATCAGTATTTTTATATACTGAGGTTTATATGCTAACAACCTCACAAGAATATATTGTGGTATGAAAAGGACCACCAACTCCATGTTTGACTATATCTTATAAACAAATGTAATAAATGTCAGCATACAACGTGCCCATGACCGAATTTAAACCGAGGATCAAATCTCACTACTGTCGTGTAGTTGCAACACCTCTCAGGCACAAGTGTGAGGCCTTGGGAGGTGGGCTTCTGGCAGACAGTGGGTTAAGCTCTCCCCCTTAGCGGGTCACTGCGTACCCTGATTTAATACCCCTCACAATACTATCGAACTGTGATGTGAGGGGGCCTTAGGTATGAATTTAAACAGGAGTATATTCTAGATTTTCTTCACATAAATTATAAGTTACGAATTTTATAAATAATGTGTGATGTTCGCATTTCACTGTGCTTTTATCTAAGTCAAGAGATAGAGATAAAGGAAAGCCTAAATAAACAAAATTTCAATAACTAGCGTTAGTTGAGCTATATCCATACCATCTGAGAAATCCATAGATATAAAAATTAAATGGTTTTGGAGTTTCGGTTGATACAAAAACAAGTGTTGAGAGTCGATAGTCTCAATCTTTTTGGGGGATGGCTCAACTAACTCGTGAATTAAAATGTAATTTTTTGAAAAAGTCGTGCTTGCCTAATCAATATTCCAAACTAATTTTCGTTGAAGAAATATTCAATTTAATGTGTAATATACATATGGATATATTTGCATCGATGATGAGCGATGCAATACGTCTTAATACGTGGGCATAATTTCGATATTTAGCCACAAGAATAACTTGATTTTCGTAAAGAAGAAATTGTTAACCCTTTTTTATATACGAATAGACTGAATCACTTTGTCACATTCTCATATTTACGATAAGATATTAAAAATATAAATGAAGATGAATCATGAATGGTGAGGAAACGATATATTCGAGTTCAAATTCCACCAAAATACTTTTTAAGTTGAGTGCACATTATCAGGGACGGAGCCATGAAGTCTACATAGGTGGGGCAAAAATATACATAGAGATATTTTAATACATTAAGAAGGGGCAAAAATAAGGAAATTTAGAAAATTTTAAAATTAACTACTAAAAATAGCATACATGAATTTTTTTAGGTGGGGCAATTGCCCCTTGTGAATGCCATATAGATCCGTCCCTGCACATTATTTTTGTTGGTTAATTACAAATTTAGGAAAAAGAATACGTTGAGTCGGATATGGTGAATAAGATTGTCGCAGATGTTTAGAAGATAGAGGTAATGCGGTGGAAAACTTTCATTTTATAATCTCTACAATTTTTTTTAGAGACGCGTATCTCATTAATATTTAAAAGGTTAATAAAACCACTATAATAAAGAAAGGTTTCTAAAAACTTGGGATTAAGAAATTTCATAGAGAAGAACTCGTAAACTCTCCTACATATTGTAACACATTCAAAGAGTTAAAGAATCTAAAATAATGATAAATACTTCGTCAATATTGCATTAAAAATAACATGCGTGACGCATTGCACTTCGGTTGATAGGGAAATGACAAATCATTCACTTATTATTTATATATTGGAAAAGACTATTTCCTCTCGAATTAATTGAGCATAATTTCCAAGCAGTTGTACCCAATTATATTAGTAAACTAAATTTTCGTTTAAATCATTGTATAAATATAGTATAAAATTAGCAACTGGAGATAAATATATAAGTTTTGTTATTGTTCTAAGTTTGGATTTACTTAAATATGAACGAGTAAACTCGATCCATAGTACTTAATCAATCACCAACTCTTGGAAGTTTCTATAGTCGTTGCTCCATTGATTTTGTTTTCATTATTTATTCTTTTCCATTTAGACTTTTGGCTCAATATTTGACTAAAGGATATGTAATGTTACAAGGATTTTGTTACGATAGGGAATGGTATAAACCAATTAAACGAAATTGTAGTTTTCTTATGCCATATATCCGCACGGTGAATCCGAATAATGAAACTTATAGGAGTATATGGGATCAAATACAGCGATGAAGGTCGTTGGCGGCAATGAGTTGCAGAAGAAGAATGAAGGGAAATCCAACCCCGGAGGATTGGAGTGGAATTTTCACTATGTGGGACCGACGCCAACTCAAGACTGAATTTAATGGAGTTTTTTAGTCCCATGTGAGCCAGCAATGTGGTCGGTTGAGCCCACAAAGTCCTCAACCCCAACTAGATTTTCAATTATGTATCATGTTGTTGAGATGCGTTGAAAATCTATTAGTAAATGGACACGCACGTTCGCACTTGTAGAGACAACATACAAGCAAGGATCGATAGTGTGGGGTCAAGCAAGTTTGACAGCCTCCGATTTCACACACACACACAGCTACCTCCAAAGCACAATTTCGGAAACTTATGACCTAGCATAGATGGTTGAGACGGAATGAAACGAAAAAATGAGTCAAAACATGCTCGTTTTATGAAGCAAGGTATACGTTGTCGTTCAATATCGTTATTTAATGTGCTAGCTATTTAAAATGTTATCAAGATACATATCAGTTTGTCTATATTATAAGTTTGGACTTACGAGTTTCAGTTTCTGAATCTGTAGCAGAAAACAAGATTACTTGTATAAATATTTTATCCAAACCCCTGATTGTAAGTACACAACATGACCGTGTTAATAATATGCTGTGAATTTGAATGTTGTTATATTCTTAATTTCGCTAGAAAAGAAGGATTATGAATCTTTGGATATATATTGCCAATAAAATAAAATGTCACGCGTGGAGTATTTACCCTAAGTCATGGCTACTCTACCAAACTCCCACAAAAATAATGACAATTAATTGCAGTGGAAACGTCATAATGCATTTAGACTTTAAAGCTAATTCTATAGGGTAACAACTCTTTTGAGTTAGGTTATTCATGTACTCATCAATTACAAAAATAAACTATAGTCAATCAATTGTATTAAGAGACATATAAAAAGTTCACCATCATTTGGGAGTTAAGATGTTCTTATTAATTTTGTTAGCACAACTACTAATTTCGAGGGACCATTTTCATTGACATAACATTAAAATTTGGCAATATTCAATTAGCAGCTAAACTTGAAAGGTGACCTTATTTTCACATATACAAAACAATCACTGCGACGACAATGAAATCCTTTGGTAGAACAGTCGACAAATGTTGTCAAATCCAATTTCCATTAGAAATGTTTATAAGCAATTAGTCAATTCAATTTTAGTGATACACCAACTAGGTCAATATTAAGTTGGTGAATTGAATAAAATATGTAAATTATTTTTGTAGTTGAAATATGGAATGATTCCTTTTCCAAGAGGTTTCTGACTGAATATGTACCACTACCAACCTAAAATGCTTTGTTTAATTTTTGACATTTTGTTTTACTAATATAATCATTAATACCAAACTTCTTTCTTCAAGAAAGATAACAATGAATTTTTGTTCAATGATGGCATGATTTAAGTGTTCATATGTGTATGTTATATTCTTCATTATTATTAATTGTAATTATTATGTCCTCTTCAATTCCGTAACAAATGCATACATATTCTAAAAATTGAGTTCTTACACTAGCTAGAATAACAAGATTTAATTATCATCATAGTAATCTAAAATAGTAGAGAAAATATAAATTTCCGAAGTGCTCGGTTAGTTTCATAAGTCGATCTTCTTTTTCCATAGACAAATTAATATACTCTTACAATAAATAATAGCGTACATGACAAGATGGCTTATCGTGAAAAATACATTTTCATGAGAATAATGATATAGTATAAATTTAATGAAATTGTTATGAACTTCACTGCATCCGAAAAATATGCTAACTTCTCGTTCCTAGTGGGATTTACCCATTCAATTCTTGTAGTTATAATCTTATAAAGCGGTGGAAATATATAATTATTAATTCTTTCTCACCCAATATATTCTTAGCACTTCATTAATATTAGCTCAGTTAATTAGTTCCTCAAACGATCAACTCAAAAAATTATGCACCACCATAATCTCAAATCTGAATAATCTACTATATCCACGTCGGAAAAATATCTTAGAAAAAGAACTCAATTAAATGAGTTGATTGTGTAATCATTAAAGAACCACCAGTAACAAGAAAAAGTAAATCCCATTGAAATCTACCCAAAAAAGAAAAAAAAAGTAATTAAGTGATACAAGTTTCCATATACACACGTGGCACATGAGCAACTGGCATGAGGATAGTCAAACCACCACCAAACATTCATGATATACTCCATCCGCCCCATAAAAGATGTCACACTTGTGGTACTATACGAGATTTTAGGAAGTTTTGTTTTGTATGTTAAGTAGAAAGAGAAAATATAACATTTATATTATTGTGAGAGAAAACTTTTTCTACAATTTTGAAATGTTCATTAGTGGGACAAACTAAAAAGGAAAGTGAAACATTCTTTTATGTGACGGAGGGAGTATAATTCAGCTAAAACGGCGTAGTTCTGTGGTAGCGACAACTTTGCCCATCAGTACAATGAGGAAAAGAAAAACTACTTCCTCTATCCATTAAAAATGAAACGTTTTCGTTTATAAGTTAATCCATTAAAAATGAAAAATTTCCTAAAATGGAAACAATATCAACTCTATCTTATCTTCTCTCATACATTATTATCTTTTCAATAACTCACAAAACAACACTACATAAAATCTCTTACCGAAAAACAAATGTTTCATATTTAATACGACGAATGGAATATATATTTTGCGGATCCAGGTGGGCTCGGGGTCAACCAACCCGCCGCAGTTCTACAAGATCAACTACAGAATTTCACTAAATACGACCTTTGAAGCTCTCATCGATCCCACATTGCACATTTCCCAGTGGATTCAACAACCAGGGTCGACCACAATGCATATTTCTTAGCAATTCCCACTAGACTTGAGGTTCGATTGATTTTCAATGTTAGTGTCGAGGGCTGAGAAACTCCACTAAATTCGACTGCTGGAGCTACATCGATCTCATGATGCAACACCTTTAATTATTCAAGTTGGAATTTTCTTGTTTTTAGTTTCTAACATGTGTCTTAATATATTTACATAAATAGTTTTCCTTTTTGCTACCAACCCACTTTGTAGTCATTCAGCTTAATTTAAAATTTAATTCATGGTGAAGCAACCAAATGCATTTAACCACATTTATTTCACTGATAACTTGTAATGTAATGACGTTTTATTAAAATATAGAATCAAGATATATCGCATGTATGGAAGATAAAGTAAATAAAGCAAAAAAGTATGTATTAGTACTATATAAGTTCAAATGGTTTAATATAGTATCACTATGCATGGGATAACCTAAATCACCTTTTCTCGAGCACTAGTTACAATCATCATGAAAAAGTGAGGATCTACTATTAAAATTACTTTAAAACATGTTTCAGTTACTTCCTAAATCTATTTATTTATTCTCTCAAAATAAAATTTATGATTGAATTTGCAAGTGCATTTGGTTTAGTGGACTAAGGCTGTTTAACTGGGATATGATAAGTAAATCCATTAGCGCATAATACTATATAAGTAGTAGTATAAAATATTTTTAAAGGATAGTAATTAATTATTTATCTATTGCAATTATACCAAACTTCATTTTTTCTATTACCATTATGACTTTTCACATCATTGTCGACACATCAACTCACAATATGCACTTTGGTTGAATTAAACGCTAGATCCTTAACTATATAAATAAACATATTTACTGACTAATTACTTTAATTTCATTATATTTCTATATCCAATATTTTACCATAAAAGCACTTTTTTTAAGAATGTGATCTAAAGAGTTTTTTTTTTCAGATTTGAACACATTTTCAAAACTAAATGATTTAATCGTTGAAATGAAGTGAAACTTCGGGTGTAAAAATATAATTTTCCCTATGATTACATTATAATGATTTATTTTTGTTACAGCATATCTCTAAATAAGTCCCAATCCAATTGAGAAAAATTATAAAATGTGTTTGTGATAAAAGCAGGCCAATAGCCCATTAGTAGCACAATGGGTCACTAGATCCGCATATAATAATTAAAATTTTAATTAATTAATTAGTGGTTAATTAGGGGGCACTACAGTTTTAATTATGATTATTAGAATTATTAACACTAAAATATACCAATAGTATTTCAACTTTGATTCCTGCAAAAATACAAAAATATGGACTCATTCGCCAGTTCCTGATCTGTAGTTAACAATCTAAACAACAGCCAATTGAAAATGAGATGTAAAAATACTTGCTTGGCCAAGTCTTGAGAGAATGATTTTGTTATGTCATTCTCTGATAACAGTTTGATTTTGTTATGTCGAGAATAATCAGAATACTTACATTCAACTCGTTACATGAAATTATGAGATAACTATAATCATTAATGACTTACATTGGACGAGCAAGGAACATTGACACTGTTAAGGGCTGAAAGAAGCAACACCAGCTGAAGTTGAGATACTCAGCAAAGATCATCAGTTTCGGAGCTTAGGATCGACGCCTTGTCGTACCTCCGTCTCTCGATTTCCTTTTCAAGAAAATCGAGACATGTATCTGTCACGTGATTAGGTGCACATCCAGCATCCAACATCATCTTCAAGAACTCGTACGCTTCCTTGAGCAGCCCGGCCTTGCTGTGCACCTCGATTAGAGTGTTGTAGGTGAACACATCCGGGTTTATCCCGCTGCTCTTCATCTGCTGGAACAGCTCGACCGCTTCACCAAACCGCCCAGCCTTCCCGAGGGCATTGATGAAGGTGTTGTACATGACAATGTCGAGGTACCCACCTTCATTGTTCAGCTTGTCAAGAACAGCCTTTGCAAGATCCGCCCTCCCCATCTTCCCGAGACCTTGGATCACCACGTTGTACGTTGCTATGTCCGAAGGGGTGACCGCCTCCCCCATCGCGTGAAGGACTCCCCATGCTTCCTTGAAATACCCTTTCTTGACGAAGGAGCTCATGATGGAGTTGTAAGTGTAGCTATTTGGGTTCACGCGCATATTGGTCAGAATCTCAAACAATTTACACGCCAAACTCAGCTTCCCCTTGGCCAAGAAGATGGATAAGTAGGTATTCACCATGTCAACATCAAAAGAATCTTCACCCTTTGCCAAAACTCGAACTCCTCTCGACAGAGAGAAAGGTGGTGGACCACGGCTGCTGTCAGAGGCAAATTGATTTGCAAGTGAATCCATGTATGGAGAAGATGACCACTCGTCCGCTTCCTCACTGAACTGCTTGGAGTCGTCTGCACCTTCGCCATCCGGATTTGTCAGATGCAAAACTTCGGCTACATCACTTATGGAAGGAAACATTGGTGTATAGTCCCTCTTCTTGCTCTGTGGGCTACTCATTGAAGCTTCCATGGCTGATTTCCACTTGATAAGAGAAGGGACTAAATTCCCATCTCTAATATGCCTCAGGAGCCTCTCAATCGAATCCCACTGACCACGTCTGTAAAGCGCGATCACTAGTGAAGTTATGGTAACCAAATCAACTATAAAGCCCCTCCCCTCCATCTCCTCCACCAGCTGCAATGCTTCCTCAACCCGGTTTTCCCGACATAGATGCAAAATGACAATGCTGTATGTAATTCCATCCACAAAACTATTACCCTTTCTTTTCAAGTCACAAAACATGGAATAAGCAGCTTCTTCTCTTCCGTTCTTGTACAAACCATCTATAAGTATGTTATACGTCCAGCACGAGGCCCTTACACCATCATCATCCACCATTTTTTCAAACAGATTGCAGGCTTCCATCAACTTCCTTGACTTCATCAAACCATCAAGAAGGGAGTTGTAAACAACAGTACCTGCTCGTATGCCGTTGTACTGCATCTCACTAAAGATTCTCAACGCATCATTGATTCTATATGACTTGGCACAACCTTGTATCATAATCCGGTAAGTGAACTCGTCCGGCTCATGACCCGAGGAAGCCTTCAGCTCCTCCCACACAATAAGGGCATCCTGCACCTTCCCAAGCAAGCAAAGGACGTGTATGAGGCTGTTATACGTGCACAAATCAGGTTCAAATGGACCATTCCTCTCCTTCATCTCTTTAAACAAACCCAACACAGAGCTCAACTCACCCCAACATCCTAATGCATGAATGCATATGTTGTAACCCCATATATCCATAGGATAAAGTTTCGTTTTTCGTAAATTACTATAAACTTGTCTGAATTCATCTCTCATGTCTGCCTTCTTGAGTCCCACAAGCACCTCATTACAAGCTATGGCATCGGGAATGACCACATTTTCACCATTTGCTGCGAGCAGTGCAGAATCCACAAGCTTCAATAATATCGATAATGCTATCGAAATCTGATTCTTCCTCATGAGTGCAACAAGAACTGGGCTATATACATCAGGGCTGAAACAGCTGGAACCAATCAATTCCCTCTCAACATAATCCAAAACTTCCAATGCGGAATCATACTTGCCAGCCCTGATGAACCCATCAAGCATCATCTTTAAAGTAATTGAATCCAGAGCCACCCCATCACGCCTCATTGTGGCCACAAGCTCAAGAATGTCATCATGATGATGGTGTGTCAGAAAACAGAGGACTTTGAAAACCTGTGAGTAGGTGCATGCCGAGTGTTTGTAGTTTTGCCTGTTGGAGCACCACCGGAAAAACTCCAACTTTCTTGATGAATCAAGAGAGCCACGACGGAGCACTCGAAGCACAAGCTCTTCTGATAAAGGGATGGCATCTCCTTTCTTCTCTAGCTCATGAATTCCGCCAGGTTTCGAGAGAGTTTTGGCAATGGCAGCGTCGACCAGAAGATCACCCAGTTCAGATACGCTTGCTGACTTAGCAGCTTTTTCTGCCACCGTCATGAATCTGACTCGTGTGGTGATTGGGAGGAGCGATGAAATAGAAGCGTGAAAAATTATAATTGCTCTTGGTACGCCTCCAACGCGCATTATCCTTGCACAGTTAGCTTTTGTTCAATTGTAAATAGGGAGATGAGGCCGGAACAGTCCCTGCCGTGCCCATGCCCGAGGATTTCGCTGTTGGCATCAACACTGAAAAATCATGAATAAGAAGATCTTTAGAACACTCTAGTACTAAATTACACATATGCATCTGAATCTTCAATTGCGGCAAAAAGCATTAAAAACATTATCATGGCAGCATAAGAATCACAATAACCAACACCATCCAAATCCAAGAGAGTTATACCCCTGCAACTGGAATCCGAACTTTTTGTCAATTAAGGAATGCAACAAAGATTCATACACTTATAATCCAAAATCCCGTGAACTTTCCAACTTTGAAAATAATTGTGTCTACAGCACAGGAATGAAGCCTGAGGCAGTGTGCACTCAGTTGTCTTTCCTGTTAGTTACCTTGTGTACTAGTATCTTTTATGCCTATCTTTAAGATTTTGCAGAAGAATTTTGATTTTTAAAACCAGAGTAGGTTTATAGGCAACATTTTATGACTTAGAACAATGGGAGGAAATGCATTTCTGAAATTTTCGAGTCGGTGTCTACATAAGACATTTTGTCAGCTGATCATTTCAAGATCAGCATCTTTTACGACTCCAATATTGCTTTATCACTGGTTTAAACCCCACGAGAAATTCTAACCATCGTGACGCTCTGATAGACAGTGAGTAATTTCAATAATTTATCAAAAATGGACGTTAGGAAAGTTGAGATAACTAAACAACATGATCTTAGTGAACAACATTCAACAACGAAACACATAGATAGAAACAATTAAGTTCCATACAATAAATGATGATTTGGAGAGGCATCTAGACTTTTGATTCTTAAATACCTAGAGATTCAGCGTCTTAATAAGCAGGGGAAGTTTGCTGGCTGAAAGAATGAAGAAAAGAAAATGCATCGTGAGTACCCAGCGAAATAGTTTAATACGCTGACACCATCTTTGCCTTAGAGCAGCGTCTGTATATAGGCATGAAAGGTTTAACTAGGGGTACCCGCACCTGAAAAATGCATTGACAACTACTTAGTTACCTGACGCGGGTACCCGTAAGGCCGAACAGACATTGACATTTTGACAAAACGAGCAAACAACAACAGATTAATCCAACATCAACTGATAAACAAGCAAGTGAGAAATTTCATTTCAAAAAAAAGAGATAGAGCAAAATGTGAACAGCATGCAAAACCTATCATCTGCTGTTAGCTTCTCATCATTCATATCATAGTTTTCAAATCAATTTCAGACAAAGTCTCACTTGCTATTGTAATAAGCTGCATAACTTTTTTAAAAAAGAATAACAAATAAAAATTACTAAAGCTTTCAACTTTAGCCATATTTCTTGATTCGATAATCACCAAGAACACCCGCAAGCATACTCATCAAGCAAACATTACTCACATCAACAACTATAATTTAATTTAGCCATTAGCAATTGTTTACTTCCTAATTTATTTACTCTCACATACAAATGACATGAAGCAAATCATCTCTCGAATTTGCAATAAAAATGATAAAATTTTGCCTATAAACCTACTCTGGTTTTGAAAAACCTACTGCCTGTTTTCTTTGGCTAGCTACTGCCTGTTTTTTTGTGATACAATAACACATTTCTTCCTAAAATAGAAAAAAAGTTTTAAACTGCAGAAAATAGAAACTCTTATCCATTTGAGAATTCTAGAAATTTAAATCCGTTTTCCAATTTGTTAATGCTATAATAACAACTCCATTTGGAAAAATTAAATTTTGCATTTGGACCAAGAGTTGGTTGGGAGTGCCGCATTCTAAATTAAAATGAATTTCTGACACTGAGCCAAAATTTTTGAGTAATATCTGTGGATAAATCCACCTAATACTGAAACATTTCATTTTTTGTTATAAAATTCTAGGCTCAGTTAGATCATCGAAGCATCATTGCAAGAAAAAGCAAATTCTATAAAATACAGAAATGCTTCAATAGATAACAAATTCGAGAAATAAAGCAGGAGAGTTACCCAAAATCTGATTGGAAACAGATACAGCCAGTTAAGCTGTTTTGTTTCAGCGAATCAGCTTTCAATTCAACTAAAAAACCTGAAATTCTAAAATCAGAAAAGGGAAGAGTGGCAGAGATGTGACGGAAAAAAAAAGAGAGGGGCAGAGATGTACCGTGGCCGGAGCTTGAAAGAGAAAGAGAGAAGGTTAGAATTAGGTCATTATTAGAACTTAGAAGTATAGTATTTAATCTTAAATAAATTAAACTTTAGTAAAATCACATTTTATTTGATGCATAAATAAATATCTTAGAGGAGAAGCGTGTTATGGAATTTAGCGGCAGCGGGAAATTACAACTTTTCGAAATATTTAATTTCGCGCGGCTCAGCAAATTCTCCAATTCGAAAACAAGCGCAACTCACACACAGAATTAGAAGAGCTTCCTGAGGAGAGTAATGGCGGACGCATCACATCTGGAGAGAATGGGATGGGAGCTCAAGTGTCCTATATGGTAATTGATTAATTTGTCTGTCAACAGTTTGAGTCTATTTAATTCAGCCGTTTCGCTCACCTGCAATCATGTCTTTTGCAAGTAAGCATTTAGTAAAATGATGATTCGTATACGGTTTCTGATTTCAAGTCGCTTTTGTTGCCTATTATATTGCGTTTACTGATTGATGCAGTTTGTGTATCGAGAAATCGATGAAAGCAGCATCGAGTTGTCCTGTTTGTAAAGTTCCATACAGGCGAAGAGGTATATATTAACTTGTGGAATTCTCATGACTTGTATATCGAGTGCTCCCATTTTGTAATTTTTTTCATTTTCATTTCGCCGAAATTAGGCCTGCGCCTCATATGGATAATTTGGTTAGCGTTTACAAAAGCATGGAAGTAGCATCTGGAGTCAATATTTTTGTCACTCAAACTGAAGCATCACCTGGCTCTTCTGGTAATGACTGCTTTGTTGTGTGGTGTTTGACAATCTTCCATAATTTTCATTAGACAAACAAGCATGCTTTATTTGATGTCTTGCCACAAACTCATTGTTTGCCTCAATTATAATGTGTTAATGTGTGTGCAGTCCAAAATAATGGCCAAATGAAACTAGAAGCTTCAGACATTGGGAATCAGAAACAGCATCACATGAGAGGATCAAAAAGTGCATCAGTTTTTCCTACAAAGAAAAGGATTCAGATACAACCATATACAAGGACCGAAATGGAGCGAGAAAGGCTGAAGGATGGAGCTGCTGAAATCAACAGAAATGAAACTAAAAGCAGTCCTACTTTGCAAAATGACATGCCTACCACATCTGAAAAGGGGGTAGCCAAGTTACCTTCTTTTTTCTGGTTGAGAGATGAAGAGGACATGGAGAAATCAACTCAGCAGACGGATGACAATCTGGTCATGTATACACCGCCAGAAGCTCCTTGCTTCAGCGACATCAAAGACTTGGATGATGAGGTTTGTTCTCCCCCAGATATAGCTTCTAATGTCATCGATTATGAACTAATGCTACCGAATTTAAGATTATAGAGTTCATTAATTATTTCCTGACTGATAATTGATGCAATTACTTTTCTTGGCAACACACTATTTTTAAATTTCATTTGTTTCTTTATGCAGATAGGAGTTGGTAACTTATCGAACAATGCAAATTTCATTGATAGTGAAATGTTTGAATGGACACAAAGGCCTTGCTCTCCTGAACTCTGTTCAAGTCCAACAATACAGGTGCATAACATTTTTTAATATTTCAACAATCCATTATTTACCAAGTTTGATATAATTATGTTGGTGTAGATTGAAGATCATACTGCTGAAGAGTATGTCGCCTTAAAAAGTGTAGAAACGAACTCAACAGAAACTGCTGTTCCATAGAACGGATCTACTAGCACAGGAGGCAAGCGTACAAGGGAAGAAACCTCTGAAGGCAAATGCAGAATGAGAAATTCTAAAAAGAAAGTCAACTCAAATGAGCCTGAAAAAGACAAGAAAGCTAGAAGGATCTCAACCGTAACCGCATTCCGTGCTGAATTTGGCAATGAAATCTATCAAGATTTGCAAGAGGGCAATAAAGACACTCCATTGGTTATAAAAGGAAAATCTAGAAAAAGCAGAAAGGTCCTGCCCAGTGTTCAAGAGAAAAATGTTTTAACTTTATCTGATGAGGTACAGCCTCCAGCAAACGGCAAGGGTGAGGAGTTCACTCAAGTTTCAGCATCAGAAAATTGTGGCAGTAAAGAAGAAACTGAAAAATCTGGCAGTAAAGAAGAAACTGAAAAATCTGAAATTGGAAAAAAGTTCTTAGATACTGAACAAAACAAACGGGGGTCGGTTTCCCAGTTGCTTACTAATCTGCTTCCACCAGGAATGCATGAAGAAATTTCAGATAGATGTGTCAAAAGAAAGTATGTAAATGTCTGTAGAAAGTCACCAAGTTCTGGAAATACAGTTAAATTATCTGTAAAGAGCATGTGCAAGGACAACTATGATTCTAAAGCTTTAGGTGCTAATGAAAAGGATGCAACCAGAGATCACTCTTTTGAAAGGGATCGATCAGACATAAAAACTCCATCAAAAGTTGATAAACCACCTTCCTCCCTTGGCGGGCATGCTTTGCTAAAATGTAATACATCTCCCAGTACAATTCATTGTGCTTTCTGCCAATCATCTGAAGAGTCTGAGGTACATCCCTTTTGAAATATAGCTTATGTTTTTTATTATTTATGCTACATACTAGTTAATTGTCCAAGAAAGGAATGATTTTGTGTATATGGTTTGTTACTGAAATTCAAAAGTTCAGGCTTCAGGGATCATGGTTCACTACGTCGGTGGGAAGTTGGTGATAGATGTCGCAAGAAAGGATGCTATACATGTTCACAAGAAATGTGCAGAATGGTATGACATTTGCAACAATATCTGCACATTTTTCTAGTATGCGGACTTCGCTGGTGGTAGATTAATCAAATTTATCTAGTTTGCTTCATTTTGTTGCTGTCACATGCTACTATCTACCTTTTTATGCTTTATTAGGGTAGTCATCAATAGTATCAATTTGTTAATTTTCATTGTAATATATAGCAAAATGAGGCTGGTCATCTTTTGTAGGGCACCTAATGTGTATTTTGAAGATGATACCGTTGTCAACCTTGAAAATGAATTGTACAGAAGTCGAAGAATTAGGTGCAGCTGTTGTGGCATCAAGGGAGCAGCTCTCGGGTGTTATGACAAGAGTTGTCGCAAGAGCTTTCATGTTCCTTGTGCTAGGTTGACTCCAGAATGTCGATGGGATTCTGCAAGTATAAACTAGCAATTATTTCTGAACATGGAGAAAACACTAAGATTAATATTGTGGTTTTCAACACGTGACAGGAAAACTTTGTTATGCTATGTCCAATTCATAAATCATCTCAACTGCCAACTGATTTTCCTCAATCTCAATCAAGGAAGAAAAGTAAACTTTCTGCTGAAAGGTTTGTTGCACTTTCCAGCAATGTTTACATGGACATTGTGCAGCTTCAAGATTGACTATTCATATTTTAGCATGGTTTATATCACGACTTTCTTTTCCATTTTTACTTCCTCCAGAAAGTCTTGGCTCCATCCACATAAAGTGAAAACGAATGAAGAATGCACAGACAGATCACCCTTACAGTGGAAGTGCCATAAGAGGTTCAAGAATTTGGTGTTCTGCTGTTCAGCTCTCACCAATACCGAGAAAGTAAATAAACCAGTAATTACTTTATTTAATATGTTGTGTGAAATAAGGAGATAATAGTTTTATGTATCACGACTATGGTGTAAATTCAGGAAACTGTTGCTGAATTTGAGAACTTGTTTGGAGTAACAATTCTGAAGAACTGGGATCCGACTGTCACCCATGTAATAGCTTTGACAGATGAGAATGGGGCGTGCCGACGTACACTCAAATTTTTAATGGCTGTCTTGGAAGGAAAATGGGTTTTGAATGTTCAGTGTGAGTAATTTTCTATGTACAAATGAATTTGAATTGACTCTATATTCTTTGTAAGAAGTTATTTCAAATATTTTTATGTACAAGCTTCAATCTATTTGTTTATATATTTCATGCCATTAATATGTTTCTATTGATTCAGGGATTAAAGCTTGCATTGAAGCTGGAGATATAGCTGATGAGGAACAGTATGAAATCTCAGTCGACATTCATGGAATAAGGGATGGACCAAAGCTTGGAAAATTAAGACTTCTAAACAAGGTTAATCTTTTGCTTCTGATGTACATTCTTCACTGTTTCTTCTTTCCAAGTTATTCATATGATTTGATTCCCACTTCCTGTGATTTTGCAGCAACCAAAACTATTTGATGGTTACACATTCTTTTTCATGGGAGATTTTGCGCCTTCATACAGAGGATATCTTCACGATCTTGTGATTGCTGCTGGAGGTAAAGTTCTGAACAGGAAGCCCGTTGCAGGAGACCAGACAACTGCATCTACCAGAAGCTCCAAGACAACCTTCATCATTTACAGTGTCGAGCTTCCTCAACAGTGCAAGCCATCCAATGAAAGTTCAGTCATGGGCCAGAGACGTGCACGTGCAGAAGCTTTAGCCTCTTCTGCCGGAGCCATGGTAGCGAGCAATTCATGGATTATGAATTCTATTGCAGGTTGCAAACTGCAAACGGTTAGTAATTATAGTAAATAGTTGTCTCATCGCCTTTCCACTTGTGATTGTGACAAAAATAGGTTATTTATGCACCGCCGTTGCCTCCATATTCCGTTGTGAACTTTGGTACATGTTCATTTATATATAAGGAAAGTTGCAAAAACAGAATACCATCCTTGCCAAAAATGCAGTATCATATTCACATTGGTTACAGGTTCTTAGCCATATATCTCTCTAGTTGCGAAAGCTACGTTCAACAAGTCTCCTCTAAGGTAACCTTTTTCCACCTGTTTTACATCTCATAATGACACTGCTATTTATAGCAAAAACAAAAAAAAAGCCAGTCCAAGTTCTGAGAGAACTGAAGAGAAACATCATAGTATTCCATCCCATCGTCTCCTTGTCCTAACTCGTTCCTTCTTCGTCTTCTTCTTGTGCTACTTGAACTGAAGAGAACCCTTGTTGCATCTTATCATGCTTTTCAAGCATTGTCTGGAAATGCTCAAACACATTCTCCAAACTCTCTATATCTTCATCAACATCAACAGCGCGTTCCTTTAATCTCCTTACGTTGCCAAAGCTCGACTCAATCTTCTCCCTCATCTCATCTATTGTGCTACACAGCACCATGTTCTTCCCCCGTTCCTCATTGAGCCTCTCCTTCATCGATTGGTACCCATCGTGCGACCTCACGAGCATCTCCCTAAGGAACTTGTTCTGCTCTTCGAACTCCCTTCCCTGCGATTCTCCTCCCACACATTCCTGCACTTTGCTCACCAGCTTCTCGTTCTGCGCCTTGAGGCCGTGCATGAGATCCTCCATCTCGGACAACTCATGCGCCTTTCTAGAAAGCTCAGCAGCCATGATCTCCTTCTCCTTCCCCAGGCTCGAGCACATGAGCTCGAGGCGCTTCCTGGCGGCAGTGCACGCGGTGAGCTCTCTCCTCAGCTTCTCCTTCTCATCCGCCACAGCCTCGACCCTGCCCTTCTTGCCCTTGGGCGGCTGGCTGAGGCCGGTGTTGCAGCGGCGCAGGGTGGTCTTATTGCCAAAGGACTGGCATTTTTGGATTCTTGTCCGAACAGTGTCCAAGATTGTGACCATGGTAGCCACCCTGAGCATTCTCCTGCTGTCTTTGCGGCCTTTGCCGCAGGCGTCTTTGTGATCTTGGATTAGCTTTAGCAACAGCTTTATAGGTGCTGCTGCTCCTGCACCACACAAATACATCTCCATCAATCAAATTCATAGTGAAAAGTATTAGACCATATGTGATTTTTTTTTTACCATCTAAACCAGAATCATCGTGTTGCTGTTCGTCTATCATTTGGGGAATTTCAGGTACTGAATTTGACCGATCCTCGTTTCTCATTTCCTCTATGTGTTGTACTATTCAAGAATGTAATTATTCTATTTTCAATGTGAATACAAAAACACGATAGGGTGATGAAGGAGAATGTGGTCCGACCAACAAAAAGAGAAGATTTTTTGATTTATCTTTTACTGAGAGATGCAGTTAAAGAGCGCTTGGCATGCCAAGCCCTCTCGTTCTGTCTCTTCCTCTCTGTGACTCTCTCTCTTCTTGTTTGTGTATTTAAGTGTCGGAAACTCGGAAGGGAAGGGAGGAAGAGCGGTTGAATTGTTGGGTGGTTACTATTCGACGAAATTGTTGGGAGTGTTTATGTGGGAGAGGCTCCAATGGGATGCAATTTTGCGTGGTTTTCATCTTTTTTAAACGAATATGTTTCATGCAATACAAAAGTTAAGTAATAACCATATGATGTTTGTCTATGTTATTAATGAAAAGTAAATATGATTAGTCTCGTGTGTGTGTGATTGATCCGCGAATTTCTGATGTTAGTAAATGCTGGTAGAGAATAAAGACTACGACACAATGAATTTACGTGGTTCGATTTACTGAAGTAAATCTACGTCCACGGGAAGAAGGGAGGGCAAGATTGTATTGCTTGATCTGGGATTACAGCTTACAACACAGACTTGCTATATGATATTTTATCTCTAGAGAGCTTCACCTTTTTCTATCTGATCTAAGTTCTATTTATACATTGAACTAAGATCGTGGTTTGCATCACCACTAATGATGGTTGTGGATGTCGTGGAGGTCATGGCCTAAGATCGTGGATGTAGCGTAGGTCATGGCCTACGATCGTGGCCTGAGTTGACACCAAGTGGTAGTGGGTGTGTTGGAAGTTGTGGAAATCCTGTATGGGTCCACTAACTCCTTGTTCGGTCGAATACTGAGACCGAACTGCTTTGGTTGCCGATCTGAGAGTAGAGCTTGATGCCGACCTGAGAGCAGAGCTTGATTGGTTGGCTTTTACCGAGCTGTAGGCTGAGGCCGAACTCTTTGTTCGGTCGAATACTGAGACCGAACTGCTTTGGTTGCCGATCTGAGAGTAGAGCTTGATTGGTTGGCTTTTACCGAGCTGTAGGCTGAGGCCGAACTCTTTGGTAATGCCGAACTCATACTCTTCCTTGGGCTTTGGGCTGATGGGCCGTCATTGCTGTTGGGCTTGTTTAGTACGCACCCCATCACTACCCCCCCCGAAGGGCGAAGTGAATCACTTCGGCGAAGTGAGTCACTTCGGCATTCTGGATAAAGGCAAGGGGGAGGCTGATGTCAGGGGACGTGCCTTGCATTAAATGCGACAGTAAAATCCGGCCGTTGAATCCTGAAAAGGTGGGATTCGAAACGGTGCGACGATTTTGAAATCTTCGCCGAATCTGATAAATACCTCCTTTCTTCATCATTGAAGCACTTTTGCGACTGCTTCTTCTGCACTCTCTCTTTTTTGCGAAAATTCTCTCTCCGCTTTCAAGAATTTCTTCAGACTTTCTTCACCTTCAAAAAGTAAGAAAAATGTCTTCTTCTTCTTCTTCGGAGTCGGGTAGCGGTAGGAGAGGCGGTAAGGGGTCTTCTGGCCGGAAAGAGTCCGGGGAGAAGACCGTAGAGTATTTCCATAGTATTTTGAGTAAGGATACTGTGATATCCCTACCCGAAAAATACTTTTTTCCTGGGGGGAAGGCGGTGGTACCTGACGGTGATCATAGGGCTGACTCCCCGCCGGAGGGTTACGCCACCGTGTACGAGGCCTGCTTAGAATGCGGGCTTCGTTTCCCCCTCCCTTCTGCCTTTATAGATTTACTAGATTTTTTTCAGCTTCCTTTAGGCCAGGTGACTCCGAACTCTTGGAGGCACTTGTCGGCCTTCGCTGCCGAACTCCGTAAGTTAGGAAGGGATTTGTCTTTGAAGGCGATCCTTAAATTCTTTCAATTTAAGAGGAAGGGGTCTTGGTTTTACTTGATCCCTGTACAGCCCTTTAGGGCCTTTTGTAAAACGAAGTGGCCGAAGTGGCAAAACCGCTTCTTCTACTATGATAGGACCGCGGCTCCTAGTTTTCCCTGGAGAGGGCCGAAGTCCGTTATCCGTCATCCTCGGCCTGAACCGTTGAACGAGCTCGATGGCGAGCTCAACAAGATTCCCATAGTTAGGAAACAATACACG
This sequence comes from Salvia splendens, assembly GCF_004379255.2. Lineage (NCBI taxonomy): Eukaryota > Viridiplantae > Streptophyta > Magnoliopsida > Lamiales > Lamiaceae > Salvia > Salvia splendens. The sequence continues at coordinate 34,517,759 of NC_056038.1, forward strand.
GAGTCTGAGCTCGTCAAGGGCGACGTCGTGTTCGACATCTCGTCTTCGGACGAAGAGGCCGAGGGTGAGGATTTCTCTTTATCTTTATGCTCTACTGCTTTAACGAAGAAAACTAACCTGGCTTTCTTGCTTTTTGGCAGTGTACATGTTGAATAAGGCTATCCGAAAGTCCTCCGAGCTTGTGGAGCCGGAGAGGCAGAGAGCCCCTCGCTCGGCGTCTGAAGCCGAGAAGAATCCGAAGAGGCAAAAAACCTCTTCTTCGGATCCGAAAGAGCCGGAGCCGTGTTCGGCTAAAGGGAAGGGGAAATTTCATGAGTCCCCAAGAGTGCCGGGGAAAGACCTGGTCATCTCCGAGGTGGTTGCAGACATCCCGGAACACGTCCCTGAGCCTTTTCAATGGCCGACGAATTTTGTGGAGGTAAGCTTTCTGACTTGGCTTCTTTTCCACATTTTTTGATGGCCATTCTGTTGAGTTTTTTCCTTGTTCATCTTCAGAGAGCCAAGCTCGTCTCCGTGGAGCTCTCCAAAGCATCCCACGACTACGAGGAGATGCAGAAGAAGTTGCATCTTGCTCGTAGTCTGGCCGAACAGGCTGAGGCCAAATTTGAGAGGGCCCGAGCTGCTAGGATCTCGGCTCAGGATGAAGCCCGGTCAGCCAAAAACCAGCTCATCATCCTGCAAGAGCAGACGAAGCACCGGGAGGCTCAGAAGGAGGCTGCCGCCGTGGCTGCCCAGGGGGAGGCTCTCCGTGTTTACACGGAGAAACTCTTTTTGAGCAGCCAGTTCTCGGCCTTTGTCGGTAGTCTGGTAAGGCTAATTACCGATAAGGGCGAGCTCGGCTTGCCAACAAGTTGTGAAATCATTACGGCGCTGGGCTTCTCGGTACGACATCATTCTTTCCCGGCGTCCCTCAATCGAGAGATTCCTTAGGCATTTCCCGCCAACAGATGCTCGCACTCCAGATCAAGCCTCTGGTTCCCTTGTTCAAAATCCTACTCCAAGTCAACAACGAACTCCGGAACAGCCGGAAACGTCAAGACGAGAACGGGCTCAGGAGCAACCGGAATCGTCAAGACAGGGACGGACTGAAATTCGCCGAGGAGTTGTGACTATGAGCGAGCAAGATCAGCGGATGCTTATTGCAGAGACTCTTCATCGCCGAGGGGTTAGAGCTTCTGGGGCTCGCGGAAGAGGTGTTGGGTCGAGGATAGCATCTCGTCGACCTGCTTATTCTTCATCTGCTCGGAACAACCGAACTCGGCTTCCAGAGGATTTTGCAGATAGGTGGCTTAACTTTAGCAACCGAGGACAGTAGAATAGTCCTTTGTAATGGCGTAATGCCTTCTCGTAGGGGAGCTGAATTGTCTGCCGAACGAGATTTAATAAATGAAATTTTTTCCTTTCGCTTTTATCACTGCTTACTTACAGTTCAGCGAAACAATTTCATCGTGCTCGTCATCGGTCTTATGAAGTGAGCTTCTTTGATCGGACTCGTATTTGGACTTTGAAGTAAGCTTCTTTGACCGGACTCGTCTTTGATCTTATGAAGGAAACTTCTTTGACCGGACTTGGTTTGTGTTCTAATTTGGCGATTTTTGTCGCCGGGATCGAACTTTCCCTTGTCCTAATTCGGCGAGTTTTATCGCGTGGATCGGACTTTCCCAGTTAACCGAAGTGGTCTTATGCAGTAAACCTCTTTGACTAGACATGGTCGTCCTCGGTCTTATGAGGTAAACTTCTTTGACCGGACTTGGTCGTCCTAATTCGGCGAGGTTTATCGCGTGGATCGGACTTTCCCTTATTGCAGTTCGTTTCAGACGAAGTGCTTATTTCTTAAGCCGAATTGTGGTCTTGTATCTTCCTGAGAAGCTTGGACTCACAATCGTTGGCTTAATGCAGTTCGTTTCAGACGAAGTGCTTGTTAAGCTGAATTGTGGTCTTGTATCCTCCTTGGAAGCTTGGACTCACAATCGTTGGCTTATTGCAGTTCGTTTCAGACGGACTGCTTGTTAAGCTGAATTGTGGTCTTATATCCTCCTTAGAAGCTTGGACTCACAATAGTCTTTAATAATCGATCTAAAAAGGGGATCAGTCTTTAAAGAACGATATACCTTGGTACCATTTGTAAGAGACGACAAGCACATAGAGACAAAACACATAGAGAAAAAATGAAAAAGATGAAGGAAAAAAACTTTAAACTTTTTTTTTTTTTTTTTAAAAAAAAAAACGACAAGTAAAAGGTACAAGTAAGAAACAAACAAATAAAAACATATACCCCTATGACCGAACTAGACACGAGACGGACTGACCGGACTTTTGTCTCTTACAAGTGGAACTTCTTGAGGTTGGAGACGTGTCATGTTCGGGGTACTTGTTCTCCTGACATGTGAGTCAATTTATAAGACCCTTTGCCGAGGACTTCTGACACCCGATATGGACCCTCCCATGTGGGTTCGAGTTTGCCCAGCTTTTCTGCTCGGCTTACTTCGTTGTTTCTCAAGACGAGATCTCCCACTTGAAATTGAAGCTTTTTCACCCTTTGGTTATAATACCGGGCTACTTGCTCCTTATACTTGGCTGCTTTTATGCACGCCAATTCTCTTCTTTCTTCGGCGAGATCTAGTTCTGCTCTCAGTCCGTCGTCATTCATTTCTGAGGAGAAATTTAGAGTTCGGGGACTGGGTACGCCGATCTCCACCGGAATTACGGCTTCAGTGCCGTACACCAGACTATACGGAGTTTCACCGTTGGAGGTTTTGGGCGTAGTTCGGTAGGACCATAGGACTTGAGGGAGATTTTCTACCCATTGTCCTTTGGCTTGTTCTAACCGAGCTTTTAACCCTTTCACCAGAATCCGGTTCGTTACTTCCGTTTGTCCGTTTGCTTGGGGATGGGAAACCGAAGTGAACCGCTGTTGAATGTTCAGCTCTTGGCACCAATTCTTGAACGTCTTGTCGGTGAACTGAGTCCCATTATCCGAGATGAGGATGTGGGGTATGCCAAATCGGCACACTATGTTCTTCCAGACGAAGTCCAATGCCTTTGAGCTCGTTATCGTAGCTAATGGTTCAGCCTCCACCCACTTCGTGAAGTAGTCCACGGCAACGATAAGGAATTTCATTTGCCGAGGAGCTTGAGGAAGTGGTCCCACTATGTCTATGCCCCATTGCATGAAAGGCCAAGGGCTTTGCATAGTGTATAGATCGGTCTGCGGCATCCTTGGGACATTTGCATGAATTTGGCACTTCGTACACTTCTTGACGAGCTGCACTGCCTCTTGTACCATGGTTGGCCAATAATATCCCCATCTCAGAACTTTTTTAGCTAAAGCTCTGGCTCCGATGTGGCTACCGCACGATCCTTCATGAACTTCTCTGAGGATGTAGTCCGTCTCTTCTGGTCCTACGCACCGCAATAACGGCTGGAGGTAAGACTTTCTAAAGAGGACTCCTTCATGAAGTTCGTACCGAAGTGCTCGGCACGTGATCTTCCGAGCTTCTCTCTTATCCTCGGGCAATTGTCCTTGATCCAGATACTGCAAGATCGGCGTCATCCAGTTCGGCGAGCTGGATACTGAATGTACCTCGGCTTCATCAATGCTTCGATGCATTAATTCTTCCGCCTTTGAGCTCGGATCTGAGGCCAACTTACTTAAGGTATCTGCTCGGCTATTTTCCGCTCTGGGAATGCGGATTATCCGAAAATAGGAGAAACTTCGGCTGATGCTTTGCGCTTTGTCCAAATACTTCTTCATTCTCTCGTCACGAGCTTCACTTGTACCCAACATGTGATTTACTATGACTTGTGAATCACAATGGACTTTGAGAGATTTGACGAGCAGACTTTGCGCTAACTGGAGTCCGGCCAGGAGGGCTTCGTACTCGGCTTCATTATTAGTAGTGGGGAATAGGAACCGAAGTGAGTAGGTTACCTCGTGTCCGTCGGGAGCGACAAGTAGAATACCAGCTCCACTTCCCATCTTGTTTGAAGCTCCATCTACGAATCCGCTCCAGCAGTCCGGCGGCTCTACTTCGGATTCCAAGGGCTGTGCTAGTTCGGCATTGGCAGAATTCTTCTGTTCGGCAATAACAGGAATTGCTTGATCGAACTTTGCTTCTGCAAGAAAATCTGCCAAGGCTTGTCCCTTGATGGCTTTCCGAGGTAGATATTCAATTGTGTGCTCTCCCAACTCTATAGCCCACTTGGCGATTCTGCCTGATGCTTCTGGTTTGGTCAACACTTGCCGAAGTGGCAGATCAGTTAAGACGCATACCTTGTGAGCATAGAAGTATGGCCGCAGTCTCCTTGCTGCATTTACTAATGCTAGAGCAATCTTTTCCAGAGGTTGATACCTGGTTTCTGGACCTCTTAATGCTCGGCTTGTAAAATAGATGGGAAGCTGCTTTAGGCCTTCTTCTCGTACAAGCACCGCGCTGATGGTTTGATCCGATGCCGCTAAGTATAAGAATATTACTTCGGCTTCGGTTGGAGCAGAGAGAATAGGAAGCTCGGCTAGATAACTTTTGAGCTCGTCAAAGGCTTTTTTCTGCTCGGCTCCCCACTCGAACTTTGGTGCCTTTTTCAACACCTTGAAGAACGGCAGTTGCTTTTCGGCTGCTTGGGAAAGGAATCGATTCAGTGCGGCTAGACATCCGGTTAGCCTTTGCACGTCATGTATGGACTTCGGCATTGCCATGTTCTGAACGACTTGAACTTTTGAGGGGTTTGCCTTGAGTCCGTCCTTTGAAACCCAACAACCCAGAAACTTTCCCGAATCTACCAAAAAGGTACACTTTTGGGGATTAAGTTTGAGGTTGGCTTTCTTGAGCACGTTGAGAGTGGACTTGAGGTTGTGCTCGTACTCCGAAGTGCTTTTGCTTTTGACGACTATATCGTCAACATACACTTCGACCTCCTTTCCAATCAGGTGCCGAAAAAGCTTGTCTACCATCCTTTGATAAGTGGCTCCGGCATTCTTTAAACCGAATGGCATCTTTTTATAAGCGAAAATGCCGAAATCAGTAATGAAGGCCGTTTTTGAAGCGTCAATCTCATCCATTAAAACTTGATGGTATCCTTTGTATAGATCAAGAAAACAAAAAATTTCAAAGCCTATCAAAGCTTCTACTTTTTTATCTATGTTCGGAAGGGGATAGCAATCTTTGGGACAGTGCTTATTTAGATCGGTGAAATCTATGCACATCCGCCATCCTCCTTCCTTTTTCTTGATCATGACAGGATTGGCCACCCACGAAGGATACTTCACTTCGAATAACACATCCGCCTTCAATAATTGACGGACTTCGTCATGGATGACTTGACTTCGTTCTGCCGCAAAGAGTCTTTGCTTCTGTTTTATCGGCCGGACCGAAGGATCAATATTTAACCGATGAGTGATTACCTCGGGGGGCACTCCGGTCATGTCCAACGGAGACCATGCAAAGACGTCTTTATACTCCTTGAGGAGCTGGATGGTTTTTTCCCGAAGTAGAGGCGTTCCCGCGAAGCCGATCTTAACCGTTCTGGATGGGTCGTCTTCGTACAGCTGAACTGTCATCGAATTCGGCTCCGGTATGACTTCGGTCATTGCCTCTGACTCCGGCTGCTGTGATTGCTATGCTTGGTGGTGCCGATCTGACTGCTCGGCACTTCTAAGCGCAATTTGCAGACATTCCTTTGCTCTCTTTTGGTCACCTCGGATGACCGCTATCCCTCCTTTAGTAGGGATCTTGATGGTGAGGTGATAAGTGGAGCAAATGGCCCGAACTGTGTTGAGCCAGTCTCTTCCCAGGATGACATTGTACGGGGACCGAGCTTTCACCACGAAAAACTCAATCATCGTACTGGAGCTAGTAGGCGCTTTCCCCACCGTGATCGGAAGGCTGATAATACCTTCAGGGCGGGTGTCCTCCTGGGCGAAGCTCTTCAGGGGAAGCGGAGCCGGACTGAGCCGAGCTGGGTCCACTTCTAGTTTGTCGAAGCACTCTTTAAAAAGAATGCTGACTGACGCTCCTGTATCCACCAACACCCTGTGGATCAGTTTGTTTGCCACTCCGGCTTGGATGACAATGGCGTCTTGGTGAGGAGAGATGGCCGGGACGGGATCAGCATCCGAGAACGTAATCACTTCGTCCTGCTTCAGCCTTTTATGCGTTGGCTCCTCTCGATTGGAGCCTCTGCGCTCTGACTTCAGGGACGACTTGGTCTTCCCGGCAGGGAGAGCGTCAATAGTCTGGATTACTCCATCATATTGCGGCTCGTCATCGTCTTCGGGATCCGGCTGCCTTTTCGGATCCTGAGGAGCGCAGTTCGCACCTCTCTGCTTCTTATTCTTCTTTGACTGCTTGCTTTGGTATTTTTTCAATGTCCCTGCCCTCACAAGAACATCGATACCTGCAGCCAAGTTTCTGCACTCCTCGGTATCGTGACCGTGGTCTTGATGGTAGGAGCAGTAGTTATCCTGGGGTCGGCGCGCGGCTGATTTCGTCATCCGCTTTGGCTTTTCGAATAGGTCAGAGTGCAGTTCGAAAATTTCCGCTCTCGGCTTGTTCAGCGGTACGAACTGAGCGGACGGCTTCTCGGGATTGAGACGGGGTCCCAATCTGTCTTGCACCGGAGTCCTTTGAATCCTTTCAAAAGGAGTTCGGCGAGGATGTCCCTGATCGCCAAAAGGAGTTCGGCGAGGATGTCCCTGATCGCTATGATCGGGCTTCCTCCTGTCTCCTCGGGATGAGCTGTCTAAAGACCGTTTGCGACGGTCAGCCTCATCGGCACGGGAGAACTGGTCCACAATGTCCCACATCTCTTGAGCTGTTTGCGGACTGCATTCCACGAGCTTTCTGTAGAGAGCTCCGGGCAGGATTCCATTTTGGAATGCCGAAATGACAAGTAGATCGTTGAGATCATCTACTTGTAGGCATTCCTTGTGGAATCTCGTCATGAAGTCGCTGATCCTTTCGTCGCGACCTTGACGTATAGAAAGCAGCTGAGCCGAAGTGATCCGGGCTTCCGCTTTCTGAAAGAACCTCCTGTGGAAAGCATCCATTAGATCTCGGTAAGATATAATGCTGCCTTGGGGGAGGCTATCGAACCACCTTCTCGCGTTCCCGATAAGCAGCTCGGGGAACAGCTTGCACATATGGACCTCATTGAGACCCTGGTTCGCCATGTTATACTGATAGCGTCCCAGGAAGTCATGAGGATCCACCAACCCGTCATAAGTCATCGACGGAGTTCGGTAGTTCTGTGGAAGGGGAGTTCGGGTGATATCGTCCGAGAACGGAGTCTTCAATGCTCCGTACATGGCGAACCCGACATCTCTTCGGTATGGAGGAGATGGAGATCTCCTGTGATTCCGGTACCGAGGAGGAACAGGAACATGTCGGGGTTGAGGATTCTTCTTCCTGGAAGACACGGCACTACTGCGGTAGTGACTTTCATGTCTGGATGAGGAAGGAGAATCCACCGTTTTCGTCTTCGGCTCTTGGCTCTTTTGCAGGAAGGCTAAGAACTCATCCTGCTTCTCAGCCAAGAACAGCTTGACAGCCTCATTCAAATCAGGCTGCTGGGAAGACTCGGTGTGTGGACCTTTTGAGCGGCTTGTTCCTTCATCGTGAAAACTGGAAGTAGCTGTCTCCCGAGGCTGTTTTCCGGACCTGCGGGCTGGACTAGCTTCCTCATGGTTTTCACGAACGGTATTGCGGGGTAGTGTGTGATCTGGTATGCATTTTTTTGGGGTGGAAAAAGGGTCAAAAATTCGCTTTATCACAAATTTGGTTCTCTGTTTCCCACAGACGGCGCCAGTGATTGATCCGCGAATTTCTGATGTTAGTAAATGCTGGTAGAGAATAAAGACTACGACACAATGAATTTACGTGGTTCGATTTACTGAAGTAAATCTACGTCCACGGGAAGAAGGGAGGGCAAGATTGTATTGCTTGATCTGGGATTACAGCTTACAACACAGACTTGCTATATGATATTTTATCTCTAGAGAGCTTCACCTTTTTCTATCTGATCTAAGTTCTATTTATACATTGAACTAAGATCGTGGCTTGCATCACCACTAATGATGGTTGTGGATGTCGTGGAGGTCATGGCCTAAGATCGTGGATGTAGCGTAGGTCATAGCCTACGATCGTGGCCTGAGTTGACACCAAGTGGTAGTGGGTGTGTTGGAAGTTGTGGAAATCCTGTATGGGTCCACTAACTCCTTGTTCGGTCGAATACTGAGACCGAACTGCTTTGGTTGCCGATCTGAGAGTAGAGCTTGATGCCGACCTGAGAGCAGAGCTTGATTGGTTGGCTTTTACCGAGCTGTAGGCTGAGGCCGAACTCTTTGTTCGGTCGAATACTGAGACCGAACTGCTTTGGTTGCCGATCTGAGAGTAGAGCTTGATTGGTTGGCTTTTACCGAGCTGTAGGCTGAGGCCGAACTCTTTGGTAATGCCGAACTCATACTCTTCCTTGGGCTTTGGGCTGATGGGCCGTCATTGCTGTTGGGCTTGTTTAGTACGCACCCCATCAGTGTGCTTATCAGGTCAATTTAATAAGGATACAATAATTTTTGGATTGAGTTTGGATCGGATTTAGATAATGTATTAGTATTATTTTTATTATTATTCAATTAGAATTATCTTTTTATTTACTCAAATTCATACTATCTCAATTTCTTGTATTGTTATTGTGTACGAGTCATATGTTAGTCTCAATTCTTTCGAATTGAATATTGTTGCATCTTCAAATAGCAAATAGTTGGTTGCGCAACGAGGTATTAGAAGCCACCATCCTCAACGCATGTTCACACTTCCAATCACTTGACATCTATCACCACCTTCAAGTCCATACTAGACCGTCAGTAGAAAATACTCCCTCCGTCCTAATAAATATGAAACATTTGCTTTTCGACACTTGATGTTATGTAGTGTTGTTTTGTGAGTTAATGAAGAGAGAGTAAAATGAGAGAGAGGAAAAAATAGAAATAAAGTTATTTTTATTTTAGAAAACGTTTCATTTTTAATGAGACAAAGAGAGTATATCTTAGGCAAGTGGCGAAGCCACATGAGACAGGGAAGCCCATAGTCCCCACCAATTTCAATGTTTACTTATACATACGTGTATCCTTAAATAAATAACCAAGACATAGCACAGGTGGTTGATTACTCCTATTTTTACATCAGAGTCCACAGTTCAAATCCCATAAGCGCCCTAAAATTTGTAGATTGCAATTTTTAGTTTTCATTTTTTTAATATTTATTGTTTGTTTTAGCTTTACAAAGTCCCTTTTATTTAGTTTTTTTCCTAAGTTTTTTTCCATAAAATTCTAAGAGATTCATAAATGCATCTTATAAATATTATTAGTAAATTTAATTTTAAAATTATTTCGCACATATTATCCATATTTCTTGTAGTCCTCTCGCATCAGTTTTAGACCATGAAGAAACAAAAAATATCTCAAAACCATGAAGAGTAAGTTGGGCTCCCAAAATTAAAATTCTGGCTTCGCCACTATCTTAGGCTACCTAAGAGCATTAGCAGTGGTGCGGATGTCCTCTCGCATCAGTTTTAGACCATGAAGAAACCAAAAATATCTCAAAACCATGAAGAGTAAGTTGGGCTCCCAAAATTAAAATTCTGGCTTCGCCACTATCTTAGGCTACCTAAGAGCATTAGCAGTGGTGCGGATGTCCCGACAGACATCCCCGCGGACATCCCAAAAACACCTCCTGCCACGCCATACGGACATCCCACTGCGGATGCCACGTCATACGGACATCCCATTACACAGTGGCGTACATCCCCAAGGATATCCCGACGGACTTCCCACAATAAAAATTCACAAATTAAATAATTTACGGAATTAAAATTTCGACACAAATACGGGGAAAATGAAACGACTTTATTAAAAAAAACATACTTAATTAAAAAAAATACATAATTATTAAAAAAATTCCATTGTTAAAAAAAACCACCTTCTCACTCCTCGGATTCCCCGCCGCCAGTCCCCTCGTCGTCCTCGCCGCCGCCACCCCACTCGTCGTCACTCTCCGACATGTCTACGAACCCCAAATCGCGCTGCATACTGTTGATGATATCCTTAAGAGACCGCTTGTAATGGCGGTCGTCGATTGGCGTCATTCAACCATTGCACGTAACAAGGTTTCATGTGCCGCGATGCGGGCGAATGAGGGGTTCTCGGGATTGTTTTGGGTGGGTGCTGCCGATTGGGCCTCGCCGGATCAGCTGACGCTTCTCCTCGCCATCCGCGCCGCGAACTTTTACCCAACTGGGCGATGGCGGCGGCCCCGACGATGTGGGCGTCAGGAACTCTGCCTCCGCGAGGGGGAATTCGTGGGAACCAGCACTGCTACTGTACTCCCCGGAGGCGCTGATCTTCGTCCGCTTCGGCCAGCCAGATTCAACACCCGCAGTGAACTTGGCCGAAGTTTACACCACAATATAGACCTCCCAATATTTGAATTCCCCGAACCCCTATGCAGTGTCCATGAACTGATGGTGAGACAGGAGCTTCATATCCTCAGCAGACATGCTGCTGGTTGCCGAGCGGAGGTTGTTTGTGTAAATGCCGGCAAATCAGCTGAGCTACCTCCTCAGCCGCTCCCACTGTTTCCGGCATTGCTCTCCGTTGTGAGGCTTCCCCCCTGGCGGTTTGAACTGGAGGTAGCTTTGGCTAATGCGCCACCACATCCTGTCGATGTGCTGGTTAGCCCCGACGTACGGATCCTCCATGCTCCAGACGGTCCTCTTCTTCCCGCTGGACCCCTCCCCCACCTCAGCGGTCCCCGCCTCACCACCGTACATCGGGACGGGCGAGGTAATGCCCCGTCCCCTGCCCCTCCCTCTCCCTGGCCTCCTCCCTGTCGCAGTTGGTGAGTCGGTGGGAGAATTCCGGATCGGAGATAGCCCCAACTCCTCAAGCGAGAACGTCTCCATGCTAGTGAACTAAGTCTCGAGAGGAGTACTCGGCGGGTTGTCTGGCGCCAGTAAATCCATATAGGGCCGATAGACGTTGTCCACCGGCGATTGGAGGACCCCCTGCCTACTCCCCCCGCAGCGCCATGCGATCCCTGCATCATCCACGACATCATCATCCCGTGCATCTTGGGCATCATTCCCGGCATTTGGGCATCATCCCGGGCATCTGGGGCATCATTCTCGGCATTTGGGGCATTCCGGGACACGCCCCAGGCATCTGGGACATTTGGGGCATCATCCCATACCACTGCGGGTACATGTTGTAGTACCCGGGCATTATCCCTGCCGCCGTTTGAGGTTGGGGCATCATCCCCGGCATTTGGGGCATCGTGGCGGACATCGGCGTACTAGCGCCGACGGGAAAATAAGGCGCCTGTGACTCGCTCGTGGCGGGGAAATCGCTATAGTGGTGCTCCATTGTTCTTCGAAAGAAAAGTATTTTAGAGAGAGAGAGATACTCGTTAATACAAGTGGTGTGAATGAAATGAAGTTCAACAATACGTATTTATAGAATTATTAAAAAAAGAAATTAATGCAATAATCAGGACGTCCGCGCGGACGTTCGTGGGAGTCAACGCAATGGTGGACGTCCGCACGGACATCGCGACGGATATCCGCGGAACTCCGGTGTCCGCAGCAGATGTCCGTATCCGTGCCTCCCTTGCACACAAACGGACGTCCCGCGCAGACTTCCGGCACGCCGGTCGGAATTCCACCGGGACGGGCGCCATTGCTAATGCTCTAACGATTCGGTCATTGATTTTGTATCAGATGACAACACTTACGATTAGGACTATTACAAATTTTTATTGTTACAACTTTCCTATTTGAATTTCAAAAATTTTAATTAATCAGAAATTACAAATAATAAGTGTTTAAATTATAACTACCTGTTAAAAATAATACTGTACGGTGGTGTTCGGTTTCCTAGATAAAATAATATCAAGATATAATCTAGGATTGAGTTGTGAGATTATTTTAGTCATAAGGGGTTAGCTATGACTAATTATCTCATAATTATAATGAACTAAACACAATACATATTTAATCTGGGATACAATCTTGAAAACTAAATACTCCTAGTAGTACTAAACTGTATTTCTATGGACAAGACTATTTCCAGTCGATATTAAACCAAACAACCAGGGGTGGCCGGGTGGCGAAATAGGTTATCCGTGGGTACCCGCACCTGACAAGACGGGTATCCGTACCCGATTTTAGCCCAATTTATTGTCCCAATACCCGCCCCGCGACATACCGGGATTACCCGATACCCGTGTCGGGTATCCCGTACCCGACATTGAAGGGTACCCGTACCCGACCCGAAATCATAATAAAAAATTTGAAAACCATAATAGTCGTCGATGTTCCCTAATTTACTTTATTAATATCGATGGTAATATTTGAATAGATTGAGAATAAAAGTGAGGGACACACTATAACTAGTTCCGGTTAGTTTTCAATTGTATATTCATTGGAATATAAAAATGTTTCAAAAGAACTCTTAGATTATATAAAGTACTCCAACTGTTCCGCCTTAATAGACGCGTTTCATTTTCTTCACTCATTTTGAAAAAATATAATTTAAATACTATTCTCTACATTATTATCTCTCTTACTATACTTTTTTTCTATTTTAACTATTTATTTTTAATTTTTCAAAATGAGGGCATATAAGACTATTAGTACAGTATTTTTTAACTATTTACTTTTTTTCTGCACTTAAACTATTTGAAACGTCTCTATTAATATGGAAAAAATGGAGTATTAAAAGATGATATATGGCTAATACTAATAATGTCACGACCGCATTTTCTAAGGATAGAAAACACGGTTGATCGCGACTAGGGGAGGAGTTAAAGAAGCGGGGAAGAAAGGGGAAAAACAACACAACTCGACCATAGCTCCAAAAAAAAATGGGAAAAACTCGAAATAAAATCAGAGTTTTGAACAAAATAGACTTGAGTCTTTTAAGATGCACAACGGAAGCAAATGAACGCGGTTCCATGTATGAAGACATGAACCTCCGAGAGTCAAAATCTGACTGAATTAAATGTCTTGTCTCAATAGCACTTCCTCCACTACTTCGCTTCTCAACCTGCACATTTAGAAATATATGCAAGGCTGAGTACAAAAGTACTCAATGAACACATTGCCGAAAATAAAAATATACGATTGAAAATATTGTCAAGCCATCGTCACAGTAACACTCGGTGTTTTATTGAAAAGACCCGAGCTTACTAAAATATTCATATTGGGCCCTTTTTCCTGTACTTAGCCATATCTGCTCACATTGTGCCGTCGAGATGGTGTTCTCGCCCGGTCACCTTCTCTGCCCATCATGTCAGAGGATTCCATGTGCCGGGAAGGTGGCCACCTTCCTCGGTTACCTTCTCTGCCGTTCACGGTCAGAGGTTCCCAGTAGGGACACCACCCTACCAGGACTCAAAATCGAATCGATTCACATATATCATCATTCATAAGTCACTTGGCCTTAGCCAAACAGATAGGCATCATACACAAAATATTTATGGCAAGACAACATCTTAAAAAAAATCACGAACATGTGTTCGTGTTATCACAAAATACGATTTGTATTTTTAGTATAGGAAAGCTCACCTTGATCGTTTAGTTTCTTTAACTTGAATTTTCCTGACTCCACCCTTAACTCACGGAGATAGCCTTTTGAAAACAAACAACGTACTAATAAGACTCGAGAAATTCACATACTTACAGGAATGCATGCCCCTACTTTATTTCTTTTATCATTTGTTCACCGTTAGAAAATTTTAGAAACTTGCATATTAATTAAATTGGGAAATTTAATTAATAGCACTTCTTTATTAAACTTAATTATTTCTGTGACTTGAGAACGTCGTCTCCCTCTTTCTTTCCATTTCCTTAGCGGCCGCCCGAGGCGTCGCGGGGCAATGCCGGTCGGCCGCTCACGCCCATAATTCCTCCGTTGGCTCCTCGTATTTCCACCACGATGCCGAAATAAATTCCCAAAATTATTTAAGCGTATAACTGAATTATCGCAACTATTTCCCTTTGTTAAGAAAAATTATATGTTTTCCGGACTTGGGATAAATTATTCATACTTCAAAATTATTTCGAAATTTAATTAAATAATTTCGTCACGATTAATTATCGGCTCAAATATTTATTTAAAAAGCCCCAAAACTTAATTATTTCCCTACCTTATATCCCCAATTAAAAGTTTAAAGCCCAAAATAAAATAAATGGAGTCCAAACTAAACAAATCATCCACTTTAATTTAATGAGGCCCAAATCTTAATTAAATGAATGACCCCATGGTCCATTTCAATAAATGAGGCAGCCAATTTATTCCCTCCATTCAATTCTGGGCCCAAATTCCTTTTAATTAATTTATTGGCCCAACTACTTAAATGGAAAAAGAAAAGAGGCATGAAGCCCACATTCATACTCCATTTCGTCGTGCATCCCCCCATTCCTATTCTCTTTCTCCCCTTTTTCTCATCTCCAATTTCCAATCCCTAATTTGGAGAACACTGTGGCAGCGGTTCTTTTCCCCCTCTCGCCGACCCTTCTCCTTCCTCATCCCGTCGCCATTCCGACGAGTCAGTCGCCGCGCTCACGCTCTCCTCCGGCGAATTCGCCACCATCTCGGCGGGATTCCGGGGTCCCGTCAGTGCGTGTTTTCCCCTCCAGTGGATTCTCTCCCTCCGGAGTCCTCACACCTCCGGTTGCCAGACTGCAGACCCGCCGTCTCTTAGGCGAGGCGGCCACGCCCTACGGCTCGTGCCGTTCTCCTCCGTCCAGTGTTAGCTCCGTCGTTCCCTCGGTGTCATCGTGCTGCTGCTCCGCCCTTGGTCCCCGTCGAGCCGTGGCTCCCTCCTTCACTCTGTCGACAGTCGCCGCGCAAGCTAAGTCACCCCTTTTTGTTTTATTTTTAAGGACTAAATCTTGAATTTAAAGCTTGGTGTTTTTAATTGTAGATCTGTCAAGGCTGCAATTTTAGTGATGGATTTGGGGGGGGCTGTCACCGTCGACTCCGGGCTGCCGAAGAGCACAGAATCGTACTCACGAGATAAGTTTTCCAACTAAGTGGTTACTATCGAATTCATTTTGGGGTTTCACGTTCTTTGATCTACTTTAGCATTTCTTGTTACTTGGAAGACTTGGGTGACACATATTAAACTTACTGTGGCTTGGGGTTGTGAATTCCAAATCTGGGCAGATTCTATCTTCAAAAATATGCATATGCTTGTACATAAATGTAAAGGAAAAGAAAGGTTTGGAATTCACCTTCTGATGTGGAATAAAGTGTTGTTGGATTGATGGCTTGATCCTACAATTAATCTCCTTCCTTTCTATGTAGAATTTTTGGAAAGTTTGGTTCTGACGTGGGCGTGTGAAAATGATTGTTTATATCTGTAAGTAGGCATAAAGAATGGCGAGGGAAGGTCACGGTGGTAGCAAGTTGAACATATTCTTATCTCAAATATTATCCTCTGTCAAAGGAAGATATGATTTGCCTACCCTTTTTAAATGCAGCATTTAATGCACTGTCTAAGCAAAAAAAACGATCCACTGGATCTGCCCTCTCTTTTTTTTTTAATATTTTATTTGTTTATTAAATTAATTGTTTTAGTATTTGTTCACTTGTTCATTTAATTTGATGTAGGTATGATCGGTTCAAGTTTGTGGGTGTCTGCGTTGAAGTATCCGATTTGCTTAGAACGTACGATGTATTAAATTTTGTTGGATGTATCGGACATTAAAAATTTTAAATTTTGCGATCTTATTTGTTTATTCACTTCAATTATTATATTCATATAAGTGTAATATTTTTATGTGTTCTATTTACTTGCCTAACGTCAAAACAAACAACAACGACAATCTATCGTAGCTCGGATTTAATCGCTTAAAAGTCACTTATATAGATAATCAAGCTAATAATATAGTTTATAATAATATCGATTTAGCGGGTCGTTACATACTATCCCCCTTAAAAGAAATTTCGTCCCGAAATTTAGGAAGTACTTAGATAAAAGGCTCGGGATATTTCTCCTCTAACTCCCATGAGGGTCTCACGCGAGGAAATATAGAGTTGATCTAACCATTTTAACTTTGATAGGAACTGAATTTGGGATTCCAAGAGAAATATTCGAATCGTTCTTGCTTTGTGTAGGCTCCAAGGTAACCATGAAAACAAAACAATTATAATTATTTCAATTACGCGAGTGTTTGATTCACCACAAACTTTCACCAGTAGCTTGCAACAAAGGTTTTCATGAAGTGCAAAGACTAGGCTCAATTGGGCTCATTATGCTCACTCCCGGAAAAGAAAAGATACAACTTCAAAGGGCTTGAGCTATACCCATAGAACTTGGAAATTTTATTGTGGTAAGAGCTTGCCAGATGGAATAGATTGCGAAAGTGAGGTATGATGAATAGAATACAGATGTCAATAATAGGTTGCCAATAATATAATCAAAATGAACAGTGAAGTAGAAAAGTTTCTAGTATCCCCCAAAGAAAAATTCAGTTTATTCAATTTTTTTTGTTCAATTTTTTTGTTTTCATAAATACAAACCGAACAGAATTTCAAATTTCGGTTTGGTTCGAATTCAATATTCGATTTTCGGTATTTTGCTCACCCCAAAGGAAGGGATTGATCCTAACCATTTGGATAAGGCTAGACGAGTCCCATGACATTCGACCACACCCCTTGAATTGATTTTGGTGAAATATTTTGTAGTTAAGAGTATGATTAATTGATACGATCATTATTTAGTTTGGATAAATTAAGGATTTGCATATCATTTCCATATATTTATTATCTTCTTCATCAAGTTAGGTTATTAGTGTTATAAACATGAGTTGTTGTTATCTTTTGGAATCAATAAATGAAATAATATATTTTGTCTTTTATCTTTATTTAGTTTTCTGTCAAGAATCCTAAGATTTTCGATAGAGCGACGTTTCTCTGCGACTTTCTCCTATCTTCCTATGAAAGCACCAATTGATAAGGGTTTAACCCCTTATCAAGTAGGAAGATAGGAGAAAGTTGCAAGGAAAACAAGCCTTGTCATCTAGAGATTAGAGTTTGCAGAAAGAAAATAAACGATAAAAAAAAGTAGGGCAAAATATGTTATTTCATTGATTGATTCCAAAATATAACAACTACCCTATTTATAATACTAATAACTAACTTAATGATTAAGAAAACAAACATTGGAAAAAATATGCAAATCCGTAATCTAAATTAATTCATGTTCGTCCTTGTCTTGAAAATGATAGCCTAAGAGACCGGAGAATATACGCTTCCCTAAGGCTAGGTGGAAATATTATGTTCCAAGACAATCTCGCTTGCATGATTTGATATCTGAGTCTTATAAAGATAGATAGATTGGAATGTAAATAGGTTGGGAGATGGATAATTAAATTGCAGATATTTATTGAGAAATTAAAGCCTTAATGTAGAGATAGATACAGAGTTAAATAGATAACGATAATTAATTGCAAATATTTGTTGAGAAATTAAAGATATAGAGATAATTAGAGTTAGAGATAATTAATTGATAGTATTATTATTGCAGATAATTAATTACAAATATTTCAAGTCACAATATTTGTTATAAAATTTATTCCATCTGTCCCATAAAAATAGATATTTTGAAAAAATATATGAATTTAATGCAAAATTGGTAAAGTATGAAACACTGGAATAAAAAAGTGATTGTGATATTATTAATGGAAAATGGGCTTTACTTCATAAGAAAATTTGGTCAAAAATAAAAGTGGACTAATTTTGTGAAATGGGTTAGATTAAAAAAAGAAACTATTTTATAGGGCATATAAAGTAAGAGTACTAATTTTTCAACACATTAAACATAGTTTAATATAATTAAAAAATATGTATAGTCTAAAACAACCAAAATTTAAAAAATATATTTTGATTGAAAATTTTCATTGAAAACAAAAATTAGAAAATCTCATAGTCAATGAGTATTTAAATTAGAAAACAAAAGTATAGGAGAAAAATTTTAAAAATATCGAAAGTTCGTATATTTGCAAGCTAATAATATGTCATATATACGAATTTGCCACCTTTCGCCATGTAGATTGTAATATGCCAAGTATACTCCACACCAGCTTTAATTTGGTCGGAATTGGTTACCAGGTGAAAAACAAAAAAAATCAAAAATTCGTTTTCATGGAATTTATTATCAAAATATTGGTAATATGATTAAACTCCACCATCCATTCGTTTTCATTAATTTACTACGTATTAAAATACTGGTAATAACTTCATATTCCGTTTGCTTCCATGGAATTTACTATTAAAATGTGTAGGTAATAACTCCACCTTCAGTTTGATTTCATTAAATTTACTAGTATTAAAATACTGGTACTAACTCCTACGTTTATTTACACTGAATTACTATCAAAATACTAGTAACATGATTTTATTACAACCAATAAATATTTATATCACCAGCAACTGACAATTAAGCATCTAACTTTTTTGCCTATAAAAACTTCATTTCCTGCATCAAATTTACTCATCCCAAAATTTAACCATTAACTTCTTCTACCAAAACTTTTTATCCTAAGAGTGAAAATGGGTTCCAAGAATACAACACCCTTTGCCCTTTTCCTAGTGTTAAACCTTTTATTTTTCACTCTTTCTAGTGCCACTACACCACCTAAGCTGACCGAGGATACTTGCCCTATCGATACCCTAAAGCTTGGTGTTTGTGCTAATTTGCTTAGTGGATTACTTGGTCTTGTAATCGGAACTCCCCCAGTAACTCCATGTTGCTCCCTCATCGACGGGCTGGT
The DNA here is from genome assembly GCF_004379255.2 of Salvia splendens. Lineage (NCBI taxonomy): Eukaryota > Viridiplantae > Streptophyta > Magnoliopsida > Lamiales > Lamiaceae > Salvia > Salvia splendens. The sequence continues at coordinate 34,536,587 of NC_056038.1, forward strand.
CGATCTTGAGGCGGCCGTGTGCCTCTGCACCGCCCTCAAGGTCGACATTTTGGGCATCCACCTCAATCTTCCCATTTCTCTTAGTTTGCTTCTCAATGCTTGCTCCAAGAAGGTTCCATCAGGCTTCCAATGTGCTTAAATGATCACACCATTGGCTTCCATTGATTTCTTGTGATTTAAATTTCGACGATGTTTTGTTAGATTGTGATTTGTACCCCAATTATGGAAGTTGTATACTGCTCACCTATGCGATAGAGGGTGAGATGCTAATTGTGACCCTTTTTGAGTCATAATACTAAATAATTTACTTTAATTGCAAGTTGTGACAATTTCTATATATTTCTTGTCTAAGGCATTGTGCATTAAGCGTTTATTTCTCATGTACTTTGTATATATGACGATATCTTCACTTAGGACACAATGTAATTGGTCCTAAATATACCACATCCATCCGATGAAAATAACAACTTTTGAAATGACATAGATTTAAAGACTAATTGTGTAACACCCCAACTTTTTATACCCATTTTTTTTCTTTTAGTTGGGACCAATTTTAAGAAGCTGAAATATTAATTAATTATTCTAATCCGGTCGTCAAATCCTCAGTCAACATGAATTCCTTCTCCTAACCTCATTCTACACGGTTTATTCATCAATATCTCCATCTTCCCTAAAATCTATCCAACAAACCAAATCTCCACATAATTTATTATATATCTCTTTCCACAAAAATCAGCCACTTCTTTTTCTGTTATGGAAAAATTTTGGCAGCACCTCCTGAAAAATAGGAACAAGAACAATTAGGGTTTCATCTATATATCACACGTCTCCATCTTTCATAAATCTGAGATAGAAATAGGGAAGGAACCGTGAGTTACAGAGTTTACTTGGATGGAACAAAACGAATTGATAGAGAGATGAGTGATGGTGATCGAAAGAGGAAAGGAGATGCAGGCATTTGACGCGTTGAGAGTTCTTTCTATGAAATCGGAGACATGAGAGTGAAGAGGGGATGACGAGAGATAGATGGAGGAGTGACAGCGACGGTGTGATGCTGATCGGGACAGCGATGGCACTGCTCGTCTGCTCGACGAATCCCGAACAGCAGCACCAGCGACTGAGCGGCGGCTGTGGCCGAGACGGGCTGAATTTTGATAGACATCCACGACTTGTCTCGAGTCGACGGTGAAGGGGCTAGAACGGCAGTCCGACGAACTCGCGAGGCGACGACGTCAACTGCACCTTGGCAGCAGCAAGGCTGCGATCTGACTGAGGGAAAAAGTAAGGAGCGCGGGCTGCTGGCGATGAAGACCGAGCAGCGACGAAGCTGTCCGCATGCAGTGACAACAGCGGTGTGAGGAAGGCAGCGAAGGAGATGGAAGCGGCGACGACGCTGCAATTTGGAGCGTGGGGCAGCGGCGACGGAGAGACCAGGCTGGACGGAGGAAGGGTGAATCAGCGAGCAGCAGCAGCAGCTCCTGCTGCGTCGCGGCATTAGCGGCGGTGGAGCTGTATTTTTGCCGGCGAAAGAGAGGAAGAGGAATGGAGGCGCCGCTGATTTCCCTCAAGTAGGATGTTGTTTGGAAAAAAGAATGAGAGGGACGATGGAGTATTTTATGAGCTATTTTTTTTAAGGATTTTGGCCATATGATTAAATCAAGGAAGTGGGCCGATTCTGGCAAATTAAAGAAATAAGTTGGGGATGTTATTAGGGAATTAAAGATTGGGCCGGAGTACATTAAATCAAGGGGTGACGTCATGCACGCTTTTCGAAAACGGAATGGAACACAAGTTCAGGCTTTAAACGAACGAGGTGGGCTTTCGAACTAAAGTGTTTTTAAGAGCTTTCGTTTTAATATATCGGTTTGAGCATCATGTTATGTGTGATTGATTTATTATATTTATTTCAATGATGAGGCGAGATATGTGATCAAAGTGAAAGTGTTGTTGCGCATGTTATATGGTGCTATGTGTTGATTTATTGAGTGATATTATAAATTGCTTGGCTTTAATGATGTGATGTGAATTGATGCTCGACCATGACAGAAAAGTGATTTGTGTTTCAAATACGTTTTTGAGGACAATAAAGTTTGCAAAGGGAATACCATGCCATGTTTTATTTTGATAAATGTCTATCTGTTTGTTTAGCAATGGAGTTATCCCTACTAGACCTATTGAAATCGAATCCGGGTCTGACTAGGGAGTGAGTCCCTACTCAGGCTAGTGTACACCAATGGGGATCGTGAGCCGTCTTTTGGGTCGGCCGGTCCAGTGATTGAGTTTGCGGCCACATTCTCGTTTCGCATTATGTTGTTCACGAGTTGATGAGATTGTTGATGATGAGGTTGATGATGGGCTAGGGAGGGGAGTGACCCTACTATGCCAGACTATGGTAATCGAATTCGGGTCCTAGCAAGGGTGCGTCCCTACTCGGACTAGTGTACACGATGAGGACCGTGAGTCATCGAACGGGTTGGCCGATTTTCGTGCTTGTGGAAAGTGACCCCCCTACACGGCACCCTAAAGAACAGATATGACAGTTTCTTAAATAATTCAAGGAGAAATGGTTGTGTTTTGAAATGATGAAGAAAAAGGATTTGAGGATAAGTTGAAAGTTTGTGTTTGAGATATTTTTAGTGTCTCGGGCCTTTTCAAGTTAAAACCTCGAGGTCGCTTAATGGTGGCATGATATAACTGTTTTTATAAAATTGTTTTGGCATTTGTCCACTGAGTCCATCAAGTACTCAAGCCATGCATTTCTTTTTTAAAAATGTGCAGGTTGAGCGGTGACGAGCACGGTGGGTGTTGAGCATAAAAGTGAAGAATGTCTATCAAATGTCTAGAATATGTTGTGTCTTCGTACATAGCATTATTCTACTCTCGAAATGCTTCTGCTGAATGTTGTTTCTTTTGAGTTTTTGTATTGTTGAGATACTCTGATTTTATTCGAGCTATTCCCATTTGTTTCGAGCTTTGGTCGAATTGTGTTGTTTTCCCCTTTCTTTCCCGCTTTTTAATCCTCTCATAGTCGCGATCAATCGTGTTTTCTATTCCCATTTAAAAGTTTCCTAAATTAAAAATTATATAATTTAAAAATGAAAAGATAAAAATTATTACTCCCTCCATCCCAAAAAACTATGTGCACTTTCCATTTTTGTCTATCCCACAAAAATATGTGCATTTCATTTTTGAAAATTTATTTTAATTTAATAATGTATGTCTCACTATCTGCTAACACTACTCTAACTACCATTCTACTCCTTTCTCTCTTACTTTACCATACCATTCACCCCGTCTCTCTTACTTTACCATACCATACACCCCATCTCTCTTACTTTACCAATTTTGTCTTAATTCTCATGCCATACTCATCGCCCATATTTTTATGGGACGGAGGGAGTATTATTTTTAAAAGAGGAGGTAGTACTACATGACTTGATAATTCATTGTAAATATTTAAACAAAGGGTGGGCTCGCAAACAACAGGAAAAAAAATAGAATAAATTTGAACTAACTAAATACTGTCGATTTATTGAGAAGGGGGACGTGTTTTTATTTATTTAAATACATACATTTCCTCAAATATAATTCGCGCCTTATGGTTTAGGGTTTTATGAAAGTGCAAGCAGGTGTCGGGAGCCACGATTTTCTTTCAGTGAGTTCAATCTGGAGTATATAACTACATTATCGTTTCTGAAAAATAATAGTACTACCAAAATATTTCTCATCACAAATTTTTCATATTTTTGGTTCTCTTGTATTTTTCAAATTAGGGTACCGTTAGATGGAAACAAATTAATACAAAAAAAAAAGTGTAGATAGCAAAACTAATTTTACCGTTAAATATCTCAATGTTGAACTTTAATAAGAAATCTTGGTTGAATTATTGTCCCTCTTGATTCCTATTTGTAAGGATATAGAGTACAGAAGCGTAAGAGGAAATTCGTTTCATCAAAGAAGACGAAGTGCGGGTTTCGCTCACGGGTGATCAGTGACATATATATATTTTAGTAAAAATACTAAAAATAGAATGAAATATTTTACCATGATAAAGAATAAAAAAAATTAAAATATTTAATGATGGATTGATGATTCTATTAAAATATTTAACGATGGATGAATGAAGTTAAAAAATGGAGTACTTTAGAGAGAGAGATTATAATAGTATTCAGCATAACTTGATGGTTATTGATGGAGGAGATATGAGAATTAAAAAGAATGTACGCGTCCATTTCTAAAGAGATGGAGAGATTGGAATGAAATTAACGAGATAGGGATAGTAAGATTGGAATGTATTAAACAGATTGAGAGTTAATTAAATTGGATACAGAGATAGAGATACAGATAGAGATAGTAAGATTGGAATGTAGTAAATAGATTGAGAATTAATTAAATTGCACATAGAGATAGTAATATAGGAATGCAGTAAATAGATTGAGAGATATTTAAATTGCAGATATTTATTGAGAAATTAAAGTAAAACCTTAAGGTAGAGATAGATTGGAATGAAAATAGATAGAGACCGAGATAGTAATTCATTGGTAGAGATAGATATAGAGATAGTTAGAGATTAGAGATAGTAATTCATTAGTGATATTAATTGAGAAAGTAAAGTCAATGAAAAAAATCACACATATAAATAATATATCTTAAAATTTATTAAATTTTCAAAATATTTGACATTGTTTAATATAAATAAAAAGTTATTTATCGTCTAAACAACCTAAATTAAAATTTAGAAAATGGTAAAATTAGAGCAATTCACAAAAACAAAAAAAAATGATTGAATATTTTCATTGAGAAAAAAATTAGAAATTCTCAGTCATTTAAATGAGAAAAGGAAACATTTAGGGAAAATCAGAAAATGTCGAAAGTTTGTATATTTGAAGGCTAATAACATGTCATACGGATTTGTCACCTTTTGTCATGCACATTCTAATATGCAAGTATACTCCACATCAATTTTAATTTGGCTGAAAGTATTTATCGGGAATTCTTTTTTTAATATCCAAAATATATGTATTTACATTCGTAAAATAAAAGTTCATGAGAAAAAACAAAAATGTTGAAAGTTTGTGTATTTACAGGCAAATTATCCTTAAATAAATATAGTTTGTAAAATTATGTTGATTTTGTTGATGTAATTTTTTTTTGTGAAAATCCGTCTTTTACATAGAATTAATTGATAACATTTTAAGCAAAAGCCGATATAATGTGAATTTTTTTTATCTTAAAATCCATTATTATTTTATAGTACTCCATCCCCTTTGTCTTAACTAAGTTGAGTCATATTCTTTTTTGGGACTAAGTTGCGTTATTTACTCTTTTGATAAAAACAAAACATTCAGTCATTTATACTTATCTTTCTCACTTTATTCCCATATCCTTTTTATTACAATTTCTTAATCTACTTGCCTAAAAATTTTGACTCAACTTAGTTAGGAGGGAGGGAAGGAGTATTATTCATGATAATTAATCATGTTAATGTACAAGTTTATATTCCTGAGTGGAAACTATTTAAAATAACTTATTTTTTATATTTAAGAATTTCGTGTAGTTTGTGACTATAATATAAATATAAAAATCAGTTGCTAATACTTAGTTAGCAATACCAAACTAAGATCAATTCTTAGCCATTAAATTAGAAAATCGATGGTTGAAATAATGTCAATTAGATTATATTTTAAATTTTAAAAATTATTAAATAAATTTAAAGTGTTTATGTATGGTAGTTAAAACTAACGACTTTCTCTTTCCTCAAAATCATCTTAAAAATTTAAATTTACGTAGCTCTCTCGATTTGAATTATTTTTTCGTAAAAAATATATTATCAAATTAAAGGTAATTATTCTAACGAAACCCCAATTGCATATGTCTAAGTGAACCATTTTCCTTTTTGGATGTCTCATTCTAAATGACACATTTTTTAAAATCGAAACATCACTCTCTCTACTTTTTCACTATCTCTTACTTTATTCTCTCTATTTAACTCATAAGACAACACTACATAAAATCTCGTGCTGGAATAGAAATGTTCCACTTAGAGTGAGACAGATAGAGTAATTTTTATTTAAATTTTCGTATAGGTTAATAAATGCATCAAAAAGTTTCAATAGTACAATTCATGTACAATATCAATAACATTGTGTTAAAGTTTTCGTTTACGTATGTTGAAATATCTATATCATTGTGTCGATATTGTAATACACTATGTTGATATCAGAAACAACTGGAAAATTATCATATTATGATACATTGATGATTTTACCTTTTTATTGGCCTTTTATCTATTATTTATTGAAATCCATGGAGTTTAATCTCATTCACTCATTTTAAGATCTAATGGTGTAAGATTGATCTTAATTTTGAATTAGACTACTATATGCATTTTTAACGTGACCTTATAAAAATTAGTGTAGCTATCTTAGCGCGACATATTTGTGATTAATGTTATTAACATACGATATTTTTTATAGTTGCAATAATAATATTCTAATTATGATAAACACGGGAATCAAATAAGAAAATATATTCCATCTATTTTAAACTAATTGATTTGTATTTCTTTTCAAGGCATTTAAAGTTATTGACTGATTTCAGTTTTTGGCAAAATAAAATGAATTCCCTATTTTTATTTGTCTACTACTTTATTCTTTCTTCTCTTTTACTACATTTTCTCCAAATTTAACACACTTAGCGACTAATAGAAATGACGCATTTTGTTTTTTTGGTGGTTCTTTCAAATGGTCGTAGCTGAACTCTTTACTAGTGGTACGTAATCATTCTATTTCCATCATTTTTTGAATACGTATCATACGCCAACCGCATGATATAAATTTTGGCAAGAAATATTGGAATGTATTACTCTATTTGTTTTCATGGAATTTGTCATCAAAATATTGGTAATATGATTTAACTCCACCATCCATTCGTTTTCATTGAATTTACTATGTATTAAGTACTGGTAATAACTTCATATTCCGTTTGCTTTAATGGAAATTACTATTAAAATGTAGATATTAATAACTCCACCTTCTGTTTGATTTCATTAAATTTACTAATATTAAAATACTGGTAATAACTCCTACGTTTATTTACATTGTTCAAGCAATAAATATTTATATCACCAGCAATGCACTGACAATTAAGCAATTTTTTTTTGCCTATAAAAACTTCATTTCCTGCATCAAATTTACACATCCAAAATTCACCAAGTAACTTCTTTCTACCAAAACTTTTTATCCTAAGAGTGAAAATGGGTTCCAAGAGCACAACACCCTTTGCACTTTTCCTAGTGCTAAACCTTTTATTTTTCACTCTTTCTAGTGCCACTACACCACCTAAGCTGACCAAGGACACTTGCCCTATCGATATCCTAAAGCTTGGTGTTTGTGCTGATTTGCTTGGTGCATTGATTGGTGTCATAATCGGAACCGATCCCCCAGTAACTCCGTGTTGCTCCCTCATCGACGGGCTGGTCGATCTTGAGGCGGCCGTGTGCCTCTGCACCGCCCTCAAGGCCGACATTTTGGGCATCCACCTCAGTCTTCCCATTTCTCTTAGTTTGCTTCTCAATGCTTGCTCCAAGAAGGTTCCATCAGGCTTCCAATGTGCCTAAATGATCAATTTCTAGTGATTTAAGTTTCTACAATGTTTTGTTAGATTAATTGTGATTTGTACCCCAATTATGGAAGTTGCATACTGCTCACTTACAAAGCTATGTGATAGTTATACTACTAAATAATTTCCTTTAAGTTCAACTTGTGACAATTTCTATATATTATTTGTCTAAGGCATTATATTGTGCTTTCATCATTTATTCTCATGTACTACTTTGTATGACGATATCTTAAGTTGATTAGGATACAATGTAATTGGTCTAAAATATAGTAGTACTCCATGATAATTTCGTTGCAAGTATTTAAACAAAGGGTGGGCTCGCAAACAACAAGATAATAAATATAGTGCAAAAGTGCTAACAAGTTTGACTAAAATGAATATTAACGATCGATTTATTATTTATTAAGAGGGGGGGGGGGGGGGGGGGGGTTATATATAAATATTTACACTTCCTTAAAAAAATGCACTACTTATAAAGGGCAAGTTGGTTTGGGGTGCCACTACACTATTTTCTTTTGGGGAGTCCAATTTACTAAAACTAGTTAATGAAAAATAGTAAATGATAAGTTAGAATACTCCCATAGCTAATCCAAAGGATGTGGTCGAGTGGCATGAGACTCGCCCGTTCTTAACCAAATGGTCAGGGATTGATCAGAGCTTTAATTAATCATTGGGTCAGCTGTCCCACCCATTGAAGTGCCGTCTATTTATTAAAAATAGTAGTAAATTGAAACGGGTTCCGCTATTTCTACGCCCTCCAAACTCCCATATCCTATAGTATGATAGTATCTCTATAAATCAGGTAACCATTTAATCCGATTCTCTTGAATATTCTTATTTTCAGATATTATAGGATTTGTTATTTGCTCTTTATAAATAGAGGCTTTGTATTTGCTATATTGAATTGTTACTCCCTTCCCTTCCACCACCATGTCCAATCTATTTCTTTCACAAATATTCATCCCACAACTAAGCAATGAACCCAATTTCCCAGTCGCAATTCAGCAATTAGGTCCATTCCCCCTCCCAATTGACCCTTTTATTTTTCCCCCTCTTTTTCCCCTTCAAACTAACCCCCCTTATAGTTATATCCCTCCTCATCCTTCTCTCCGCACCCATGCCTACATCCACGCCTCCATCAGCCCTTCCCATTTCGACGGCAACCTCATCAACGAATACTTCGACTTCTCCGCCACTCCTCCCGACCAGCGCCTCGGCCTACTCAGCCTCTTCATGCAAGGCCAGCTGTCCCCGTGGATGTGGGCCGGCCCACTCCGCTTCCGGATCCAAAACCCCGAGCCCCAGGCGGTTGCTACATCCTCGCCCCCATGGACTGATCTCCCGGGAGATTTAACGGCCAATATTCTGCGGAGGCTGGGGCCTTCCGGGATGCTCTTCACCGCGCAGCGCGTGTGTAACGCGTGGTGGAAGGCTTCCAAGGATCCTGCCCTGTGGCGAGTCATCGATTTCTCCGACCCTATTCAAGGGAAGTGGACCCACAAGTACACTGCCATGTGCCGCCACGCGGTGGATCTTAGCCAGGGACAATTGGTCGACCTCACCGTTCAGTATTTCGGCGACGACGCACTCATGGACTACATCGTTGACCGGTAAATATTTAAATCTAGTTTTATTTTTCTATTTATTTATTTGAATATATTTCTAATTTTTTGTTGGCTGACAGGTCACTAAATCTGAAACGCCTTAAACTTGGAGCTTGCTTTTCCATATCAGGATATTGCGCAACTAGAATAGCTCCAAAACTTGGCCATTTGGAAGAATTGCACCTTACTCTTAGACCGTGCATTGGTGTTGCCGACATTGAAGCTATTGGCTATTCTTGCCCAATGTTGAAATCATTCTCGTGCAACGGATCTAAGTATGAAGTTCCTACATCGCTAAATGGTGCTTCTGATGAAGTATACTATCGGAATATGTATGCATTCGCAATCAGCAGAAGCATGCCTTATTTGCAGCATCTTCAGCTCTTTGGGCATTGGATTGGAAACGAAGGACTTGAAACGATCCTTGACAGCTGTCCGAACCTCGAATCTCTTGACATTAGGCAATGTTTTGATCTCGATCTTGGAGGGGATTTGGGTGAAAGATGCCATCAGCGAATGAAACATCTTAAACTCCCTAATGACTCTGTTAGTGATGTCCCGTGGCCTAATTGCGATGGTGGCGATCCGTTTAGTCCTTCTGCGCTCATGTTTGAATATTACGTGTATGACCATTATAAGGACCATGAAGATTATTATGGACGTTACGAGGGCAACTTCAATTGATTCTGAACATGGTAGGCGTAAAGGTTTCTTTCTTCTATAGATTTCTGGCTTAGTTGTGTTTATGCTTTCATTCTATCTTCAGTTTATCAATATATCTTTATGTCTTTATTTAGTAGACTCTGTTAAGAAAATATCAAACCATGTTTGATTACTATCTATTTGTTTCCTATCGCAGCACTATTTCTTATAATTAATGAATAAAGATAAATTAAATATAACTATACCTACTTTCCTTTCTACATAATTTTCTATTTTTGCTACTCCATAATTTTCGATTTTTCCCTATCCATAATTTTTATTTAATTAATTATAGCTGACGCGAGCTGTACGTATGCCTTTAAAATCTCAACTTAATGGATATATTTGATTCTGGCCGTGGAAGGTAGAGATGCCCACCGGTTCCGGTTCCGAACCGGAACCGTGGCAATTTCCTCTAACCGGAACCGTCGCAATTTGAACCGTGGTCCGGTTCAGGTTCAAGAATTTTCGAACCGGAACCGCCGGTTAACCGGTGATTTCACGGTTTGGGGGCGGAAACCAATGCGTCAGTCGGGGTAGCTTTTTCATGCGTTGAAACCGGCCGGTTCCGGCAGTTAACCGGCAAACCGATGGCTTTTGGTGGTGGTGCGGAACCCGAGGCGACATATCGCAGCTTTTGGCGGCAGGTTTGTTGACCGAACCGGCGGTTTTCTGCCAAAATCGCCGGTTTTCCAAAAATTCAATTTTTTTTTCCGGATTTTGAATTCAAATTCATCAATTTCCCCCCATTTTTATCTATAAATACCCCCTCTATCCTCATTTACATTCACCCCAGTCTTGTGTTAATAAGAGTTTCTTTCTTCAATCTCCCAATTCTCTCTCTTTGTCTCCAATTTCTCATCTGTGCTATTGTGCTTCCATCTGAATTATTCAAGTGCTACTCTCATTTTTTTTATTTACGTTCCGACGATACTTGTAAATTATATTACATTGTTGTATGTTGTATACTTGTATATATATTGTAAATTGTAATGTATCGTTGTCCGTTACAACTCAAATTCAATAAAATTGATATCATTTTCACCTTATTCGTCTTATTTCAATTTAAATTATCCATTGTCTTGTTCCAATTTATTGTATAAGTCCAAATTTCAGATTTAAAAAATAAATAAATGAATCGAACCGCGAAACCGCCGGTTCGAGAACCGGAACCGTGTAAACTGCCGGAAAACCGGCGGTTCCGAACCGGAACCGGCGGTTTTCGAACCGTGGGCAACACTAATGGAAGGTACATGATCTTCTCTAATTAATTAAGTTTTGAATTCTGTTTTATCAATTTTGTAGGTTAATTGACATCGATATAGGTATAACTTAGTTTGTTTTATAAATATTTAATCATTGACTGTTAAATTAAAATAATAATACCGATTGTGATTAGATCTTAATGTCTCAGTTATAAGACATTTGATGATAAAATTTAGGGGAAATAGCCATTTAAATCACCAAGTTTGGTCAAAATCTGTCTCAATCCACTCAACAAAGATTCAACCTAAAATTTGACATAGGAGACAAACTAGAAAAATTGAAATTTTATGATTTAATTAGCGAATTTTAAATTTTTTTGTGGGATAGACTAGATTTTGACCAAACTTAGTGATTTAAATGACTATTTACCCTAAAATATATATAGCTCGATCAATGATGAGTTTCGATGTTAAACGAATATTCTAATCTTAAAACTAGTTTCGCGTGAATGATTTAAAAGAAAAAATTACACTTCCATATGTCCCAATAAAAATAGTTTTAATAATGATTATAATATATTTTGATATGTAAAATATAGATAATTTAAAACCTCAAATGTACAAGTTATAACCACGGTCCACGGGCAACAATTTCATTGATTCTCATTTGTTCATTTTTGGGAAGTACAACTGTTTTAAGCACATAAAGTTTAGTACAACAACAACAAAATTGGTTGTTCAAGACGATTTCTTGGCCAACTCGTCGAGGATTGTCCGGACTATCTTATCGTTCAACGGCTTCTCCCAACAGCAATTCAAACCGGCGGCCTCCAACTCTGCCTTCTCGGGTCCGTCACCACGGGAAGTCACCCCGACGATCATGCAGTCCACCCCCATTGCTCGCAACGCGCGAGTGGCCTGCACGAGTGGCCTGCACGTGCCACCGTACCACTATAAAAATATATAAAATAAAAATAAAAATTGAAATATGGTAACATTAATTAAATTGACAATATCGACTACCTCGGGCCCATTCTTAACGGGCATCTCCATGTCCATGACAACAACATCAAAAGTATACCCCTCACGGAACAATTTCAAAGCTTCCTCCCCATTTTTCACTACTTTTGTCTCAAGTTCGAATCTCGCCAACAACTTCTCCTCAAAGTTACGGATCACTTGGTCGTCGTCCACCACAAGCGCGCTAAATTTTCGCCCTCCCTTTTTCATTTTCTTTCAGGGTAAGCACAACATATGCATGTTTAATGTATATATATAGAGAAAAAGAGGGAGAAGAAGTAAGCACAACATATGCATGTTTAATGTATATATATAGAGGAGGAGGAGGAGGAGGAGGAGAAGAAGAAGAAGGAGGAGGAGGAGGAGGAGGAGGAGGAGGAGGAGGAGGAGATATTTCTTTCATTGTAGATAATATTTTGGTCGCTCCAAGATTTTTTGGTGTGTAATTAGGAGATTTTGAATCGTATGTAATGAATGAGGATTGGCATTCATCATATTCAAGTGTCAATTGAATATCTGTGCATTGGATTTGCAGTGTTTATTTGTGAAATCTGGCATTAATTATACTCCTGCCGTCCTATGTTACTTGCACTGTTGTTTTTCGGCTCGTCACAAACTCCTTACACTATTTATAGTTTAAATTGAAATTAATGCATTTAATTAATAAGTTAGTTTAAGTTAAGAGCTCCTTTATTAAGTGATGTCTCATTACACTTAAAATTTTAATTTAATTACACTAAAAAATCAATCCCAAATTTACGGCCTAAAATGAAAAGTGCGAGTAACATGGGGCGGAGGGAGTGTAATGGTTTAAGCATTTTGTAGCTTTATGAAATCATGTGGTGTGATCCATTTTTCATATTGGGATTTTGCACATTTTTCAAACAGATTCTTGTTATAGGTGAAATCACATCAATTTTGTTTCCTTTTTTCCTAACTGGGATAATGAAATTGTATGTGATGATATTGGCCAAGAGTTTGGCATGGGTTCAATTTAGGTGGATTTGTTTTGGGTCTTCATAAATAATACTCCATCCATTCATTGTCAATAGTCTTAATAGTGGACAATATTAAATTTTAATATAGAATAAATAGTTGAAATATTATTAATGTAAAATGGTGTCACCTTATTAGAGAAACTTAAAAAAATAGAAAGAGACTAATTTTTAGACATACCAAAATGGAAAAACAATAGTATTGATTCTGGATGCATGAAATATATAACTACAATTAGATAGCAATTTTTTAATTGCAACAAAACAAATTTCAATCATGAAAAAAATTATATATTGCTTATGAAGTTAAAAAAATACAAATAATATTTTGTAATGCTATCTCATATTTATTGTATTTAAATTAAAATACGACAAGCCATATATGATCTCTGTGATGGATTTTGATTCACTCCGTACTTCATTTTTTGGTTATTTTGATGGTAAGACTAAGATTAATAATTTGAGTATTTAATTATCCATATCACATAATTCGGGACATTTTTGTTTTAAGTTCAATAATTTGTAATACCACATGTTAACGTGCAATTCCCATCTTATAATCACGATAATGAAACACTCTAATTTTTAAGAGATTGCAAAGGTACCCTACTCAAGATTTCATTTATAGTAGTAGTTCATCTCGTTCGTTATAAATAGGCTTATTGAAGTACTCTAATAAAAATGTTCACACACATAAAATTTATTACTAATACATGTTTTATCCCTTAAAATATATGTCTAATGAAATGCAACACGGATTCTGCATCAAATGCCTTACAAAACTCGTCGATTCCTTTCTCGGTCGAACGCTTTGATCCTTTAACGGACAGAGGGCTGTTTCTGACTCGCAACTCGCTTCCTCATTCGTTCCTCCATTTTCGCTAGATTAACTTGCGACACCTCATAGATTTCCGTTGTCGTTTCTTTCATCCAATAGGCTTCCCAATCTTCACCCGGAGGCGCCTCTTCGAAAAGCCTGCAAGCTCTCTCCATATCTTCCTCTGCCTCAATGCATCTTTCCTTCAACAGCTGACGGTGCGAGGAGAGAGCTTCTATTTCAACTTTCGCAATCTCCTTAGTCAAACCATCGCTCATTTGGAGGTGTTCATTCATCAACTCTACCAACTCTTCAATGCTAGTAGGGTTTTCTTTCACTTCCGTCTCCATTCTTTCCTCCACCGTTGCTTCAGCTTCAACTTTGCATACTCCTCCGCTTCAGCCAGTTCGGTTTGAGCCAGCATGTAGTCATCCTCGGCGAGCCTTTTCTGACGCTCAGCGCATTGTGTCTTCTCCTTAGCCTGGAGGATTTTGATGGTGGCTTGGAGTTGTATGTTCACCAACTCCATTAGTTCTTCAACTTGAAGTTTGGTTTTGTCCTTCTTCCCTTTTTTGTGTTGTTCAGAATGGCTTCCTATGGATCCCTTTGATGATCCCGTTGGAACCAAACCCGGGTCTGTATCGTGGCAGGATACTATTCTACCACTAGACCACTGGTGCATGTTGCTTTCATGCCTCTCTATATATGATCTCTGTATGAATCTTCGCTCTTGACGGAACAATCATTACTCGGACTCGTTGCTGGGACGAGTTAAGGCTCGATTTCTTCAAATAGATTATAAATTGGGCACAATATAATGATGACATATTGGTAGTGTAATAAATTAAGTGATAGTACCTAATATCGATACCAATTGACCTACAAAATTAATTATACAGAATTCAAAAATTAATTAATTAGAGAAGCTCATGTACGTTCCATGGCCAGAATCAAATATATATATCCACTAATTAAATAGGGATTTTTAAGGCATACCTACAGCTCGTTAGCTACAGTTAATTAGATAAAAAAAAATTATGGAGAAGGAAAAATAGAAAATTATAGAGTAGCAGAAATGAAAATTATGGAAAAGGAAACTACGTATAGTTATTTAATTATAAGAATTAGTGTTGCGATAGGAAACATAGAGATAGTGATCAACACCGAACCAACTGGATTAGATGGTTTGATTATTTCCTTATAAATCTCTAGCTTGAATCATAAATCTCATTATTCTCTAGCTAGTTTGTTTGCAAATTAAAAATGAGATTAGATTAGACAGTGATGATGTATAAAGTGGGTCGACCATCGGAATTCCTTGTGATAACGGGAGGATGCATCAAGAGCATGAAGCTGACTCGGAAATCGTGGGTGTTTCCTTGGCAAAGATGCACCCGACTCGACCTCTCCCCTGTCAACTACACCTTCCACCTCCGAGCCATGAACGACGACAACGCTCCCCTTCAACGTCCCCCGTGGTGTTCACCATCGGCCCCTACACTCATAGGCGGATCCAGGTGGGGTCGCGCGGGGTCGGCCGACCCCACCGGCGGTCCACCGAACACTGCCGGAAAACATCATCTTCGACCTTTGACCTGGTGCAGTTGCGTCTCCGACCCCACGGCCAGCTTCAACTCTACCCGAAGCCTTCCGCCTTTTCCAAAAACTAAGAGGAGAAAGGAACAATACTAATAAGAATAGAGTAGAGATAGATAAGGGGAGGGGTTGCAGAAGAAGCTGATGTATTCTCAACGAAGAAGATGAACAGAGAGGTTAATATTGATTTTTGGACTGAGGAGTGGTTAATACTCCTATTGATTGTTGGGTTAGAAAATCTATAAGTAAAAAATCTAATTGATTGTCTCTAGTCACTCACCGTTAATACTGCCAATAATTTTCTAAGCCATGTAGTATTAACTTTTTTTCTCCTTAATTTTCCCACAAATTTACATAAATTCCTAATTTATTTAAGTTTATTAGTTAAAAAAATCAGTCAATACTGTTCTTTTTAAATAATTTTATCTTTATTACAAGAGTTACAACTTTCTTTATAAATAAAAATTCTATATTTCTACCCAATTATTATTTTGATTAAATAGAAAGTTATAGCAGGAGACTAAGATTAAGATTTTTGAGGGGCATAGGCTTTGCACAAAAAAAATTGGTGCGTTATTGATATTCTTTTAATCATGTTTTATTATTTTTTTACTTTTATTTTGTTTATTTGACCGAATTTTTATGAATATAATAATTATATACTTATGTTTTTTTATTATTGATTTTAATTACCATCCATATTAAATTAATGGATAAATTTATTTTAAAAATATCTTGAGTTTGTATCTGTTCTCATGAGTTTTATCTGTTCTTCTGGTGCTAATGTTGAACACAATCAACGACTGGAAGATATGTTTGCAATTATTTCCAATGATAAAATTTCGGCCAGCTTCAAAATATGAATATTCGTAAAAGTTAAAAATATGAACTCGTAAAAGTCAACTATCGTGATAAAACAAAGATAATTTTATTTGTAATGTATTTTTATAATATATATAATATTATTATATTAATTATCTCGTCCGACCCCATGATTTTTAAATCCTGGATCCGCCCATGCCTACACTGACGACCACGACAGCCTCCACAAGTACGCCAAATTCATGCTCGTGAGTTTAGCAGAATTATGGAATTATGATGAATTATGGAATCTACGAGATTATGGAATCTACGAGATTATGGAATCTACGAGATTGATTTAGCAGAATCCAAAAAACCCCAAATTTCTTGGCACCTAACGTCTAACCAATATAAAAAACTACATTTAAAAATAGTTTTTACCATTATTATTTTATATAATGTCTAAACCTCAAAACGCTAAGGTGTTTCAAAGATAAAATATCAACCCTGAATTCCAAAAATGGCTAATGAGTCAAATAGCATGCTGATGGATCAGAGTTCGGTCAACATTTTAGTAATCAATTAATCCATATTTAGAATGACATATACTATCACTCAACTATCATATGCATTAAAAATATGTAGCTACAAAATCATGCTAGCAGAGCGTCAGAGCCTACTAAATAAAGACATAAAGATCTATTGATAAATAGAAAATAGACTCAAAGCAAAACCACCACTGTCCACTAAGCTTGAAATATATAGAAGAAAGATACCTTTACGTCTACCATGCTAAGAATCAATTGAAGTTGTTGTGGTAACGTCCATGATAATCTCCATATTCTTTATGATAGTCATACACGTAATATTCAGCCATGGGGGTAGAAGGATCAAACGGATCGCCACCATAGCAATTAGGCCACGGTACATCACTGACGGAGTCGTTAGGGAGTTTAAGCTCTTTCATTCGCTGATGGCATCTTTCCCCCAAATCCCCTCGAAGATCGAGCTCAAAACATTGCCTGATGTCAAGAGATTCGAGGCGCGGACAGCCGCCAAGGATCAATTCAAGTCCTTCATTTTCGATCCAATGCGCAAAGAGTTGAAGATGCTGCAGATTAGGCATGCTTTTACTGATTGCAAAAGCATACAGATTGCGATAGTATATGGGTAAATAAACACCTTTTAACAATGTCGGAAACTTGTACTTCAATCCGTTGCATGAGAATGATTTCAACATTGGGCAAGAATAGCCAATAGCTTCAATGTCGGCAGCACCAATGCATGGTCTAAGAGTAAGGTGCAATTCTTCCAAATGGCCAAGTTTTGCGGCCATTCTAGTTGCACAATATCCTGATATGTAAAAGCAAGATCCAAGTTTAAGGCGTTTTAGATTCGGTGATCTGTCAAACAACAAAAGATTAGACATGGAATGAGATAAAAGAAGATTATGTGATATAATCTGAGAGAAAAAGGTTTTTCAAAATGCAAATCCAATATACTCCCTCCGTCGCCTTGGGTGGAGAAAAAAGTTAGTGGATTATGGGTGCAACTTATATATATTAGTTTTAAATGAAATGTGGGTGGGATGAGTTAATGGAACGTGAGACTGTTATTCACGGACGGAAGGAATACCGTATAAACCAAAGCAAATCTCGAATTTAAAATCATAAAACAAAAAATGCCTTAAAATAAAACTAGGTTAAAATTTATACCGATCAACGATGTAGTTCATGAGTGCGTCGTCGCCGAAATACTGAATGGTGAGGTCGAGCAGCTGTCCCTGGCTACGATCCACTGCGTGGCGGCACATGGCAATGTACTTGAGGGTGCATTTCCTTTCATTAGGGTCGGAGAAATCGATGACTCGCCACAGGGTGGGATCCTTGCAAGCCTTCCACCACGTGGTACACACGCGCTGCGCGATAAGCAGCATCCCCGCCGGCCCCAGCCGCCGCAGAATATCGGCCGTTACATCTCCCGGAAGCTCAGTCCATGGTGGTGAGGATGCGGCAGCCGGAATATCGATGGGAATGTGGCGAGGGAAGCGGTGGCCTTGCATGAATAGCTCAATGAGGAGAGGTGGTGATGGAGGCGTGGAAGGATATATAATTAGGGTTAATTTGAAGGGAATTGAATAAGTCGTTGCGTGACTGTGATATTGGATTGATCGGTTACCTGTTGAATGAATGGTGGTAGGGGTAAGGTGGCGCTATGGAAGGGAGTACTTGTTCAACGGTTACCTGATTTATAGCGATATCAGAATGTGGACGGAGAATGCGCTGCGTATATATGTCAAATGGATTTTCAAAACCAAATAATTTAATCTAAAGGGATATATATACTCCACGTTATTTTTAAAAAAAATAAGAAAAATATTTCATTAAATAATTAAAAAGAAAGAAAAATGCAAAAATCTCTCATTCACATCCCAAAATCTAAAAGCTCTGAATTTAATCATAAATTCCGAATGGTTAGTAAATTTGATTCATTTTTATGAAATTTCTCTTGTAGTAATTAGATTTTATAAATCTCAATTTTTACATAATATTTCCAAATATTATGACACTATGATCCATATAAGGACGTAATATTTGAGACTATTTTCATGTTACTTTCGAAAAGGTAATGCATTTGTGTTTGATGTTACTAATGTTATAAATGATGCATGCTATCATGCTTGACCAGGGTTGGCGATTCGTGAATCTTACGTACTCTTATCATATCGATATCACAACGATACAATACTATATGATTGAACATAGATATTGTTTTTGTCCAACACTCGCAATATAATTTATTTTAAATGTGATCACAATACAAATGCGAAGGGATATATTTTTTGTCATATAATACGCTGCGATTAAAACTAGAGAAATTCGTTTTAGATATTAAAGTTCAAAATAGAAAATAAATTGAGTTGTAATCAAAATAATATGAATAGTGATTATCATGTAATACAATAAAAAACAAATTCAATTCATTATGACATGGAAATATTATGGGGCCTGAGCAAAGCACGAATGGGTCCATATATCTACTACATGTTGAACCCTCATTGGTCACTAAATATAACAGTTGAGGAATTTGGAATTAAAAAAAATGTTTTTAAATAAAAAATTCCAAGTGTTCAGTCCACGTTGCCATGAATATGCGTAATTTTAACGTGGCCTACGAGGATATTTATTTCTTACTTTTAACTTATCGTCATGAAATTGGAAGTTGAGTAAAATTAACGCAATTGAAACATTGTGTGATTGTAAATAGAATTCTTATTTTATGTGCAAAATCAAAATTAAGTGATAGCTTGTTTTTCTAGGCATAATTACTCTCTAAAAATCTCCCCAAATAAAAATGATTTTTTCCAAACACGGCCTTAAATCTCTTCCGCCTAAAACCTCAATCAAATAAAAACCTTTTTCTTATTCATTTCCTATTCCGTTTTCAATCGCCATGGGACGTAAAAAAGGCAGAAACCGGAGGCCTAGGGTTCAGAGCAAAATTCCGGAGCCGGCGGTGGTAGCTTCATCCTCAGCCCCTCCGCCGCCATGGATCGAACTCCCGAGAGATGTAACAGCCAATATTCTGCAGAGGCTGGGTCCAGAGGCGATACTTAGAAGCGCGCAGCAAGTGTGTAGTACGTGGTGGAAGGTTTGCAAGGATCCCTCCTTGTGGCGAGTGATCGATTTCTCAAACACTATGCAGATCGATTGGTACACCATGTACAATGTCATGTGCCGCCGCGCAGTGTATCGTAGCCAGGGACAATTGGTCGACCTCACTATTCAGAACTTCGGCGACGACGAACTCATTGAGTATATTGCTGATCGGTAAATATTCTGCCCTCCTTCCTTGAAGAATTATGATTTATCGTTATCGAATTTTATGTTCATTGTGTTCTTTGAGGCTGCTTGTGTGATTGTGGAAATAAGAAATTGGTTTATTAGAAATGGGCCACTCACCCCTTAAAAGGCCTCATAAGGGGGAGGGTTATCCACACTTATATAGATTAGATGGGATCTTCACCAAGTCGATGTGGGACAGAATTTAGAGAATTTAACACGCCCCCTCACGTGTGGGCCGGAAAGAACATCGGTCTTCCATCACGTGGGTAGGCAATGCAAGAGAAACCATCATCGATGTGGGCCGGAAAGGACATCGGTCTTCCACTCGTGAGGTAGATAAGAGATAAAGAGAAAACCATCATCGACTTGGGCCCGCTCTGACAACCTCGTAATTCCGCTGTTTCTCCTTTCTCTTCTCTCTCATTATGAATCGTAGAGGAAATCGTGGTGGTGAAGTTGTTGTTCCGATCGAAGACAACACAAGTCCGTATTATCTTCATGCAAGTGATAATCCGAGTCTGCAACTTGTTCCTCAGCTGTTGATCGGCTCCAATTACATCAATTGGAGCAGATCTGTAATCACAGCCTTAATTGCCAAAAATAAACTTCAGTTTGTGAATGGATCGTTGCCTCGTCCACCGATCGATGATCTTCTCTCTCCTTCCTGGATTCGATGCAACAGCATGGTTATTTCATGGCTTCGAAACTCTGTATCTCCTCAGATCTGTTCAAGTATCATGTATATTGATGATGCTCATGAGTTATGGCTGGATCTACGCGATCGTTTTTCTCAGATAGATTCTGCACGCTCCTATCAACTAAAGCAGCAGCTCATGTTTCTTACACAAGGTAATTCTGATGTTAATACCTACTTTACAAATCTGAGGATAGTTTGGGATGAATTCAAACATTCACAACCGATTGCTTGGTGTACTTGCACTACATGCCATTGTGATAGTGCTTCGAAATGGCACAAGTATCAAGAGGATGACTGCACAATGCAGTTCCTCATTGGCTTAAATCCTCCATTCTCTCAGATTAGATCAAGTATTTTGTCTACTGTTCCTCTTCCTTCCTTGTCGAAGGTCTTCTCTATGGTTGTTCAAGAGGAAAGGCAAAAGAGTATTGAAGGTTCCTTGCCATCTCCTACTGTTACCTCGAGTGAACAGCCCTATGCCAATGCAGCTTCAGTGAATTTTGGCAGAGGAAAATTGATGTGTTCTCACTGTGGTAGAACTAACCACACAGTGGATAGGTGCTTCTCCTTGCACGGTTTTCCACAAAGCTATGGCAGAGGCCGGGGGAAACCTCCTTTTAAGGAGTTCAATCAGTCTAAATCTGTGAATTATGTGGATGATCATTTCTCTAATCATGTTGATCAAGCAGCTCCTTCTCCTATTTCAGGATCTATTGCTGCACCTACTTCTGATCAATGCCAGCAACTAATCTCTCTTTTGCAGTCACAGCTTGCTGCCCTGTCAACTCCTTCTACTTCTGCTCCACCCACTCCTTCAGCTGCTCATATCAACTCAGCCGCACATATCAATTCAGCCGCACAAATTCCCTCTACTTCTACTTTTACTGGTACAACTCTTTTTCCTCCTTTTATTGCTTCCATTTCAGCATCTACTCCTTTATGGTTGCTTGATACAGGTGCTACTCACCATGTCTGTTGTGATATCACTCTTTTTTCATCATCCTCCTCTGTTGATAATGCCTCTGTAAATTTACCAAATGGAGCTAAGGCAGCAGTCACACACATAGGATCTGTTTGCCTAACTCCAACCATCACCCTTCATTCTGTCCTCTGTGTTCCTTCTTTCAATTTCAATCTTATATCTGTTAGTTCCCTAACTTCATCATTATCATGTGTTGTTCATTTCTCTCATGATTCCATCCAAATTCAGGAAACTTCTCAGGGGATTGTGATTGGGAAGGGTAGCAGAATTGGAAACCTCTACATTCTTGATGTGGAGTCTGAATCAAACTCAGGTTCTACTGCTTTAGCTTGTATCAATTCTGCTGTTTCCATAGACCTTTGGCATAGAAGACTTGGACATTTGTCTTTTAATAAACTCAAGTCTATGTCTTCTTCTCTACCTTTATCAAATAAATCACATTCTCTTTGTGAAATCTGTCCATTGGCCAAACAAAAACATTTGTCTTTCACTGCCTCAGATTCTATAGCCACTGACATATTTGATCTCATTCATTGTGACATATGGGGTCCTTTTTCCCCTTGTACTACACAAGGTTTTTCATACTTCCTCACTATTGTAGATGACAAATCTAGGTTTGTGTGGACTTTTCTGATGCAACACAAATCTGATGTCAAGAATGTGTTAACACAGTTTTTCAACACTATTCATACTCAATTTTCGAAGAAGATCAAGGCTATTAGATCTGATAATGGACCAGAATTTCATCTACCCCATCTCTACTCTTCGTTTGGTACCATTACTCAACATTCTTGTGTTGAAACACCTCAGCAAAATGCTCGGGTAGAAAGGAAACATCAACACTTGTTAAATGTGGGTAGGAGCTTGCTCTTTCAATCTCACTTACCAAATACATTCTGGGGTGATTGCATTCTTGCAGCTTCCTATCTAATAAACAGAACCCCCTCTTCAGTTTTACCTCCTTTTCAGGCCCTTTTCCAAAAACCACCATCATACTCTCACCTCAAAGCCTTTGGCTGTCTGTGTTATGCCTCTACTCTCACCCGCAATAGAGATAAATTCTCTCCTAGAGCCTCCAAATGCGTTTTCTTGGGGTATCCATCTGGGTATAAGGGGTATAAGCTTCTTGAGCTTGATTCTATGCAAGAAATAATTACCAGAAATGTCATTTTCCATGAAGACATTTTCCCTTATGATCACCTACCTCCTTCTGTTTTTCCAATCACTCCAAACCAGAAAGCCTCCATTGCTGAACCAACAATGAACTCTCCTCACATTCCTGATCAATCTCCAGCTCTTTCTGATCCCACTTCATCCATTCATACTCATCCCAACCAAATAACTAGAGCTGGCAGATCAACAAAAACACCTGCTCACCTAACTGATTTTCTCTGCAATTCCATCTCTTCCTCCACTCCCTATCCTATCTCAGCATACTTCTCTCTCTCCAAGCTCTCTCCCTCTCATCTTAAATTCATTGTTATCATGTCTACTGTCTTTGAACCTAAGTCATACACCCAAGCTGCTCCACACCCTGAATGGCAGCAAGCAATTCAAGAAGAACTTTCTGCTCTTATACAGAATAATACTTGGCAGATCCTTCAACTTCCTGATGGGAAGATTCCCATTGATTGTAAATGGGTTTTCAAAGTGAAGTTCAAACCTGATGCTACTGTTGAAAGGTACAAAGCCCGTTTAGTGGCTAAAGGCTTTACACAGCTAGAAGGAATTGATTTCCTTGACACATTCTCCCCGGTGGCTAAGCTTACTACTGTTAAATTCATCCTTGCTTTGGCTGCTATTCATGGATGGTCTCTGTACCACCTTGATATAAACAATGCGTTTCTTTATGGTGACTTGAAGGAGGAGATTTATATGAACCTTCCACCCGGGCTGCTTGTTGAGGGGGGCAATCCACCAGGTTCTAAATTGGTCTGTAAACTTAACAAGTCTTTATATGGACTAAAGCAAGCATCAAGACAGTGGTACTTGAAGCTTACTGAAGTTTTATCAAAGTTTGGTCTTCAACAATCAGCCTCGGATCATTCTTTTTTCTTCAAGAATGAGAATTCCATTTTCTTTGCAGTGGTGGTGTATGTAGATGACCTTATGGCAGCCACTAATAAGCCTGAGCTAATGAAAGACTTCAAGGAGTTTCTGAGTCAGTTCTTTAAGTTCAAGGATCTAGGTCATCCGAAATATTTTCTTGGCCTAGAAATAGCTAGAAGTCAGAAAGGCATTATGGTTTCACAAAGAAAATATGCAATGGATCTAGTCCGAGATGCAGGGCTCCTAGGATGCAAGCCATCTTCTGTGCCTATGGATCCCACTAAGCAACTAAAACAAGAAGCAGGAGACATAATGGAAGACTCATCCAAATATAGAAGACAAATAGGAAGGCTGTTGTACCTCTGCATCACCAGGCCGGACATCACTTTTGCTGTGCATAAGTTGAGCCAGTATGTTTCAAGACCGTGTGTTGAGCATTGGGAAGCAAGTGAAAGAATATTGAGATATCTAAAGGCTACACCGGGCCATGGGCTGTTCTACTCAAGTGAAACCACACCCAAGCTCAGCATCTTCTCTGATGCAGATTGGGCAGCTTGCCCGGACACTCGAAGATCAATAACTGGTTATTGCTTGTTCCTTGGATCATCCTTAGTATCTTGGAAGTCAAAGAAGCAACAAAGCATCTCAAGATCTTCAGCAGAGGCTGAATACCGAGCAATGGCTCAAGCAACATGTGAGGTAACTTGGGCAATTGCATTGCTGAAAGATTTTGGAGTTAAGATAGAAAGAGCTGTCCCTCTCTTCTGTGACAATCAAGCTGCTGTACATATTAGTGTAAATCCAGTTTTTCATGAACGAACCAAACACATTGAGATTGATTGCCACACAGTTAGAGAAAAGTATTTAGAAGGGATCATTAAACCAATGCATATCAAGAATGATTTGCAATTGGCTGATATTTTCACTAAACCCCTTGGAGCTGCAGCCTTTGAAAAGATATTGAGCAAGATGAGCTTTTGTAGTTTGTATGCTCCATCTTGAAGGGGGGTGTTGGAGATGAGATGACCGTTGGAGCCGTTGGGATGAGCTGGCATATGACCGTTGAAACGGTTGGAAGATATTTTTAGTTAGTTATCTTTAAAGTGTGAGCTGACATTTTTTCTTTAGCTGCTTCTCGTTTGTAACTAGTGTATAAATAAGCTAGCTCTAGTTTGTAATCATTTGGATTTTGATTAATGAAACAAAATTCCTTTCTCTACATATTTCTCTCTGTTTAGTCTTGGTGTTCTTCATCAAGTATTGTTTGGTATATCTTCTGGTTTTGTCTCTCTATGTGGTTTTGTCTTTCTACATGGTTTTTAATGATTGTATTTTGGTTCATATCTGGCATTGGCGTGTTGTACTTGCATTGTGAAAAGCCTTTGCATTTTGGTTGTATTTTGAAGTTGCAGTAGCGTGTGTTAAGAATTTGCATTTTGAAGTTGTATTTTCCTGTGTTTAGAAATTAGAATACCTCCTGCAGAAATTCAGATCTAAAAACATGTTCGAGGAGGTTTGATTTTCATTTTAATATTACTGAGGCAGTAAATCTTGTTAGTTTTGGTCACTTAATGATGATGTGAGGTTGCATTATGAAAAGAAGAGGATATTGTACTTGGTTGAACATATGTACAACTTCCTTCGTAATCACGATGGATGAAAGATTAGCTTTAGCGAGTACAGGATTTACTCGAGGTTCATACTCAATGCTCTGCACTTTTAGGCTAAACAATCTTGCATTTTGTATTATTTTACGCGAATATATTGCTTGTGTTTTCTCCTTGCTTACAATTTTCCCTAAAGGTTTTCTGTTATTTTATTTTTGTGTAGTTGTTAATATAATGCAGTGGATTTTAAAAGATATTTGAGTTGTTTTGGACATGTTATGAAAGTATGCAAAAGTTCGATGATGACAACCATGCGAAAAAGAAAGAACACTAGAGTTTTACGTGGTTCGATCGTAAGATCTACGTCCACGGCCAAAGGCAATATGATTCAGTATATTGAGAAATATGCAGAGATTTACAATCACTCAAGAACTCTCTCCAAGAACTCAACACCTCTAATCTAATTCTAAACCAAGAACTAATCAAGTGATAGTTTGGAGACTCTTTTCTTGAATATCGAAGTAGCTGATTAACTATTTCAGATGCAGCCTTCGTCTGCTTTATATCAGTCCCTTCATCCTCCAACGGCTCTCTTGAGATGTTAGTTATCAAATCAGTTATAACTGTTCCAACGGCTACTTCCCGTTTCTCGGTTTGCATCAACATGCCGAAGTGCTGCATGATGCCGAAGTGCTGCATGATGCCGAAGTGCTGCATGATGCCGAAGTGCTGCATGATGCCGAAGCTCAATGAAATGCCGAGCTCAATAAACCGCCGAGCTCAATAAAACACCGAGCTCACCGAGCTCAATAAAACACCGAGCTCACCGAGCTCAATAAAACGCCGAGCTCAATAATATGCCGAGCTCAATAATATCTTGAACGAGCTCAACCTCTAACAAATCTGCAGCTGTTGAGAATGACATTGACTTTTAGCTTGCTGCATCCAACGGTGATTGTGAGATTATACTCCAACAAACTCCACCTTAATCTCAGAATCAACAATGAATCATAATCCTCTGACAAAACCTCAAACTCATCACTCCACAAGTCCCACCAGCCCCAAGCAGTATTTAAACTTCATGGCTGGCAACGGCTTTGTCAACATATCAGCCGCATTATGCTCAGTAGATATTTTCACCATCTTGACTTCACCTCTCTGTATTTCATCCCTTATGAAGTGCATCCGCACATCTATGTGCTTACTTCTTTCGTGAAACACCTGGTGTTTGGCAAGGCATAAGGCGCTGCTGCTGTCACAGTTTATCTCCACTGTGTCTTGCTTCTCCCCAAAATCTTCTAGGATTCCCTTCAGCCATATTGCTTCTTTCACAGCCTCTGTCATTGCCATGTACTCAGCTTCCGTAGTAGATAAAGCAACCACATGTTGTAATCCAGATTTCCAGCTTATAGCAGTGCCATTTAGGGTGAACACATATCCAGTTTGAGATCTCCTATTATCTCTATTTGATGCATAATCAGAATCGCAAAACCCCACCAGTGCTCCACCTTGATCCTTACAATCTGCCTTGTACAACAGACCATAATCTGAAGCACCCTTCAAGTATCTGAGCAACCACTTCAATGCTATCCAATGCTCTCTCCCATGGTCTGACATAAATCGGCTAGTAACACTTATAGCCTGAGCCAAATCTGGTCTTGTGCATAGCATTGTGTACATTATGCTTCCTATGATGTTTGCATAAGGTATCTTGCTCAGCTCTCTCCTCTCTGAGTCATTCTTTGGTTTCTGATCCATGCTCAACTTAAAGTGAGCAGCCAATGGTGTAGAGACAGGTTTGAAGTCATCAGCCTGAAATTTCTTCAAAACTCTCTGGATGTAATTCCTCTGCAACAACCTGAGCTCTCTCTTTGGCCTATCCCTCAGTATATCCATGCCAAGGATTCTCCTTGCATTTCCAAGATCCTTCATTTCAAACTTGGATTCCAGTTCAGCCTTGATTCTCTCAATCACTCCCAGATCTGCTCCTGCCACAAGCATATCATCAACATACAAAAGTAGAAAAGCAATTGGTACACCATTCCTTTCTCTGATGTAAACACAGCTATCATACTGCGATTTTCTGAAACCAATACTCATCATATGCTCATCAAACTTGAGATACCACTGCCTACTACTTTGCTTCAACCCATACAAACTTCTCTTGAGCAAACACACTTTGTCTTCATTCCCAGCCTCCATGAACCCCTCGGGTTGATGCATATATATTGTTTCTTCAAGTTCACCATGCAAGAAGGCTGTCTTGACATCGAGTTGGTGTAACTCCCAATCATACTTTGCAACAAGAGCAAGCAATATCCTGATGGAACTGTGTTTTACAACCGGAGAGAACACATCATTATAATCAATCCCCTCTTCTTGAGTGAATCCTCTAGCAACAAGCCGTGCCTTAAACCTGACACTTTCAACTTCACCAACTTCAATCTTCATCTTGAAGATCCATTTGCAGCTAATAAGCTTTTGGGTCCCTGGATTCTTCACCAAAATCCAAGTATGGTTTTTGAGTAGTGACTGGATCTCTTCTCTCATAGCTGCAAGCCATTTCTCCTTTTCCTTACTCGACATAGCTTCAGCATAGGTGGATGGCTCTAAGCACTCCAATACCTCAGCAACACAGAGAGCAAAAAAACTCATCTCATAATCACTGAACCTGGCTGGCTTTCTGATCTCTCTTCTGTTTCTGTCCCTGGCTATAATATGTGATCTCTGATCATCATCAATCTGATCTTGTTGCTGGGGTTGCTGTGGACTTGAAGCTTTATGGGAGCTTGAAGCTCCACCTCCATTCTGATCATCTGGATCACTAGGTGGTGGCTGGCCATGCTGAACTTCTTGATCAATAGATATTCTTTCACCCATCTGATCCTCAGTCTTCAAGAATGGCATATGATGCTCATGGAAGACCACATCTCGGCTCACAATTATCTTCTTGTTCCCCTCTTCAGTGCACCACAACCTGTACCCTTTTACTCCATGTTGGTAACCAACCATCACACATTTCTGAGCCCTTGCATCAAGCTTTCCCTGCCTGCAGTGGGCATATGCTCTACAACCGAACACCTTGAACTGATTGTACTCTCTATCTCCACCATACCATCTGACATCTGGGATTTCATTTCCTATAGCTGATGATGGAGAATTGTTAATTAGCACTGCAGCAGTACACACTGCCTCCCCCCAGAACATCTTTGGCAAGCCTGATGACAAAAGCATGCATCTGACTCTATCGAGGAGTGTTCGGTTCATTCTTTCAGCAACTCCGTTTTGTTGCGGATTGGCCGGGACTGTCCTATGCCTTTGTATCCCATTTGATTTGCAGAAAGACTCAAAATCTTCAGATAAGAACTCCAGCCCGTTATCAGTCCTCAAGCACTTGAGAGTGGTGGATTTCTTCAGCTTCATCTCTGTGCACCATTCTCTGAATTTTTCAAATGCTTGTGACTTCTGCTTTAGGATGTATATCCAGACTTTTCTGCTATAATCATCTATTATCGACATGAAATACCTGCCTCCTCCCATAGAAGCAGGCTGAGCTGGACCCCATAAATCACAATGCGCATAGTCAAGAGGTAATTTGGAGGTGTGTTTACCAGCCTTGTATGGTAGCTTCTTGCTCTTTCCCAGAGCACAGTGTTCACATTCCTTGAACCTCTGATCACTTCCAGCCGGAATGACCCCTTTCTTGATCAGTTCTCTCATCCCACTTTCTCCAAGATGGCCGAGCCTCTTGTGCCACAGACTCATATCAGAGTCCTCTGCAAGATTCACTGAAGCAACAACAGTTTCTGCTACTAGATAGTATAAACTGTTTCTTCTCTCAGCAATCAGCAAGATTTTTCCATTAAGTGAGACATTCATATAGCCTTTCTCAGAAGAAAACCTGAAACCTCTAGATTCAAGCATGCCAAGTGAAATCAAATTCCTCTTAATCTCAGGAATGTACCTGACTTGAGTAAGCAGTTTTGTTGATCCATCATGAGCTCTCAATCTGATATCTCCAATGCCTTTGATGTAACACATCTGATCATTCCCCAACATTACTGACCCGGTTGCCTCAGAAAGGTTTTCAAACCAAGCTTTGTTGGAACAAATATGGAAGCTGCACCCGGAGTCCATTATCCAAGAACTCTCTATCCCACCACTCACCACATTCATGATCTGGGGTGGATCTGTGTCTTCTGCAAGATCAGCCTGATTTTGGGTAGCCTTCTCTTCGTTTTGCTTCCTTTTCCACGAGTAGCAATCCCTTTTGAGATGCCCAGGTTTCTTGCAGTAATGACAGCTTCGCTTCTCCTCATTCTGCTTCTGATACTTAGGCTTTTGATTCTGATTGAGTTTCTTTTTCTTGCCTTTGAAAGCCTTTACATTCAAGGCTTGACTGCCACTTCCTTCATTTGTCGTCGAAGAGTTCTTTTCCAGCTCCTTTGATCGAAGAGCACACTGAACTTCTTCATATGTGATGCCAGATTCTGCATTCCGGCCAAACAGCATTGCATCTTTAAGATGCTGGAATGTTTTGGGAAGAGCGTTCAAGAGCAAGATGGCCTTGTCTTCATTCTTCATGGGGCCATCTACATTCTCCAAATCATCCAGATTCTTGCTGAAATCATCAATCTGCTCTGCGAAGGGGCGGGCTTCAAGAATCTTGTATGAAAAGAGGCGCTGCTTCATGTATAGGCGATTAGCAAGCGACTTGGTCATGTACAGCGCTTCGAGCTTCGTCCATACCCCATGCGCTGTGGTTTCCTTCGCAACCTCGCGCAACACCTTGTCCGTGAGATTGAGAATAATGGCGCTATGGGCTTTCTTGGCAATCTCAGCCTTCTTCCTCACGCTCTTCTCATCGAGATCTTCTTTTTCTTTCCCCTTCGGATCAATTGGCTCGATTGCTTCATCGAGCCCTTGCTGGATCAACAGAGCCTTCATCTTGATCTGCCACAGACCAAAGTCATTCTTCCCCGAGAATTTCTCCGCTTCGAACCTCGTCGTCGCCATCGATATCAACTCCGATTGCGTTTCCCACAGACGGCGCCACTTGTTATGAAAGTATGCAAAAGTTCGATGATGACAACCATGCGAAAAAGAAAGAACACTAGAGTTTTACGTGGTTCGATCGTAAGATCTACGTCCACGGCCAAAGGCAATATGATTCAGTATATTGAGAAATATGCAGAGATTTACAATCACTCAAGAACTCTCTCCAAGAACTCAACACCTCTAATCTAATTCTAAACCAAGAACTAATCAAGTGATAGTTTGGAGACTCTTTTCTTGAATATCGAAGTAGCTGATTAACTATTTCAGATGCAGCCTTCGTCTGCTTTATATCAGTCCCTTCATCCTCCAACGGCTCTCTTGAGATGTTAGTTATCAAATCAGTTATAACTGTTCCAACGGCTACTTCCCGTTTCTCGGTTTGCATCAACATGCCGAAGTGCTGAATGATGCCGAAGTGCTGCATGATGCCGAAGTGCTGCATGATGCCGAAGCTCAATGAAATGCCGAGCTCAATAAACCGCCGAGCTCAATAAAACACCGAGCTCACCGAGCTCAATAAAACACCGAGCTCACCGAGCTCAATAAAACGCCGAGCTCAATAATATGCCGAGCTCAATAATATCTTGAACGAGCTCAACCTCTAACAAATCTGCAGCTGTTGAGAATGACATTGACTTTTAGCTTGCTGCATCCAACGGTGATTGTGAGATTATACTCCAACAGGACATTTTCTGAAACCAGTGTAGTAGTCTTTGCTTTCAAGAGTTTCCTTTATCTTGCTTCATGTTTATTCTGTACAAAAAAAAACACTTGTGGTCTGATATTTTGCTATTTGACAGGTCTCAAAATCTCAAACGCCTTAAACTTGGATCTTTTTATGAGATCTCAGTAGATGCTGTGATTAAAGCGGTAGCAAAACTTCAACAGTTGGAAGAATTGCACCTTACTGGTAAGCCATGGATTGTTCCTGCCCACATTGAAGCTATAGGAAATTCTTGCCCAAAGTTGATATCATTCTCATACAATGGACATGGAACAGAGCATCCTTTTCCACTAGAATTGGAAGATGATGATGATGATGATTATGATTATGATGATGAATTTAGTAAAGGATTCGGTCGGAATGATTATGCTCTCGCAATCGTCAAAAGCATGCCTAATCTTCAGCATCTTCAACTTTGTGCACATTGTATGCAAAATGAAGGACTTGAAGCCATCCTTAACGGCTTTCCACGCCTCGAATCACTTGACATCAGGCGATGCTTTGGTCTCGAGCTTGGAGGGGATTTGGGGGAAAGATGCCGTCAGCAGATAAAAGATCTTAGACTCCCGAATGACTCCGTCAGTACTATGTCGTGGCTTGAATGGGATGGCAGAGACTCGTTTGGTAACGGCATAGATTTTAGCGATTATGACTATGACGATTATGAAGATTATGAGTTTTACGATGACTACTTCTCGCCTCTTGGTTATGGTTTCTTCAATGACGACGGGCTTGGGTTTTTCGACTACGACCATCTCTGAGTATGGCAGATGGTAAAGTTTTCTTTCTTGTAACAATTTATGGATTAGGATATCTGGACAAATATTACTCACCTTCTTTTTCCCCATGTGTAGGTTTGCTGGATTAGTTGATTTCAAGTGGTTGTATCAGCATGTTGGAGCTTTCATTTTATCAATAGACCCTTTTATCTTTTATTAGTAGAGGCTTATGACTCCGCCTTCAGTTTGACTATTCTTGCTTTTGTTGTTCATTTTAGATGCTTTGTATCAACCTCTTTCTATTACCTATCGGGTTGTCTTCTTTGTCTGCTGTAAGTGGTAATGACGCATCAATCATCATTCATAAATAAAAACATATTGTTATTCAACTTCGTTAAATACTAGCTATAAAGTCATTCTAACTAAGGGCAGAGCCTACTAATAGAAGATGATAAACTAAGGATAAAACTAAAACTCCACAACTAAACCATAGTTGAAATGGATTGTTGCCTTGCCAAACGGATTGTTGCCTTGCCAAACGGATTGTTGCCTTGCCATCAGTGTCTGATTCATAAGTATTGGACAAGAGAGTTTGTTCGGATGTCAAGTGATTTGAGGTATGGACAGGCGTTAAGGATGTTGGCTTCAAATTCTTCATTATTAGTCTTCCAATCTACCATTCTTCTAACATGCATTCTCCGACATAGTAAACAGTACCGAAGAGAACCAATCTCAAAGTTAGTATGTGTAATGTTATGATGTGGTTCATATCCGCTGTATGAGAATTGCCGCTAACTATAATGTCGCCACCAACAAGGCATGGCCTAATAGTAATAGTAAGGTGCAATTCTTCCAATTCTCCAAGTTTTGCAACCGCTTTCTCTATAGAATCTTTAGTCGTGAGATGACAAGATTCAAGATGAAGGCGTTTGAGATATGGTGATCTGTCAAAAAAATCAAAGGATTAGCCACATAAATGTGATGTGATTTTTCACCAAAAATACAAAATCATGCCAACTCACCTCTTAGAAGACATCACATACTCATATCATATCATATTGTAGTATGACTGTATCGAAATATACCGATAGGCGATGTACTCCATGAGTGTGTCGTATCCCAAGTAGTGAATGGTGAGTTCGACCAATTGTCCCTGGCTACGATCCACAGCGCTGCGGTACATGGCAATGTACTTGTCTCTTGATAAGGGTTTGAGAAATCGACGACTCGCCACAAGGAGGGATCCTTGCATACCTTCCACCACGTACTACACACTTGCTGCGCGCTGCTCAATAAATCCTCCGCCCCCAGCCTCTGCATAATATTGAAAGTTATGTCAGTTCGATCCACGGCGGCGGCGGAGATGAACCAACCACCGTAATTTCGCGCAGCTTCTGCCTTTTGCATTCCCTTTGTCCCATGGCGATTGGAAACATAAGGAATTAAGAAAATTGTCTTACTTTTGAGCTTCTTTTACATGTACCTTTTATAGGCTGAAAATATAGTGTACATATCTATATCATTTGTTAATAATTATTTTTTTCACTAATATTTCCTTCCACGTTTTTTGCTTTCTTTTTTTACTAGTTTTCTTCAAACATGGATTTTTTTCCTACTATAATATTTCCTTCCTCATTTTTTCTTTTCTTTTCACAATACAGATGTTTTCTATTCTATATAATTCCGTTTCGATTCAATCTTTTTTTCTCATCAATAATAAATCATAAAAAAAATCAATAATAACACCATCATCATATCCAGCATTATCAATTTTCTTCCATAAAATTTGTTTAACAATCAACGTTGTTCCTCAATGAAAACATGTATACAAATGTACGGTGCTAGTGTAGCAAATAGCAAGCAAGAGTATCGTATTCTACAGAGACAATTTGCACCAACTTAAGTACCACAAACTAACTTTGACTACTATCTAGATAATCAAAAGGGAATTTTGTATAAATTCTGTGTAATACCCACCCCCTTTATTACTTTTTTATCATGTGTAATGTTGAACTAGAGAATTATCGCCCTCTTGTTTCATGGAATTAGATGGAACCGTTACCACCTTATTGATGTTGATGTCGTTAGTTCGAAAAACAAAAGCTAATACGATAATCGAACTAAAACGATCAGATAGATATATATATCTATGAAAGATAAGAAACCTTGGGAAAGAATAAATCATCACAATTGATAATTTATTTTACATAATGTCACGACCGCATTTTCTAATGATAGAAAACACGGTTGATCGCGACTAGGGGAGGGTTAAAGAAGCGGGGAAAGAAATAAGGGGAAAATAAAATCAAGCATTGGTTACGATACATGACTAATCAAGTACTGATACATAGAAGAAAAGATACTCGATCATGAAAACTCGAGTAATTGTTTGTAAAGAAATTTCAAAATATCAGAGTTTTGAACAAAATAGACTTGAGTCTTTTAAGATGCACAACGGAAACAAATGAACGCGGTTCCATGTATGAAGACATGAACCTCCGAGAGTCAAAATCTGACTTAATTAAATGTCTTGTCTCAATAGCACTTCCTCCACCACTTCGCTGCTCAACCTGCACATTTAGAAATATATGCAGAGCTGAGTACTTTTGTACTCAGTGAACACATTGCCAAAAAATACAATTATACATTTGAAAATATTGTCAAGCCATCATCATAGTAACACTCGGGAATTTTATTGAAAAGTCCCCAGCTTACTAAAAATATTCACAATGGACTGCAGTCCCTTTTTCCTGTACTTAGCCATATCTGATCACATTGTGCCGTCGAGATGGTGTTCTCGCACGTCACCTTCTCTGCCCAACATGTCAGAGGTATTCTTATGCCGGGAAGGTGGCCACCTTCCACGGTCACCTGCTCTGCCCAACATGTCAGAGGTAGCTTGTGTACACTAGTCCGAGCGGGGACACCACCCTCACTGGGACCCAAATTCGACTTATATCATCATTCATAATTCACTTGGCCTTAGCCAACAGATAGGCATCATACAAAACATTTATGACAAGACAACATCTTTAAAAAAAATCATGAACATGTGTTCTTGTTTTCATAAAATACGATTTGTATTTTAGTATAAGAAAGCTCACCTTGATCGCTTAGTTTCCTTAACTTGAATTTCTTACTCCGACCTTACGTGCGGAGATAACCTTTTTGAAAACAAACAACGTACTAATAAGACTCGAGAAATTCACATACTTATAGGAATGCATGCCCCTACTTTATTTCTTTTATCATTTGTTCACCGTTAGAAAATTTTAGAAACTTGCATATTAATTAAATTGGGAAATTTAATTAATAGCACTTCTTTATTAATATTATTATTACTACTACTACGAAATTTCTAAACTTACATTATTTGAACTTACATTATTTATTACTAGTTCGTTTGCTATTTCGGCTCCGATTAAGTGGCATTCCATTCACTACTACATTTTTACGCAAAACTCTAAAATAAGTCTCAAGCTCAATTATGTTAGCTTAGTTACATCATTGGAAGAAACCATATAAAAAGCATATTAATTGAACCATACTTAAAACTTAGGCTAAGATTTTAATATTAAAATTCCTCCAAAATAAATTCTAATTTCAAAACTGGGCCAAGACTTCCTTTTATTTTCAGCCCAAAGAACTATTTTATTTTTGGCCCAAAGATTACGTCTTTCACCCATCTTATATCCCCAACTATTATAACTCAAAAAGAGCCAAGTTCTTGTTCCACAATTAAAATAAAAGGAGCCTATAATTAAATTAATTAGGAAGAGGCCCATTTTGAAATACTCTCTTCCTCCACAATCGGTATTCCCCTCCCTCTCTCTTATTTACATTTCCCCCAAAATTAGAGAGACAAATCCCTAAATTTCGTCGCCTGCCTCCCCACTCCACCAGAATCGACGCCTCACTCCCCTCCTCTCTCGGCCATGCTCACGCCACCGCCGCCGCTGCTGCTGTGCGCGGGCTGTTCACCGTCGTGGCCCTCCGTCTATTTCTCTCTCGGGTTCCACCGTCATCACCGCCATGCACCCCATCAGCCGCCGCCGCCGCCTTTCCTCCAGCAGTCCGGCCGTCTCCGGACAGCCGGTGAGCCCTCCGCCACTGCACTCTCTCTCTCTCTCTCTCTTTCTCGCGCGACCTGCCTCCTCGCCCGACACCACTACCGTCACCTCGCCATTCTCCGATAGGTAAAGCTTAGATTTTTAACTTTCTCCCCCCTTATTCTAATTCTATAAAGATATAACCTTTGATTTGTTTTTTTTTAAAGCTTTGTTGTTTCAAACTTGTAGATTTGTAAAGGGGTGAAATCCGTGATGGATTTGGGGTGTGGGGCTGCCACGACGGTGTGCCGAAACTCAGTATCCGGAATTCCGGCAGATTCGTGTTCTTGAGATAAGTTGTTAACTTGGGCTTACTATAGTTGTAGAACTTGGGTTCTCTATTTTATGAATTCTATGATTTTGAACAATTGTCCTGCTACTAAAAGACTTGATAGACTTGATGGTGAAGCATGGAATTAAACTTGCTGTGTATTCTTGATTTCTGATTTGGGAAGATTTTAATTTCTCTTTAGATATGCATATGCTTGTACGTATGTGCAAGAAAAGAAAAGTTTGGGATTTACCTTTTGATGTGGAATAAAGGTGTGGTTGGATTGTAGTGTTTGAGTGTGCAATCTCCCCCCTCGGAACTCCTCTACCCTTTGTGGGTTGGGGTGTGCAAAATTAGGATTTGTGAGGGTGATGTGTGTGAGTGATAAGAATGATTTGCATATATACATGTACATATACATAAAAAGATGCAAGTGGAGCTTATCTTTCAAAAATAATATGCAAGTGGCGTGTCTTGCATTCTTCTGTGGCATTCTTTCTTGCTAAGATTCATTAATACATCATTCATTATTCTGACATCTCATTTAATGCACCAAAATCCTTTCATGATTGAAACTTATCTACTCCTTTTCTTTATGTTTAATTTGCTTTATTATATTATTTTTTTATTTATTGTTTAATTTGGTGTAGGAAAGAACCCGGTTCAAGCTCGTGGCTGCCCGCGCTAAAGTACTCGATTTGCTTAGAATGTAGGATGTAATAAATGTTGCTGGATGTATCGGACATTAAAATTAGATTTTGGGATCTTATTTAAATTTATTATATTCATATAGCCGTAATATTTTTATGTGTTCTATTTATTTGCCTAACGTCCAAACAAACAACAACGCCAATCTATCGTAGTTCGGATATAATCGCATAAAAGTTACTTATATAGATAATTGAGCTAATAATATAGTTTTTAATAATATAGTCTTAGCGGGTCGTTACATTCTACCCCTCTTAAAAGAAATTTCGTCCCGAAATTTAGGAAGTATTTAGACAAAAAGCTCGGGACATTTCTCCTTCATTTTCTCTTCTAGCTCCCAAGTTGCTTCTTCTTGTCCGTGGTTTTTCCACAAAACCTTCACTGTAGCAATCGACTTGTTCCGAAGCTGCTGCACCTTTCGATCTAGTATTTCTACCGGCTTTTCTTTGTAACTCAGGTTAGGCTCTAGAGCGATTTCTTCGTGACGAATCATATGTTTTGGGTCGAACATGTACCTTCGAAGTTGGGAGACGTGGAATACGTTGTGTACGTTCCCAAAGTTGGGTGGTAATGCCAAGCGATATGCTACTGGGCCCACTTCCTTCAGAATTTCATAGGGTCCAATGAATCGTGGTTTTAGCTTACCCTTGAGTCCAAATCTGGTTATTCCTTTGGAAGGGGATACTTTCGAAAAGACCTTCTCTCCGATGTTAAATTTCAATTCTATTCGACGTTCGTCGGCGTAGGAGCGTTTTCTGCAGTGGTCAATGTCTTGCCTCTCATGAGGGTCTCACGCGAGGAAATATAGAGTTGATCTAACCGTTTTTAACTTTGATAGGAACTGAATTTGAGATTCCAAGAGAAATCTTCGAATCGTTCTTGCTTTGTGTAGGCTCCAAGGTAGCCAAGAAAATAAAACGATTATAATTATTTCAATTACGTGAGTGTTTGGTTCACCACAAACTTTCACCAGTAGCTTGCAACCAAGGTTTTTATGAAATGCAAAAACTAGGCTCAATTAGGCTCATTATGCTCCCCCCAGAAAAGAAAAGATACAACTTCAAAGGGCTTGAGCTATACCCATAGAACTTAAGAATTTTATTGTGGGAAGAGCTTGCCAGATGGAATAAATTTCGAAAGTGAGGGTATGAGGAAGAGAATGTAGATGTCAATAATAGGTTGCCAATAATATTCAAAATGAACAATCAAGTAGAAAAGTTTCTAGTATCCCTAGATGATAAAAGTAAGACCTGAGATGGTTGGTTACAAATGGATTTGAAAAGAATAGGAAAAACAAACAATTGCAATTTACTCAACAACACTGTGATAGAAGATCATATCAACGAAATTTTTAGAGTTTATAAGCAGTTCAAGGAAACTAACTAATAAAGAGGGCAACAAG
Organism: Salvia splendens; assembly: GCF_004379255.2. Lineage (NCBI taxonomy): Eukaryota > Viridiplantae > Streptophyta > Magnoliopsida > Lamiales > Lamiaceae > Salvia > Salvia splendens. The sequence goes on from NC_056038.1 coordinate 34,575,118, forward strand.
AGGAAACTAGCCAAGGGAGAAGCAATATGCCAGCTTTAAATATGGAGCTGCAGAAAAGCTCGAATCAAGAGACACTAGTCATATTTGAATTTAGAAGATGAGAGTACTCAAAGAGCTTGTCAATAAGTATGTCTGAAAACACAAAGGGTCAAATTAAAAGGTTTAAGGTTTCACAAGATGGCTGCTCCAATATAGTAAGACTGAAAATGATTGGTCTCAAGTGGATTTGAGAAAGAAGAATAACAAGGAACTACCCTTTTGGGTCAACAACATCGTGATACTATATCACGTTAATGAATTCACAAAATTTATAACCAAATCAAGAAAATTAACTAGTAGAGAGAAGACAATCAGAACAAACTAGTTCAGGGAGAGAGCAAATTGCTTTAGACCTGGAGTTGCTGAAGAGCTCAAAGCATGATGGAATAATTGTAGTGGAATTAATAAGAGGGAACTACTCATATAAAATAAAGAGCTTGTCAAGAAGCACTTTTGAAAACACAAAAGTCCACTAATGATCTTTGAAGAATATATTATCATTGAAGAGACAATAGTTTAGGGAAACATGTTCATTCTGAAGGCTATAAATAAAACAGCTCCGAGTATAAGAGTTTGGTGGCAAGAATTCAGAGAGTCAAAGTATTGCTTTTATACAGAATGAGTAAAGAAGGATCGTAGTCACTGGAGGTTATCAGAAAACATGAGGGAGCAAGCTCAAAGCTGAAAGTGATTCACAACCTTGACATATAAGAGATAAAATAATGGCACATTACCTTGCAAAAGAAGTAATTTGATATCTTAATTCAACAAAAGTATTTTGATCAAGGGGGATGCGAGGAAATGGAATTCATGGGAATCCAAGTAAGCGTTGTTGATGAATCTTCTTGGTTAACTACAATGGTAATAATCCCTTGTTTAATTCTTTATAGAGAATAGTAACTGAGTTATGAGAAACTTTGGTCACAAGCTACTTTCACCTTACGATCACGTCAGATGACCACATGTGGGGATTATGACTCCTTGGTACTCTCGGTTCGTCATAATGCTCATCCTCGTAACACGCCGTTTCTGTTTACTTACATTGTAGAGGTAGGTTATTTGTTTACATTGTAATCATATTCTCTTGCTATGTATGTGTACATCGCTTAGTTGGATCAAAGGTATGATCATTTGGAGTGACTGGATTGTCAAGAAAGACAATGACTAACCCAGATTATTCATGTCATTGGGACGTAGAAACATCATTTTGTTCTATGTTGGATTACTTTTCTCGTGGCGAAGTTTCTTTCTTATCGCGCCATTTTCTTTTCGTCGCTCGGGAAAGCGAGAAATGTTCATACTGTACTTCTAAGTTCGAGTTCATATTGTGTTCTAGAAGGAATGCATAACTAAGTATTCTAAGTTTATAGAAATTTCGATTTCCCCATACTAGCAACATGATTCAATGACTAACTCAAAAAGAGATATCATTTCACCAATTGGTACCAGACTCGTATTCTTTATACTTTCATATTTCAGTACCTTTTTCCATTTAGGAAAGTTACTTCTTTATTCACACATTCACAGTCTTTAGCCAAGAAAAGACACATTAACTCTTTATTTAAGCACGTTACCCAATCAAGAAACATCAACTCTTTCTTTGAACTTAATATTTTCATCTATTCACTCAAAATAACTGCATGAGTTATTTCTCCATTTCAAACTTTTAAACATCTCGACTTTCTTTTGAAAAAGAACAAGTTACCTTTTCCTCATTGAGCGAGATTGGTGGGAGTGCTAAGAGCATTTTCATCGATTAGACAGTCTAGTGGAACAAGGCTAGACCAAAGATTTTCAAAGTAGACTCTCGGGTTCAGAGCGAGAAAGAATGCTCTGATACCACTCTGTCACGACCGCATTTTCTAAGGATAGAAAACACGGTTGATCGCGACTAGGGGAGGGTTAAAGAAGCGGGGAAAGAAATAAGGGGAAAATAAAATCAAGCATTGGTTACGATACATGACTAATCAAGTACTTATACATAGAAGAAAAGATACTCGATCATGAAAACTCGAGTAATTGTTTGTAAAGAAATTTCAAAATATCAGAGTTTTGAACAAAATAGACTTGAGTCTTTTAAGATGCACAACGGAAACAAATGAACGCGGTTCCATGTATGAAGACATGAACCTCCGAGAGTCAAAATCTGACTGAATTAAATGTCTTGTCTCAATAGCACTTCCTCCACCACTTCGCCGCTCAACCTGCACATTTAGAAATATATGCAGAGCTGAGTACAAAAGTACTCAGTGAACATATTGCCAAAAAATACAATTATACATTTGAAAATATTGTCAAGCCATCATCATAGTAACACTCGGGAATTTTATTGAAAAGTCCCGAGCTTACTAAAAATATTCACAATGGACTGCAGTCCCTTTTTCCTGTACTTAGCCATATCTAATCACATTGTGCCGTCGAGATGGTGTTCTCGCACGTCACCTTCTCTGCCCAACATGTCAGAGGTATTCTTATGCCGGGAAGGTGGCCACCTTCCACGGTCACCTGCTCTGCCCAACATGTCAGAGGTAGCTTGTGTACACTAGTACGAGCGGGGACACCACCCTCACTGGGACCCGAATTCGACTTATATCATCATTCATAATTCACTTGGCCTTAGCCAACAGATAGGCATCATACAAAACATTTATGACAAGACAACATCTTTAAAAAAAAATCACGAACATGTGTTCTTGTTTTCATAAAATACGATTTTTATTTTAGTATAAGAAAGCTCACCTTGATCGCTTAGTTTCCTTAACTTGAATTTCTTACTCCGACCTTACGTGCGGAGATAACCTTTTTGAAAACAAACAACGTACTAATAAGACTAGAGAAATTCACATACTTATAGGAATGCATGCCCCTACTTTATTTCTTTTATCATTTGTTCACCGTTAGAAAATTTTAGAAACTTGCATATTAATTAAATTGGGAAATTTAATTAATAGCACTTCTTTATTAATATTATTATTACTACTACTACGAAATTTCTAAACTTACATTATTTGAACTTACATTATTTATTACTAGTTCGTTTGCTATTTCGGCTCCGATTAAGTGGCATTCCATTCACTACTACAATTTTACGCAAAACTCTAAAATAAGTCCCAAGCTCAATTATGTTAGCTTAGTTACATCATTGGAAGAAACCATATAAAAAGCATATTAATTGAACCATACTTAAAACTTAGGCTAAGATTTTAATATTAAAATTCCTCCAAAATAAATTCTAATTTCAAAACTGGGCCAAGACTTCCTTTTATTTTCAGCCCAAAGAACTATTTTATTTTTGGCCCAAAGATTACGTCTTTCACCCATCTTATATCCCCAACTATTATAACTCAAAAAGAGCCAAGTTCTTGTTCCACAATTAAAATAAAAGGAGCCTATAATTAAATTAATTAGGAAGAGGCCCATTTTGAAATACACCCTTCCTCCACAATCGGTATTCCCCTCCCTCTCTCTTATTTAAATTTCCCCCAAAATTGGAGAGACAAATCCCTAAATTTCGTCGCCTGCCTCCCCATTCCACCAGAATCGACACCTCACTCCCCTCCTCTCTCGGCCCTGCTCACGCCACCGCCGCCGCTGCTGCTGTGCGCGGGCTGTTCACCGTCGTGGCCCTCCATCTATTTCTCTCTCGGGTTCCACCGCCATGCACCCCATCAGCCGCCGCCGCCTTTCCTCCAGCAGTCCGGCCGTCTCCGGACAGCCGGTGAGCCCTCCGCCACTGCACTCTCTCTCTCTCTCTTTCTCGCGCGGCCTGCCTCCTCGCCCGACACCACTACCGTCACCTCGCCATCCTCCGATAGGTAAAGCTTAGATTTTTAACTTTCTCCCCCCTTATTCTAATTCTATAAAGATTTAACCTTTGATTTGTTTTTTTTTAAAGCTTTGTTGTTTCAAACTTGTAGATTTGTAAAGGGGTGAAATCCGTGATGGATTTGGGGTGTGGGCTGCCACGACGGTGTGCCGAAACTCAGTATCCGGAATTCCGACAGATTCGTGTTCTTGAGATAAGTTGTTAACTTGGGCTTACTATAGTTGTAGAACTTGGGTTCTCTATTTTATGTATTCTATGATTTTGAACAATTGTCCTGCTACTAAAAGACTTGATAGACTTGATGGTGAAGCATGGTATTAAACTTGCTGTGTATTCTTGATTTCTGATTTGGGCAGATTTTAATTTCTCTTTAGATATGCATATGCTTGTACGTATGTGCAAGAAAAGAAAGGTTTGGGATTTACCTTTGATGTGGAATAAAGGTGTGGTTGGATTGTAGTGTTTGAGTGTGCAATCTCCCCCCCCCCTCGGAACTCCTCTACCCTTTGTGGGTTGGGGTGTGCAAAATTAGGATTTGTGAGGGTGATGTGTGTGAGTGATAAGAATGATTTGCAGATATACATGTACATATACATAAAAAGATGCAAGTGGAGCTTATCTTTCAAAAATAATATGCAAGTGGCGTGTCTTGCATTCTTCTGTGGCATTCTTTCTTGTTAAGATTCATTAATACAGCATTCATTATTCTGACATCTCATTTAATGCACCAAAATCCTTTCATGATCGAAACTTATCTACTCCTTTTCTTTATGTTTAATTTGCTTTATTATTCTATTTTTTTATTTATTGTTTAATTTGGTGTAGGAAAGAACCCGGTTCAAGCTCGTGGCTGCCCGCGCTAAAGTACTCGATTTGCTTAGAATGTAGGATGTAATAAATGTTGCTGGATGTATCGGACATTAAAATTGGATTTTGGGATCTTATTTAAATTTATTATATTCATATAGCTGTAATATTTTTATGTGTTCTATTTATTTGCCTAACGTCCAAACAAACAACAACGCCAATCTATCGTGGTTCGGATATAATCGCATAAAAGTTACTTATATAGATAATTGAGCTAATAATATAGTTTTTAATAATATAGTCTTAGCGGGTCGTTACACATAACCATGTCACGAGTGATTTTGGAATAAAAAGAAAGAGTTTTGGGACGCTATGCTATTACAAAAATTGCATGAATGGACCAAGAAGGCTAAGAAACTAAAAGCTAATCTATCTACACCTTGGACATCTTTTCCCCGAGCCCAAACCACACCACACCGCGGCCTTGTCTCCGATCAGCCCGTCGGGCCAAGAGCTACAGGCCCACGTCGCGGAAGACCTGCCTCTCAGCCCAGTCTTTTCTTTTTTCTTTCACCCCTGCAATTGCAAAGTGCAAACAAAACATTAAATACCAAAAGACAAGAGGATCTAAAGGAACATCCTTTTGGAGAAATGAAACAACAATACCATACTGAAGAGAGAGTTAGAAAATGGCAAAGTCAGTCCCTATTACCCCTTTCGACAGCAGCCTGCACCCAAAGAAAGAGGGCAGTGGCAACAGCTTACACTCAAGGAAAGAGGGCAGTGTCACTTTTGCTTAAGTAGACCAAGGACTTGCCCAAAAGGAGCAGGTCAATACCTGCAGCACCTGTACCTAGTTTCCGGTCTCATCATATAAATTGAAAATGTAATACTATGATAGTAATTTAATTTAGTATCAACGTGAAAATCTCATATATTTAGGTAATACTATATATGTACTAGTGTATATTATGCCCAAATTTGTTTCTCATAATTATTATAATTACCTAGAAAAGTATGCGATTCTTTCCAAATAACTCGTGATATTATTGCATTTACCATATTTACCATATTTTGCGTGGCCATCTAGTTGGAATGTGATTTTTATACAATTCCACATGTAAAAAAATAATTGATAGGACATGCCAAGTAAGATTTACATTTTGGTATACCCAGTCCATGGAATTTTTTCTCCAATCAATTCAATACAATACATTAGACTTCCATTGCTTCCTTCTCTTAATATGTCTTATGTACCATTAAAGAGTATAAGTGTAATAAATTGAGATAACTTTCAAAAAATGAAATGCACATATTTTTATGGAACGAACGAAAATAGAAAGTACACATATTTTTATGGGATGGATGGAGTATTTTGTTATTTGTGTAACACATATTTTTATGGGATGGATGGAGTATTTTGTTATTTGTGTAACACATATTTTTATGGGATGGATGGAGTATTTTGTTATTTGTGTAATTGTGTTTAACTATAGTTAGGGATGGAAGCACCAACAGCCAAGTCATTGTTCCACCGGGGCCAAGACCGGTGCCAGACAACCTTCGCTCAGGCCACCCTCCTCCTCGATAGATAAATGAATCATCTTGATTGGGACATTAATGTTGGACAAACTAAAAACAAAAATGTAACATCGGCAAAGAAAGCATTAAGACTTGGAGTCGGATTAGCAAAACCAATTAACCAATTTCGATTAGGTTTGTCATAGCCGGGTACTATTAGAAAATCGCAACGATCAATCGAGTTTCGAGGAACTCACAATTAGAAATGCGTCTAACCAACCCATCTACCAACCACTTCACCGATGTATAGTCTCAATTCCTGAGACGTGGTTGTGATGAATTCGCAAAAGCAAACAAAATCTAAAATTCCACCAAATAGATCTCAATTTTTCGAACCAACGGCTACTTCACTCACACTTCTAAGTTCTAATCATGAAACGCCTCATTTTCGAAGCGGACTTCCTACTCCAACAATGGTGAATCATTCCTACTCCACACTCACGACAAAATAAAATGGACCCACCATCACTTACATGTTTAGAAGATTATTTTATTTTGTTGTGATTGTTGGAGTGGAAATGGTGCACCATTGTTGCAGTAGTCCGTCTTCTGTTCTGCACAATCAAGATCCATTATCCCGCGCCCCCAGCCTCATCCATCTCTCCAAATCAGCAACAAAACCCAGGTTTCCACATCCGACGGATTTTGTTCTTAATTTAATTATTTTGAAAACCTAATTTTGAATGGATATTTGCGGGATAATTACATGTTTCATACAAAATGTTTTACCTTTGTTTCAATTTAGTACAAAAAGTATTAAGTTTACATATTTCATACAAAAAGGTACATTATTATTTTAAATGAATACATTCCGTTAAATATTTTAAACGACGCTAGTTAGTTTATAATTTGTCCAACTTATCATCAAAATAAAAGAATAATTAGAGATTTAATACAATTAATCACTCTAAAAAATAACAGTCACTATCAATTCTTCCAGCAATTGATCGCGGTTTTAAAAAAAATCTGTCTCTCAATATACTCTATTTTTTATTGTATTCTTTATAGAACGCAATATAAAATAAGTCCATATTTCATCTTTACAAAATGGCTAATTTGAGCTTCAAACAATCAATAAGTCAATATTTAATTTTTATAAAAAAGATTTAATATCTTTTTAGTTGTATTCTCCATTGTTACATGAGCAAAATTCGACAATAAAATGCAATTCGCTAATTTGATGGTGAAGAGTGGTGATTTTTTTTATATGTGTTTTTCATTTTTGTGAGTAATAAAAAGGGGTAATTACATGTTTCATACAAAATGTATTACCTTTGTTTCAATTTAGTACAATAAGTATTAAGTTTACATATTTCATACAAAAAGTTATATTAGTGTTTTAAATTAATACATTCCGTTAAATATTTTAAACAATGTTAGTTAGTTTGTAATTTGTCCAACTTATCATCATAATAAAAGAATAATTAAAGATTTAATACAATTAATCACTCTAAAAATATAACAATTAATATCAATTCTTCCACCAATTAATCGTGGTTTAAAAAAATTCTATTTTTTAATATACTCTATTTTTTTATTGTATTCTTTATAGAACATAGTATCAAATAATTCCATATTTCATCTTTACAAAATGACTCATTTGAGCTTCAAACAGTCAATAAATCAATATTTAATTTATACAAAAAAGGTTCAATATCTTTTTAGTTGTATTCTCCATTGTTACATGAGAAAGCTTCGACAATAAAATCCAATTCGCTAATTTAATGGCGAAGAGTGGTGATTTTTTTTCTGCGTGTTTTTCATTTTTGTGAATAATAAAGATAATTGTGTTTGAAATAATAAATGGAAAGTTTTAATTCAAAATTTTTGGTACAAATTTGAAACATTGATGAAACTTTTTGTATGTATGATGTAATTGGAAGTAACGGTGTTAATAGGGACTTAACAGAATGTATTATTTTAGAACACTAAATAAACCTTTTGGTTATGAAATATATAAACTTAATACTTTTTGTACTAAATTGAAACAAAGGTAAAATATTTTGTATGAAATATGTAATTACCTTAATTTTTGCATAATGAAGCAAGCTGTTCGTTTAGTGTAGTCATTCGGTATTTGTGAAACACAATCACCAAGAAATAGGAAAAGTAATAACACATTTTTATTAAAATTAATTTTGGTTTTTGTCGCATAAATTGGAAACTGACGAGAAGGTTAAAATAAATATTGGCCGACCACATCGGCCCATTTAGAAGCCCACGTTATGCTATCTCTCTCCTCGGTGTCTCTCTCTGCACAAATCGACACTGCAAATAAGCTCAGTTTCCCTCTCTACAATCGGAGCTATTTCCGGCAGCGGAACCTCCCCCCTTCTCCAAATATCAGAGGAATTGGAGTGTTGAGGGTTTATATCCATCCAGCCTTTAGTAGGAAGCTGTACACACACACATACATACAGTAGGCAAAGATGAGTATATGGAATTACGTGGTGACAGCGCACAATCCTACCAACATCACGCATTCGTGCGTCGGCAATTTCACCAGCCCGCAGGAGCTCAATCTTATAATTGCGTAAGTTTGAGGGGAATATGAAGTTCGATTGCTTATCTACGGGAGTTTGTGGCTGCGAGTCTCCTTCCCGAAGTTTGAAATGTTGGTGATTGAATTCTGTTTTCAGGAAATGCACTCGGATAGAGATTCATTTGCTCTCGCCTCAAGGCTTACAGGTATAGCGGTCAAGTTAGATTAGGCGTTTAGTGTGAGATTGGCGGTCTGTTGCAATGAGTAATGTTTTTCTTCATAATTTGATTAGATAAGAAGTTTCAATTGCACGAGACCTTGAATTAGGTGTACATGTTATGTTTCCCTTTCTGATTTTTAGTGGAAAGCCATTTCCAAATGATGGGGAATGAGGAGTCACAGTGAGTTAGGGATGATGGAGAGGGAATCAAGCTTTGACCTTATCTATATTTAGCTAGCTTTGTCTTTAGTTTGGGGTGAGACTTTAGGAAGTCTTAGAAGTGCAGGTCGTTCCAACCTATTGAAAATTGAAATGATTTCTACTTGGACTTTGTGAAGCATGTCTTTAGAAGTATTTTGCTCATGTTTCGCAGCCTATGTTGGATGTGCCGATATATGGGAGAATTGCCACGCTCGAGCTTTTTCGCCCACATGTAAGCACCCTTCACTGGTTACTGCTCCATCTGAGAAAAACTCATGCAATTTTGTTACATCCTTTCATATACTTTATCATGAAATTAAGAGAAGTGCCATCTTAAGACTTTTAAAATCAACAGGGAGAAACACAAGATCTCCTTTTCATAGCTACAGAAAGATATAAATTCTGCGTTTTGCAATGGGACGCCGAGACTGGCGAGGTTATCACAAGGTATGATCCTGTTAGTTTAATAAACCTTATTTTTATGTGGTCATATGATGTATACACTTCTCAGTTAGGTATGATCCTGTTAGTTTAATAAACCTTATTTTTCTTGTTTTACATGATCTCATTTCAATCATTATATTTTCTGGCGTGGCTAGCTTGCACAAATGATTCCAAACTTACTCTTTTTGTTGGGTTGGCTTCCATTTCTAAAACAGGGCCATGGGTGATGTTTCTGATCGGATTGGTCGACCCACAGATAATGGACAGGTACTTTCTTCTATGGTCTTGATCTCACATTGTTTGGTTCAGAATATATAGCCAGTCCATGACTTATTTATTGTGTTTCTTGTAGATTGGAATAGTTGATCCAGATTGCAGGTTGATTGGTCTTCATCTATATGATGGGTTGTTCAAGGTATTGATCATTCTGCTGTATCAATCTTATTTCTCTTTTTGAAACTTTTGGAGTGTTCAAAACTGAAACTTAAGTAGTATTCCAGTTGATTTGAACCTCTGTTTTATTTTGTTTTTAGGTCATCCCATTTGATAATAAAGGCCTACTCAAAGAGGCATTTAATATCAGGTGCATTTTTTTCCATTAGTTGAATTTAGTAACCTACCTATTTGGAACGGAAGGTGGAGCCTTTTTTGATAAGGGTAAAGGCTGTAGTTACCACAAACTCATACAACTGACAATGCACAATACGAATGCAATATCAAACGCAGCAAATTAAATGTTCACTACGTTTTTAAAGAACCAATTCATTACTCACTGACATTGCAATAGGAAATGAGAACCCACCCACCAGATGTTCTACACAATAACTGAAAGACAAACTCAAAGAGAAACAATCCCCACGCAAAGGACCACGGTGCTCACACTGTCCCAACTAATTTCTCCAAAAGATATCCTCCTTCTAACTATCGGATGTTATAAATAAGAATACACAGAAGACTTTGCTACCAACAGGACTCTCAACAAATAACAATAAACAATTCAATTCAAACAATACGAACGACTCCACTTCACACTTGCATCTTCAAGACTCCATCCTAATACAATCTTGGCAATTCTTTGACAATCCTATCTTCACAGTGGAAGATGAAATATCTCACTGCACCCACTCAGCTCGGTCATCATCGACCTCGTCATCTCTCAGACTATCCCCAAACACCTTAAGATGGCCACATTTGTACACCTTCCACAAGCCACATGTATCATTTTGTGTTTCATATATTGTTTTGCTTAAATTTCATTTCTTTCATTTGAAGATAGCCCGTTAATTAGGATCATCTTTTTATTGTGATATTTTAATATTTAGGTGGCTTTTGATTAACATGTCTAATGTACATGTAATTTATATGTTGATTCTTCAGGCTCGAGGAGCTTCAGGTTTTAGATATCAAGTTTTTGTATGGTTGCCCTAAGCCGACCATTGTTGTACTTTACCAGGTATATTTTTATTTTTGACTAAGTAGTAAGTAATAATAGCTAGTGTTTTATCATGTCTTGGTGTTTTCCTCACATCAAGGTATATAGAGTATGCCTAAACCGTGGTAGCTGCCATAATATGTGGTGTATCTTACACATTTGATCAAATCCTTTCTTATAGATTTTATATGTGGTCTACTCTAGTGTATGTTGTCTACATCTATCAGCAATTAAGCATTTGATGATTTTTTTTGGGAGGTGCTTCATGGTAGCACTAAGATATTTCCAACTAATGTACCCTTTACATTGTCACTCTCTTTCTTAGACCCTATACGTGTCCGAGTAAGCATTTGACATAGAGCCTTTATGGATTATGTTGTTAATCTTTTCTGTGTTATCTTTTGTATATTTGTTTGTACTTGGTGATGTTGTACACTTTTGACCTAACACACATGATCTTGGCCTTTAATAATTGTTGCATGACGAGCAGGATAACAAGGATGCTCGGCACATTAAAACATATGAAGTTAATTTGAAGGATAAAGATTTTGTTGAAGGTCCAGGTCTCAAAACAATCTCAACAATGGGGCGGATTTGTTAATCCCAGTGCCACCTCCTCTCTGTGGTGTCCTCATTATCGGTGAAGAAACAATCGTGTATAGCAGTGCCCAGGCTTTCAAAGCAATCCCAATTAGACCTGTAAGCTGTATTTATCTCATGATAGGTCTATACTAGCGCATTTATGTCTTTTACTGACTTTTATTTGTTTATCCTAAAAGTGTATTACAAGAGCCTATGGAAGGTTTGATGCAGACGGTTCACGCTACTTATTGGGAGATCATAATGGGCTTTTGCATCTACTTGTTATAACTCATGAAAAGGAGAAGTAAGTTTCTACTACTCCATTTTATTCTCAGATAAGCATGTCATCTTTTACTTCACTCTTTGACAGCCTCTGATATTTTGTCTGTTTTTTTTTTTGTGACTTACTAGAGTAATTGGACTCAAAATTGAGCTCTTGGGGGAAACATCTATTGCATCGTCCATATAATATCTTGATAATGCCGTTGTTTTTGTTGGCTCAAGTTATGGAGATTCACAGGTTTAAATATGCTTCTCATTTTATCTATCTAATGGCGTATATTTTCTTGGAACTGAATATGTGGAGACTTGTTATTAGCTACTGAGATTATGGATATCATTGTCCATACTACATGTTTAAATTTCAGTACTCATTGGCTTTAAATTTGTCTATGTAAACCACTCCTACTTTTGGCCGATCCAAGTATGTTTGATCCCTTCATACCTTTTTCTGATCCATCCTTTTCTAGAAGATATCAAGTGTAGCCTTGCTATTGTTCATCAGATAGCCCTTTTTTATACTCTTGTTTGGTTTTGCTTATCTCAAGAAAGTTCTCATCTCCCAATTTATTAGAGGTGTGTTTGCAAACTGGGATTTCCTTGAGAAATCACATTTGATTTTATAGCATCTTTGTAAAATGGTATCTTGACTTTCTTGCTTTACTTGATTTCTAGTGAAGATTACCAAGTTCTGGACTTGGCTTGCATAATCTGACTAAATAATTATGGCTACTGCTCTCACTGTGAGTCTGGCACCTTTATGTCATATTCCTATTATGCTGTAGTTTTAATTTATATCTTTTTCATATTCCAGCTCATAAAGCTTAATCTTCAACCGGATGCAAAAGGTTCTTATGTGGAAGTTCTTGAAAGATATGTCAATTTGGGGCCAATTGTTGATTTCTGCGTGGTTGACTTGGAAAGGCAAGGCCAAGGTCAAGTTGTAACTTGCTCAGGTGCCTATAAGGATGGTTCTTTGCGCATTGTGCGAAATGGTATCGGAATAAATGAACAGGTAACTGTGGCAAAGTTCTCTTGCAAAAAATATATTTTCCACTACGTTCTCATGTATTTTAAATTCAATATCATGCATAGGCATCTGTAGAGCTTCAAGGCATCAAAGGCATGTGGTCGCTGCGACCAGCTACTGATGATCCATATGACACTTTCTTAGTTGTCAGCTTTATCAATGAGACACGTATTTTGGCAATGAATATTGAGGATGAATTGGAGGAAACTGAGATTGAAGGTTTTTGTTCCAATGTACAGACACTGTTTTGTCATGATGCTGCATACGATCAACTTGTTCAGGTATGGTTGGTTCAGCATTCGTAATACTTCCATGGGCTTTCTATAATTTCATTAACAGAGAGCTTGGTGACTGTGCAGTATCTAAATCCTAATATCATGATCATATCAAAGTATGGAATCTTGGTTTTATTTCAACAGCTCAAAGTTTTCTTCTTGCTTTTAAATAAACTTGGTTTAGGATTTGTGTTTAATTGCCTTAATTTGTTGCCACTTAATCCTAGGTGAGACTCAAGTACAATAAAGCAATTGCTGTCGTTGGTTTGTGCTTTTTTTAAGTGGGTGATTTTTCTTTACAAAATCCTGGCATACACTTTATCCGAAACCTGCAACTTTCTCTTAAGAATTAGAACTCAAGGTTTAAGGATAGTACTCTCAGCTTTCGGTTTCTCCATAAAACAGTTCAACATTGATTCATTAGCAAAGATTTACACTAGAATGTGTATCACACAGGTTACTTCAAGTACAGTGAGACTAGTCAGTTCTACTACCAGAGAGCTTCGTAACGAATGGTTTGCTCCGGAAGGTTATTCAATCAATGTTGCCACAGCCAGTGTCACTCAGGTATTATATTATTAATCACTAGCTATGTGACTAAATTTGATTTATCTGACAAGCTTACCACTGAGCCTTAGCATCGAATTAAGTTATCATTCATCAAAGTTACATGAGTGTATGTTTTTTCTTTGACAGGTTCTGTTGGCTACTGGTGGTGGGCATTTGATTTATCTAGAAATTGGAGATGGTGTTCTAAGAGAAGTGAAACATATCCAGTTGGAGTACGACATCTCATGTCTGGACATCAATCCAATTGGTGATAACAAACACTGCAGTCAACTAGCTGCTGTTGGAATGTGGACAGATATAAGTGTTAGGATATTTTCACTTCCAGACTTGAACCTTGTAACAAAGGAGCTTTTGGGAGGGGAGATCATTCCTCGTTCTGTACTTTTGTGTGCTTTTGAAGGGGTTAGTTGCATCTTAATTCTGTTAATTTCATAATTAACATCACTTTAATTATGTGGGACTGATGGGCAGATTTGCCGCTTTCCAATTTCAGATATCTTATCTGTTATGTGCTCTTGGGGATGGGCACCTGTTGAATTTTGTGTTGAATACCAGCAATGGCGAGCTGACAGACAGGAAGAAAGTTTCTTTAGGGACCCAACCAATTACACTGCGAACTTTCTCATCAAAGAATGCCACACATGTATTTGCTGCTTCTGATAGACCGACTGTCATCTATAGCAGTAACAAGAAATTGCTTTACAGCTATGTAAATCTGAAAGAAGTAAGTTATATGTGCCCCTTCAACACAGCTGCTTTCCCCCGACAGGTACAATATCTGATCTTATATAATACTAGCATCATAAAGGGTGTGAGTTGCAATTGAGACCTATGACTTCTTCCTTCTTGCTAGGGTATCATATTAGTTACAATTAGTGCTCTGAGAACAAAGTTTTTCTGTAACAGCCTTGCTATTGCTAAAGAGGGCGAACTAACAATTGGAACCATAGATGATATTCAAAAGCTTCACATACGCTCGATCCCACTTGGGGAGCATGCACGGCGTATATGTCATCAGGAACAAACACGTACATTTGCCATTTGTAGTTTAAAATATAACCAGTCAGCTGCAGATGACTCTGAAATGCACTTTGTCCGCCTGTTAGATGACCAGACATTCGACTTCATATCTACCTATCCACTGGATCAATTTGAATGTGGTTGTTCTGTCCTTAGCTGCTCATTCTCTGATGACCCTAATGTCTACTACTGCGTGGGGACTGCATATGTAATGCCGGAAGAAAATGAACCTACTAAGGTTATCTTTTACTCTTTTCAGCTGTCTGCCCAGAGGAATGTGCACTTGAATGTTTTTAGTGCATGTGCTTTCTCTCATTTTATTTTATTTTTTCCTATCCCAAATCTTTCCCTGTGATTCATGAAAGTCACTTTGGATATGTTATGGTTGCTAACTTTTGTTTTGTTTTGTTTTGTCAGGGTCGGGTTTTAGTTTTCACTGTAGAAGATGGAAAACTCCAACTAATTGCTGAGAAGGAAACCAAAGGCGCTGTTTATTCTCTTAATGCCTTCAACGGGAAACTGCTTGCCGCCATTAATCAAAAGATCCAGCTGTATAAGTGGATGCGGTGGGATGATGGCACTCATGAATTGCAATCTGAATGCGGACATCATGGCCACATACTTGCCCTTTATGTACAAACTAGAGGGGATTTCATTGTAGTTGGTGATCTGATGAAGTCAATGTCGTTGCTGATTTACAAGGTTACTATTGTTAAATTCTAGATACAGCAAGGTTTCCACCATGAATTCAATTTACAGTTTTGTCTGACTTTCTGGTTGCTGTTATACTCAGCATGAGGAGGGTGCTATCGAGGAGCGAGCTCGTGACTACAACGCCAATTGGATGTCAGCTGTCGAGATTCTGGACGATGACATTTACCTTGGAGCCGAGAATAATTTCAATCTCTTCACTGTCGGTAAAAACAGTGAAGGAGCAACTGACGAGGAGCGTGGGCGCCTCGAGGTTGTTGGCGAATACCATCTTGGCGAATTCGTCAATCGTTTCCGACACGGTTCACTAGTCATGCGGCTGCCAGATTCCGATGTTGCCCAAATCCCAACAGTCATATTCGGCACTGTCAATGGAGTGATCGGGGTCATTGCCTCTCTCCCCCATGATCAGTACGCCATCTTGGAGAAGCTGCAGATGAATCTGCGGAAAGTGATCAAGGGCGTGGGGGGCCTCAGCCACGAGCAGTGGAGATCCTTCTACAACGAGAAGAAGACCGCTGAAGCTAAAAGCTTCTTAGATGGAGATTTGATCGAATCATTCCTTGATCTCAACAGGAATAAGATGGAGGAGATTTCAAAGTCGATGAATGTTCATGTGGAAGAACTTATGAAGAGAGTGGAAGAGCTGACTAGGTTACATTAAACTCCATTCCTGCTTTCTGAAATCGCTTTGTGTCCTATTTTATGAGCTTGATATTGTATGAGTCTGTGTTCCTCATGTATTCAGTTTAATACTTTTGCATTTTAGAGTTATGTTTCCCTTTTCCCTTTCCTTTTTCCTTCCCTATGTATGTAATTTTTTTTTCAGTTTTGCATGAAAACTGAAAAGTGATGGTAACTGACTGTATGCATTCGTTTGTTCTTGAACTTTTTCTTGCACAAGCTCCTCATGATGTTTATTATCTATGAATTAAACACAAAATATTATTCTATTACCGGATGTCACTTCAATTATGTGTACATTAATAATGATATTAATATGCTATGAATAGGTGTGGCCTGCAAAATTATTAAATAACTTTTTATTAGCATTATTAGAATATTCTGGCGGCTATTTTATGCTATTTGGGCTTCAATGTTTAAAGTTTCAACTCTTTGATGGCCAGATTTTAATACACTAGTAGTAGTAGTAGTTTATTAGTACTAGTATTATTAGATTATTCTGGATGTATATTTATTGACACTAGTAGATTATTGACTGCGGGGTTATTGTAATCTTACTTCGGCTATTAGATTATTGAGCTATGTTTATTGACACTAATAGATTATTGAATGTGGGGTTATTTTAATCTTTCTTCCAATATAAGCAAGTTTGCATAATACATCTCTTACCATAAGGTAATAAAATACTATACAATCACCGATTTCAATTTTTTCTTCAAAATAGCTGCATAAATATTTCCAGTAACAAGATAAAAAAATATAGATAATGAGTCATGATAGGACTGCCCAGACAACAGAATACTGAGCTAAAATGCAACAGTTTCATCGATTATCATATCATTGAACTAGGCTTGTTGTAATGAATCTGTAAAACTGAGAGGCCTCAACGCAAAAATATGAAGGGTGTGGAGATGTGTTATGAACAATAACTTTAACTAGAGATTAGCATCAAAGTGCAGAACATGGTTTATATGTAAGGAAATGTGTTGTACAACTATGCACCATCCTCCATTATTTCGGGTCTTGATACCTTTAGTTCCGACAGCAACTTCTCTATGATGGTCTTCAACGCAGGGGCGCTCACGCTGCATTTACCGTCATCAAAGCAAGACCTTCCTTCTTCAGCGGCTTTACATAGCTGAGGATCAAGAGGAACTTTCCCGAGGAAAGGAACACCCATGTCCATACACATTTTAGCTCCACCACCTGCACTGGTATCAAACACTTCACTGAAAGCAACCAATTTTAACATTTCAGGAACGTTCTCTCTCATGTATTGAAGAACCCACTCCGTCATGTCTTTTTGTTCACCAGTTTCGGTTACATTAAGAAATTTGAGACCTGACAAGGGTTGGCATAGACCACTCATATTCTCAACAACTCCAAGAACCGGCAACCCCACCTTCTTGCAGAAACTCACTTCTTTCCTTACGTCAATAAGAGAAACCTGCTGAGGAGTAGTAACTATTATTGCTCCATCTATTCCAGTTGCTTGGAGAAACTGAACGATAGAAATATGCTCATCCGAGGTCCCAGGTGGTGCATCAACTACAAGAAAATCAAGATCCCCCCAGTAGACATCCTTCAGAAATTGCTTGATGATTCCATTCTTTCGAGGGCCTCTCCATATTACAGCCTCATCAGGGTGAGGAAGCATGAACCCGATTGACATGACCCCAAGGTTGGACTCGACATAAACAGGGGACCATCCAAGGTTACTTTGGTGGATCTCTTGCCCTTCAAGGCCGAGCATCTTTGGGATGCTTGGACCACATATATCAATATCGAGAAGGCCCACCTGGAAACCCATAGCTGCCAGGGAAAAAGATAACTGAGCTGAAACTGTGCTCTTCCCAACACCACCCTTGCCAGACAAGACTAGTATTTTGTGTTTAACTGTTGCCATTCTTTCAATGATAGTGACCAAGTCTGCAAAGAAATGTAGTCAGATGTAACAGCACTAGCATAATTGCATGAAAATGGAAACGATCCAATGCAACCACAAATTAATGAGCACTTATTCCATCAACAATAAAAGGGATGACACTAAATGACTTTAGAGATGATTTACTTCAATTGTATGCAAGATGCCATGAAATTCATCCCCGAAAACCAAAGAGATCATACTTTTAATCAAAGTCAGTGCTCCCCGATAATACAGCAACCGATCAAGTACAACATTCAGTGAGTATCCAATCCAAAGAGTACCAAACATATCAATTACTCAATCACTAGAATGAAAGTCTACACTTACACAACCTGGAATTAAAAAAAAATCTGATAGCCAACAGGATAATATAGCAATCATTTCATTATCATCAAAGCGAGTCAAAGAATTTAATAAAAGCTACAAACTGAGTTTTAAACATTCCTTCTAAAATGTTAACGCACTCATACCAGCCAATTACACAAGGGCGGCTTCAAGATTACAAATTTATCACCTTCAAATTGATTGCAAAACACATATTAATAATTATCCTTAAAAACGAGCAAACGCATCGAATAATCCGAGACCACAACAATAATAATTGAAACCGACCTGGATCAGGTCCTTTGGGAGCAGTAGCACAAGCTTCCTGATTAGGACACCCAGCGCAAGCGTCGGATTTTCCAGCCGATTCAGATTGTGTTCCTGGGCAATCTGTAATTCAACGGGGAAATATAAGAATTTCAGCAGCTCAAAAATTTCACAATACTTTAGGTTATACATACGTTCGTTGGCGTTTTCAGGTACTTCGTAGTCCCCGTTTTCCATGGCTGTAACGCGTCGCGAGCCGCCGGAGATGGGTTGTTGCCAAGTAGGAGTAGTATTTCGGTGCAAAGTTTGCTAGATAGAGAAAGTGAATAAACTATTAAAACCCTAGAGAGAGAAGATGGCTGCCAAAGTCCAACTTTTATTTTTCTTTTTTCTTTTCCATTTTTGGAAAAGAAAGTGGATTTATGTTCTTTTGTCAGTTTTTCAACTCTTTAAAGATTTAATAAAGTTATGATTGAGAATTATTTCAAAACTTTTTAATGAAATTACTATGACATGTGATAGTCAAAATCATACTCCTCCATAAATAAATTAAATAATATAAAACTATTTATGAATAATATGACGTCGATTGATTTTAAAACAATATACGTATTTTTCTAACTTGTATAATTGCAAAATAAAATCAATTTTTATATGGTAGTAGCTTTTTACTAATTGATTTTTAAAGAATTTAATAAAATTTTAAATATTTATTAGCGATTTTCCTTCTTAAAAAAAATAACTCCAAATAAAGAGTAAAGGGGAAAAAATACTCCTACTTCATACGAGTAATATTTGTAGCTTTCCCAAAAATAACGAACTTCGAGTATCAAAAGAGTAGTGAGGCGGATGATAAATTCATTTTCTAGCCAAGTATCTTATTTCGATATATGTAGACTATATGAATAATGAGTCACACAATGAATTCAACACGATCATATCAACAACACAAGAAGAGGACGAGATGAGTTTTGATGGACAATGGGTTATCGTGATTTATTCCAGTACATGAGATCTTATCCATCCGTAATCAGTGAAAACGTGAGGGTTGCTGCATAAAAATAGAAAAAATCAATTTTAACGCCCAATTAACTAGGCTTTTTTAGGACAACGACAAGAAGTCAGGAGGAATGCAGAGTCGGCGATGCCAACAATAAAGTGGAGTGACAAAAATGCCCTTATTAGGCATGAGGGCGTTTTATTCTAAAAAAACCCATTCGTGATTAAGAAATTAAGAAATTGTGTTGAAAAGTAAATGAATAAAGTATAAATTGAAAAAGACTACAAAATAAAATAAAATAAGAAATGAAAAATAAAATAAGAATAATTTAATATTTTATTTTCTATAAAAAAAATACGGACTCAATTTAATTATGACAAAATTGTATTAGTGTATTAAATCCAAATTTGACCGAAACCAAATTTCCTTACCAAACTTAAAAAGTCACAGCCTCTTAGAATGGGGGTTGCCACGCCAAGTGACCAACCGACACGTGAAGCCATATGTCTCTGTCTGAGTAGGTAACATTTATGTTTGTGTAACACTATCTTAAATTTTTAGCAATATAGTCCACAAATCTGGCATCAAAATCATTGATATCAATTTTCCTTGGCTTCATATTTCTTTTTCATTGTCTCCATCAAAATAACTCATTAATTCAAAGCAAAAATAACTTTATTTTTATTTTAATTCTCTCTTTACCTAACATGTCAAGTATAAGAGTATTACATAATATAAGCATTTTATATTTGAGTGATTGTGGTCATGCATTACTATTAGCCTTTACATATATTATTAACAAGGTAATAGCGCTGTAGTGACATGATACTTTATCGATATAAATAAGTGATAAATACAATTTAAATCAAGATATAGGATCTTGGATAGCTAGCTTCAAATTAAATTCCAGTAATACCACTTAAAATTATGATATGTACTCGTCATTAAATTCATATAATTTGTAGTACTATATGTTTTTGAAGTTGAGATTTATATATTCATAAAACACTTATTTGCATGTCCAAATCTTATACTCCTAATAATTTAAATAACACACGTGTATCTATGAAGATCCTCCAAACATCTCTTTTCTTCAATTTCCACCGAAAGCAGAAAAATAATGTGAAAGCCAAAATAGTTTCGTTCTCCTTCAGCCCAAAAACCCTAGTACTAATATTTTATCAACACTCCATTTCATTTTAAAAAAAACACTAATGAAGAAGTTACAATAAAAGTTACAAGTAAATTTCCCAACTTTTGGAAATTGATCAGAAAATTCCATTATTTAAAGACGAATTTTGTTAGCGAAGTTATAACTGATAGACGATAGGAGTATATGATAAAATAAATAATAGTACCCCTTATAGATGTCAATACTGATGCGTTGAATGATTTCGTCTATTAATTAAAAAAATGTAGTATTTGGGATAAAAACATCAACAATGCATACTAGTAGTATGCAAATCAGATTTTTTTTTTCTATAGAATAATTACCAATAAATCTAAATTTTATAAGTCTGCCTAGTTTTTTTCTAAAGTTATCGGAATGCTTGTAATAAAGAAATGTAATTTTGGTAAAGACTCCATTTTTTCAGTAAAAAATTTCGGTTTTCAAAATCACTATGTTGCCCAACAACCAAAATTGAGATTCGGCATGAGTAATGTTACTAGGCATGCACAATCTGAACCGGACCGCCGGTTAATCGCCGGTTCATGAACCAGAACCGGAACTGACGCCGGCGGTTCGGCAGTTCAAGCGGGCCGGTTCAGGTTCAGAAATATAGTGAACCGGAACCGGCTGTTCAAAACCGCCGGTTCATAACATTAAAAAAATTTATTATTTATAAAAATCAACTTTTATATATAAAAATCAATTTTCATAAATAAAGAAATACAATAATTTCATAATAGCCCATATTTATTTGTCGAGCCTATGATTCTAAGAACCATTCCTGGTTGTTTCTCTTTTATAGAGACATCCTTAAATATTTTGTGTTTCACTTTCAATGTGGGACAAAATATGTTGGAGTATTTTCTTGTATAACTACATGTTTAGATCATTCATTCATCTTTTTCCAATGTGGGATGCAAAACTTTCTTTTGTTTTCTACTTTTCTTTATTTTTTACTACATTTTATTATTCACTAACTTTATCTTTATTTTTGTTATAATTCATTTTTAAGACAAATTTATAGATAATAATATAATCAAATAGAATAGTTCAATTAAATTTGAATGTTGCATGTTGCTCATAATTTGTATATTTATAGAATGTGAACATGTTCAAATAATTGGATTTAAATGTAAGTATGTTGCTAATTTTTCTCAATATATTGATTAAAATGTGAAAAAAAATAACAATTAATATAATTGGTATAATAATGATAAAAATAGATAACTAAAGAATGTTTTGTTTAGTGGTATAATATAGTTTATACTATATTAGTAGTAGACTAATAGTATGATTTTGTATAATAGTTGTTATTCTAATAGATGTAGTATAATTTATATAAATAAAATTATTATTTGTGAATATATTCTTGATAGATAAGAATAAATAATTATTGAGTAATATGATTTGTATATAGATAAATAATTATTCATATTATAGTTATCACTAAATTAATACAATTTATATAATAATTATTCTCTTAATGTGTATAATGGTATTTATTAGTTAACACACACATAAACTTATACACAAACAAATCGATAATGATAAAGAATTAAAGAATAATACTTTATGTAATTATATTTGTTGTTAAGTTGTAATAATAGAAGATAGTTAAGATATAAATTAATATAAACAAAGATGATAGAGATGTATCGTGAACCGGAATCGGAATCGTCGGGATACTTGGCGGGCCGGTTCCGGTTCATGGGTATGATGAACTATGAACCGTCGGTTCATGAACCGGAACCGGCGGTTCTTGACCGGTGTGCATGCCTAATTTATGTAACTATGTAAGCGGTGACGCCTTTGTTTTTGTCGACTATAAATATTTAAATTCAGCTCTGCATAGAGGAAAGGAAACATAAAGAGAGAGAGAGAGATTTGGTAATGGCGGTGGCGATGAATTGATTGGAGAAAAAGGCATTTCATATCTTCAACTCCTCTCTCAGTCGCTCACTCTGCCCCACCCACTACACTGCGACAATTGACAGCCGCTCACTGGCTCTTTCTCAACCCTATCGCTAAAGGAACCTTTTCTCCTTTTTCAAGTGTGCCCCGGAATCATTGCCTCGCTTTTCATATCCACCGAGTACTGACAGAATTACCAACTTTTTTGCTGCTGTTACATTTCCTTACTTTTTTCATGGATTCGTTTGTGCTAATTATTAATCGCGCTTTTATTGTTTGTTTGTGTTTCGGCGGACTTTGCAACCTATCCTGTTTTCGCGGGTGTCAGATTCTTTTTCCTTTTCTATACTTGAAATCCTGATCTTATTTTTTGTTTTATTTGTGTTTTCACGTTATTGGAGTTTTATGTGCTCATTGAAGTTTCGATTGGTTGCTGGTTTTCTGGTTTTCCGACGTCGTATTTCCCAGTTCCATTACTTGAATTTCCCACAGTGATCGTGAGGAAGGCTTAATCTTAAAGTATTTCCTGATTGTGTGAATATTCATGTAGAATAGTAACCTTTTTCCCTTGTTAAGTTGCGTAGTTCTGTATTTTCTTGCTTAATGACTTGAAAATTTTGGCAGTGTTTACTTAATTAAGTCGAAACTAGAAATGTGTTAGGCGTTTGGAAGATGGTTGTTGTCTTCTCTAGCTGACTAAAATCTGTTTTGTTTTTTTTTTGTTTTTTGTTTGGATCAAATAGATTTTTACTACTGGTCTGACTTTAGTAGGAGTGAGAGTAATATATGATATGCTGAGTTTCCAGATTACATACTCTGATAATCTTGACTTGAATCTCTGCAGGAAGGATAGTCGATTTCGTTCTGAACCACGTCTTCGGAAAACAGGGGAGAGCTGAGGCAAGGGGATATATATACGTGCAAAATTGAAGAAGAATAGTAGTCATAGTTGATTAAAATGGCTTTCGAGCCATTTGAGTGGTATTGCCAACCTGTCAAGAATGGGGTCTGGGCAAGAGCAGTGGAAAATGCATTTGGAGCTTACACCCCGTGTGCTACTGACTCTTTGGTTATCTGCATTTCCCATCTGGTTCTTCTAGGGTTGTGCATAAATCGTCTATGGCGGATGAAAAGAGACTTCTCAGTTCAGAGATTTCTCCTAAAATCAAATTATTACAATTATTTGTTGGGTCTGGTGGCTCTTTATTGTACTGGAGAACCTTTGTTTAGATTGATGATGGGAATTTCAGCATTCAACGTGGACGGCCAGCCTGGTCTTGCCCCATATGAGGTGCATTGCTTTCTTTCTCTTATGATATTGTGTGCAAGGATTCACTTAGTCTCCCTAAAGAAATGGTAATTTTAACCAAGTAGCAGGTTATTTATGAAGCTCATTACTAGGATTACTTTGCATTTATTTGTGCAAAGTAATTTGAACTCCTTCTGTTTACATTTTTATGAAAATTGGCATGAATTCATGATATCAGATATTCATACTCGTTTATGTTATAATTATTAAGGAGACTAATCTCCTTAACACATGAAAACACCTATATTTTGTGCAAAGTTATTTGAACTTACGTAGATATTTGAAGCTTAGCTTGTTTGATTTCTACAAGGTACTCTGCATCCATAATTAATTTTACTTTTTAGGTGGTGGTTTCAACTTTCCAAATACCACTGGATGTGTGTTTCTATATATATTGGAATACATTTATGTTTTTTTAAAACTCAGTGTTTTAATAGCCCATGACCTTATGCAACTAAAAATGCTCGATGACTTTTTAAGAAATAAAACATAAGAAAACTACTGACTATAACTCAGAGTGGGTGAATATCTAATTCAAAATATATACAAAGTGTGTCTCTTGCATGTATTGCTTATTGCAATCTGTCATTTTATTCAGAACAAGCTCAACAATTTGCTCTTGTTTGGGCATTGAAACTTATATTTATGCTTGTAGATGGCTTCTTTAGTCATTGAGGCTGTAACATGGTGCTCTATGCTTTTGATGATTGGACTGGAGACAAAGGTGTACATCTGTGAATCACGTTGGGCTGTGAGGTTTGGGGTCATTTATGCTCTTGTAGGAGATGCTGTAATGCTGAACCTTGTTCTTTCTGTCAAGGAGTATTATGATTGGTTAGTCTTCTTTTTAGCAATTTTAAAGAAAGCTAATATCTGTGATGCACTGATGCTAAAATTTATAGTTTTATGGCATCTTAATTTGCCTTAAACTCATACAAAAGACTGTACTGTCTCTTTATTGGCTTCACATTGGTTATTGTTTCTCTATTGCAGTTAGGCATTGCGTGTAAAGTATAACTGTCATCTGGTTTAAATTTTCATGCAAGGCTCTGTCAAATTGTTTATTCCAACCTTTGAACTATGTTATACATCTATGTTTCTTATTCTAAAAATGTAACTTGATTTTATTATGCTGAAGCCCATGGCATGGAAATGTATTGCCAAGATCTTCCGTGTGATTACATGAAATCTAAATAGACTACTTAAAGTTCATTGCTGCACCAATCACTACAGTTTCTTGATCAAACTGTTTATATAAATAATTTTACTTGGCTTGTATCCCTTCACTCCTGGATTTGTGACAAATTACATGATACAGTCTTAGGATGGAGAATGCAAATAGTGTAATGTATGTCCTTCATCCGCCTCACTTCCTCCCTTTTTTTCCTCTTTCTTCCATCGTAGAAGAGTTTGTTGCTTTGGAGCTATATCATGCACATGTATTGTGTTTCAACTTAGGGATTCTCAATTAAGTTTGTATTTTGTCTTTGCAGGTCTGTTCTCGCTTTGTATGCTAGTGAAGTGGCTGTCCAGGTTTGTTTCGCCCTACTTCTCATATCTCAAATATAAATTTTCAGCCGGAAATTCATGACACTTTTATGAGATGAGGCTTGCCAACAACACCCTTCTTTCAGATGTGTTCACTGTCAATTTCATTGGGATCCAAATGCTACAACTTGAAGATTGCATAAGGCAATCATTGTGAATCCTGTAAAATTTGGTGGACATTTGAACTAAAAAACTAAAAGGAAGCAAATATAAATTAATTTTGCCCTTGTTAAAGTGGGTCATCATCAATGAGTAGGTTCCGTCTCACATAATAGACTATTTAGGTTATGATAGATTTGATAGAATAATAGGTTATCATGTCTTAATATTGCCCTAGGAAGTCTTTCTTTGATTTCTTAATCTGCTTGTCCCTGCAGAGCTCCAGTTTATTCTTTGTTAGTTGTGCAGGTTTTATTTGGTGTCCTCTTGGCTGTTTATAT